>NC_058404.1:83418734-83790874 GCF_002201575.2 Neomonachus schauinslandi
GCTTTTCTGATGAGAGAGTTGTTGCTCTTCTTTTCTTCGATCTCCTGTTGAGTTTGTAGGTGTTCAGAATGGTTTGATCCCTATCCAGCTGAATTCCTGAGACCAGACGAAATCCAGGTCTCCTACTCCTCCGCCATCTTGCTCCGCCCCTCCAGACATCCAGATCTTGTTGGAGTGGACAAAGCCATGGCCTAGGATGGCAGAAAAGTTGTTCCGCTGCCTCACTGGCAGACCTTGCTGGAAAGATGCCCTCTGGAAATTATGGGAAATCCACCCTCTGTTTACAGGAAGGTGTATCCCCAGAGCATTGCACTCCAAAACCACCTGAGAAGTATGTCAGGGGAAAAAACTGGTGATGAGTGGTGTTGGCTGTCATACCTTCAGGATCTGCACCCTGGAAAAGTAGCCGTTTTTGCAGTTCCTGGGTACCGTAGAAATAACTTGCGCTGAAGAAATTGGACACTGGGGAAGCCACATACGCTGCAGAAGCTGAAGGCTAGTGACACAACATGTCTTGCAGGAACATGGTGCATATGAAGCCATGCCTACTGTAGAAGTTGGGTGGATGAGTAGCCATTCATGCTTCAGGAGTCAGCTGGGCAAGCACACAGGAACCAGGAAGGAAAAACGCTTTCTCCTGCAGTCTCTGTGTGCCCTCTACTCACAAAGCTTAACATTTTCCCTACTGACAGTAGAAAAAAATGTTAAAAAGCTCACCTCCATTTTCTCAGAGCAGTTATTGAAGGATGTATTTGGAGCTGTGAGGCAATACATTGATAACTGGCACAAATAAAATTAATAGAAAAACATGCCTAATCCTGAATTAGGCCATGCTGTGCTAGTCTCCAGGGGTGTATGGCTTGGGGCACACCTGTCGCCCTGGCCCCTGTCTTACCCAGGCTCCTGCCTAAAAACCTGTGTTCCATTCAAAGTAAATTGGGGTATTTAATCAGGAGTGTTAGCCAACCAGAACCCACATAGACATTTGGACTATGTAATATCCTCCTTTGGAGAGATGTTTCTTTTCTCTTTCTCATCAACTTCTTAAATCAGATTTATAGATATGAGATGATTCCTTTCTGCTTTGGTTTCCTTATTTGTAAAAGGGCAGTAATATTGGCATCCATATCATTGTTTTGCAGTTCTAAGGATTACATGAGTTAGTTAATTCAAGCTATTTATCACCATACTCAGCATGTACTGAATGCTCTATACATATTATCTATTATATTAATTATATAATTAATATAAGTGTTAATATAATTAATTAATATAAGTGTTAGGTTACCAAATTAGTTATTGTTTTTATTGCTTTTGGCCTAAAGAGATGCTGGCTTTAGGAAGTCTCTATCAGGAACCCCATAGATTGTAGATTATTAGCATCCCAAACACTATGACCACCCTGTCTTATTGTCCGATCTAGTGGTAAATCATCCTTCTTAATTTAAATAAAATACAGAAAGAAGTTGAAAAAGGATAGTGGAAAAATATTTGCTTTATGGCCAAAATGCCTGGCCATGTTCTGAATTGGGCTTCTTTAATTATTAGTTGTGTTATTGATCTTTGTCAAATTATTTAACCTCAATTTTCTCCTTCAAAAAAAATATATAGATATATTCACATGCATTGTTTATACACACACGCACACAAACACATCCCTTAAGGCACATTAAATAAGATGATGTACATAAAGCATCATTCCTAGAAAAACAAAGATATTCAACACATATTACTTCTGTTATAAAGAAAAACTTTCTGTAGACACAAAGCCTGTCTCAGGCTTCACCCAAGTGACAGAAGGGTATTTCTATGCCCAGGTTGCTGTTGAACTCTAGGACAACTGGGGAAATGCACACAAAGGAACAGGAGCTCTGTCTGGGAAATAGAAAGTCGAGAAGCACAATTGCTGGGTTTCTCAAGTCTATTTCAAAATCCAGTTATGGAATGAGTAATTTATGGGAGTAAAAGGCACAGCATAGGGGACATAGTCAGTGATACTCTAATAGCATTGTATGGTGACAGACGGCAGCTACACTTGTGGTGAGCACAGCATAAGATATAGAGTTGTTGAATCACTATGTTGTACACCTGAAACTATGTAACATTGTGTGTCAGCTATACTTAAACAAACAAACAAAACCAGAATTTTCATACCTGTGATACTCTAGCCACTGAGAGACATTGTTCTTCTTCATAGCACCCCATCAAGACTCCACACCAAGGCTTCATTGAGTCTGGGTAACAAAACATGTCCCTTCTTTTCACACAAATTTGACCTCATTCTTTGAAAATTAAATAGGCTGGGCTCAGTAAATGAAAGGAATCTTGTGATATTTTTGGTCTGTTTTTCATTTTTCAGGGTCTCCACTTCCATCTCTGCCTAAGACATTCAGGACAAAAGATAATGTGATCGTGTAGTGTTTTTGTTTTGTTTTGTTTTCTGATCCTGAACCAATAAAATGGTTGTAGAATTCGTTTTATTCCATCCCTCATGTATTAAAATAATAACTACAGTCTGTTTGGTAATACAAATAGACAGGGGAACTCTGTGAAAAAGTTATATATTCCTAAAAAAAAAAAGTGATCTGGAGTTAAGAGGCAAAAGACAGTAAGGAACCCAAAGCTGAAATGCTGAAAAGAAAATGTGGTAAAAATGTTTACAACT
This sequence comes from Neomonachus schauinslandi, assembly GCF_002201575.2. NCBI lineage: Eukaryota > Metazoa > Chordata > Mammalia > Carnivora > Phocidae > Neomonachus > Neomonachus schauinslandi. The sequence goes on from NC_058404.1 coordinate 83,421,400, forward strand.
CTATTAATGATAATTTCTCTTGGTTGCCTGGCATATATGTTAGGCTGTAAGTTACTTTAATATTTAAGGATATACTGGGTATATTCTAGAAAAGGTTGAAATCAACTGAGTATGCCCAGGCTTACCCAGAATTCTGCTCTCAGCTACGGAATGGATATAAGTGCAAAGGATCAATTGAAAATCAAGGGTAGAACTCTCGTTGCTTTCAAGTGAAGGGTCTAAATTTTACAGGATGAAAATTTAGGGGTGCAACAATGTGACTTTATATACTTGTCTATTTCAAGCCCCAGTTCTGCCCTATGGCAGCAAACAGTATAGTGGCTAGTTCCCCATAAACTCTATGTTAGTTAGACCTCAGTCCATTCAGAATCATTCCTACTTCTCCACTCTAGGTGACACTTCAGTCCTGGAGGGCTTATGTCCTTTCCTGGAATAAAGAGTGGGGGACATGCAGACTTGTTTCTCATTTAGGCTTTGACCTGACTATGTACAAAATCATCTGGCCCTAGGTCATAATCTTTATTATGGCATCTCCTGATTATTTTTCTGCCAGGTGAGGACCATATGGTCAATGTCATTTTCTGTTGCAGTATCAGTTGTCATGTTCCAAACCCCTTTTAGATTCATTATCATGCTCTCTGTCTCTCCGTCTCCCTCCCACCCCTCTCTCACTCCCTTCCGCCCTCCTAAGATCTACATAATTCATGGTGCACAGAAATATTTAGCTTTTCTCCCACACCATTCTCTGCTTCAGGAAGCTTTTGGGTTGAGACAACCTTGGACAATCATGTTCCTGATATTCCTCAGGATCTCCTCCACGTGATGATGCATGTACTAGTGTAGTGTGGGTGTCCCCAGGTACCTGTTGTCCCCAAGGACTCCAGATGAGATGCTGGGCACAGGTCTCCTCTATTTTCGGTTTCCCCAACAAATCTGGAGCAAAAGAATGGACAGGGTCAAGGACCCTTTTTTTCCCCAAAAAAACTTCTCTTACTTCTTACCTCAACTCTTTTCTCTTTTTATCCTTAGGTCATTAATTAAAAAAAAAAAAAAAAAACATAAATTAAAGCATTTTATGGCTTTCCCTTTGGTTTTGTCATGGCAACTCCTCCCTGAGACAAGATAAATTTCTAAGCCAACCTATTAAATATATTATAACCCTTGTATCCCTCTCAGTCCTAATCATTCTCCTTGATCACAAACTCTAAATTTTCAGCACTCCTCTAAAAACTGCCCCACTGAAACAAATCAAATTCTCAGGTATAGTTGGAGAGAATCAAATGGGACTAACAGCCCATGATTTAGATAGTACATATTTATTAATATCTACCCCCAACTTGAATAAGCAAACTCATCCTAATAATCTATATAAAACAAAAGGAAATCTTTAGAACCTTGAAGGTTTTCTTGTTCTATTTTTAGACAGGGCTTGGCCAGGTGTTGCATAACTCTAGTTATAGACAGACTCAGATATGGTTGACTGAGACATTTCAGCTCAATCTAACTATTAAAATTCAGCTCACATTTTATCATCATTTCGACAAAGATATCAATGTTGACTTTTAAAAATGTTTTCTGAAATTAAGAATAAACTGTATTATCAAGAACTGTTGGGACACCTGGGTGGCTCAGTCGGTTAAGCATCTGCCTTCAGCTCAGGTCATGATCCCAGAGTCCTGGGATTGAGCCCCACATCAGGCTCCCTGTTCAGCGGGGAGTCTGCTTCTCTCTCTCTCTCCCCTCTCCCCCACTGCTTGTGCTCTCTCACTCTCTCTCAAATAAATAAATAAAATCTTTTAAAAAAGAACTGTTATCAAGAGAGATAACAGTGAAAAAAATGCAAACTTTTTTGTTGTTTGTTTTAAAATTATGCTAAATGTTCTCTGGAACAGTGGTTTGCACCTGAGGGTGATTCTGCTCTCTACCCAGAGACAGCAAAACCTGAGGAGGTTTTGGATTGCTACAATTTGTAGGAGGCTGTCATTGGCATCTAGTGGGTAGAAGCCATTTCTGCGGCTAAGCATACTTTAATATATAGGACACTTCCCACAACCAAAGACTACCCAGCCCAAAATATTAATAATGCCACTGTTGAGAAAACCTGCTCTACACTTTGCTCTTTAATGCTTATGCTCATTACTTCTTTTTTTCTAATGCTCATTACTTTTTTTTTTTAAAGATTTTATTTATTTATTTGACAGAGAGAGAGAAAGAGTGAGAGGGGGAGCACAAGCAGGGGTAGTGGGAGAGGGAGAAGCAAGCTCCCCACTGAGCAGGGAGCCCAATGTGGGGCTCAATCCCAGGACACTGGGATCATGACCTGAGCTGAAGGCAGACGCTTAACTGACTGAGCCACCCAGGCGCCCCAATGCTCATTACTTTTAAAGAGGTATTTTTTCCCCTATTATAGAGATCTGCACAATTCATGGTTTTAGTCTCTTCTTCAACTCCATTGATAAGAAAACCCTAATGCTAAAATCTCATTATTTCTCAAACTGTATTCTAATTCAAAAGATACTATTCATTGCTCTGAGAAGTAAGAATATCAAGATCATTTGCTTTATTGTAGATTCATAAAACATACTACTATTTCAAAACCTGAGACATCTGGTAATAAAAAAATACTTTAAATGTTATTTAAGAAAACAGGTTTATTTTGATAAAGGATAGTATTTTCCTCAGCACATCTACTTATTCAATAATCTCTGTCTCTCAACAATTTTAGAAACATTATTTTGATTAGCCTATTTAGTAAAGGCTGGAAGCACATACTCATGATAATTAGGTACTGAAATTAAAAGTTGTTTTAAATGTTATGATAAGGCTAAGTGCTTTAGCAAATGCCCCGCCCCCCCAATCCTCATGTCTTAACACAGTAAAAGTTTCTTGTTGGTTTCTGTCACTGCCTAATGCAGTAGGCAGGCACGGATGGTGAGAACTCTCCTCCACATAGTCATTCAGGGGTACCGTCACCTTCAACCTCGAATGCATTTATCTTCAACACATGGCTTCAGGGTCATTTTAGGAGGGGAGGTAATGTGGGGAAGGCACACTAGATCCATAAGCACCTTAGATCACAGATCACTTTGTCTTGCATCCGTTGGCCAAAACTTGTCATAAGGGAACTAGGAAATGTCACCGGAGTCTGAGCACAACTTCCCATCAACAACACTACACTATGAAAGAGAAGAACAATTCTTGGATAGTCAGCTCTTCATTTCTGCTCTAATGGAGAAGAGGGGTTTTTGTTGTTGTTTTTGGCAGAACTCTGCCTAAGAAGAGAATTATAGTTACTAAGAAGAAAAATTTGGACAATGTATTTGAGGCAAAGGGTAAGATGTTGGGCACGTATTGAAAAACAAAACAAAAACAGAACAAGAAAACCTTCAAAGTTCTAAAGATTTCCTTTTGTTTTATATAGATTATTAGGATGAATTTGCTTATTCGAGTTGGGGGTAGAGGCTGGGACAGTGAATGATCCCGAATGGTAGAGAAGAGAGAATACTGACATTCTAGGAAGATGTTTGGGTACTGGAGGAATGAGGAGGCCTGATAAAGACTTAAGGGAGGACAAAGAAAGAAAACACTGGGGGAGGCCATGATTGCAGGAAGTCTTTGAATTTAAAGCAATGCTTAGATCTGTGTTTGGAGCAAGATAAAAAGAGATGATACAGGAGAAAAGCCAGAGAATAGAGATATCAGCATCAGGGTTCCACTCTAAACAAAATTTCAATATCATTAGAAATGCTTACATAGTACACATTACTTTTCCTAAATAGTGACATTTTATCAGTTAGGGTTCAGTGCAGGAAACAGAAACAATGCTGTGTACTTCAGGCAAAAATGGGTTTAATATAAAGATGAACTGTTTACAAAAATCTTTAACGCATTGGAGGAGTAGAAGTCAGGAAGCCACCACATGACTTTTGGCATCAAAACTTTTACACCACTCCAGACTCCAGAGGTCAGCAACTGCTGCTACCTCAGCCACGCTGCGGCCAAAGTCACAGCCTCCTACACCCACCAAGCAAGTGAAAAACATGGGGCCCAACTGCCACCGACACCCACATCTCTTGGAGCCCATCTGCCCCCTAAGTGTCATTGTCTCCCTCGCGTTCTCCAGATCTCAAGACGAGACAGCTCCTTGGCAGAAACAAATTGCATCCAGAACAGCAGAGTAAGGAAGTTGGGAAGTTCAGACCTTCACTACCATGTTTAGCAATTCTGATGAGGAACTGAACATAGGAAGGGGATGGAAGTAGATCCAGTGTCCAGAACGGACATTTTGTTTTCACAGAGAATGCTTTCTTTCTGGAATTGCTCATTTCATTAAAAGCTTAGTGAATTTTTCCTTCTATATGTTATATTCAGTATTTATAAAAGTTATCTAAAATGTACTAATTGATTTTATCACAAATGCAAAGCCCATCTCTTCCAGTCAGTTCCCTCTTACCCCAAAGACCCCTTTAGCCAAATGCCTTAAATAGAAGCACAAAATATAGAACAGATTCAAAAGGAAATTTTGAGTATTGGATCTGGGGAATGGTGTGGGATTTTATTCAATCTGGCCAGTCTCCGACTCACCAAGCCCTCCCAGGCAGCCTTGCAGGGAGAATCAAGGAAGAAGCTTTGAGACTCACTCGTCTGTATTAAGTAATGAAGACTTTGTTCTCACATAAGCAAGACACAGTGTGAGTGAGAAAAAAATAAATTAAGGCAAGGGGAAGGAGGCAGCAGTAATTTAAATTGTGTTCTTTACCAGACTATTGATCAAATATTTTGACTGAACTGGCTGGTCAAGCTCAACTTCAGCTCAACTACTGTGACTTCCATTGAGTTGACGACCAGCGGTTACAATTGACCTCATTGACAGATTGGTTGACTTAATACAGATAAATCTTTAAAGGCAATAGCATTCTGTCTGGTCACATCCTGATTCAAATATACTTTGAAACATGTTCTGCTTCAGTCAGGAAAGCTTTTTTGTTGTAGTTAAATCGTCATGTGGGTATGCACAATAAATGTCATCCAGCTGTTTTACAACTTCCCCAGACACTCAGGTATCTGGGTGACAAGTATAGCCAACATCTAGCAGGCGTGTGAGCAGCCTGAAGCAGGTCTTGTTCCTCAACCCGGAGATAATCCAAACTTTCTGGTTTGTGAAAGAAGGAAGAGCTCTGGTCCACATCTGCTATCTTAGAGCCGTGATTAACAAATGAATGTCTCGTCAGGGTGATAATGTGTGTGTGTGTGTGTGAGAGAGAGAGAGGGAAAAAGAGTTGGCAGGGAGAGGGGGGTTGTAACTTGTTTTTTTCCCCCACGTATAGGCATGTCTTGGACACATTGCGGGTGCTATTTCAAACCACTGCAATAAAGCAAATATTGTAATAAAGCGAGTCAAATGATTTTTTTTGTTTCCATGTGCGTATAAAAGTTATATATGCACTACACTGTAGTCTATTAAATGTACAATAGCATTATGTCTAAAACATGTACATACCTTAATTAAAAATTAAGGTAAAAAATGCTAACTGTTATCTGAGCTTTCAGAAAGTTGTAATGTTTTTTGCTGGTGGAGAGTCTTGCCTCAATGCTAATGGCTGCTGACTGATCAGAGTGGGGGTTGCTGAAGTTGGGGTAGCTGTGACAATTTCTTAAAATGAAGTTTGCGCATTGATTGGCTCTTCCTTTCATGGTAGATTTTTCTGGAGTATATGATGCTGTTTTTTGTTTGTTTTTACTGAATATTATTTTTGTTTTTTTAATTTTTTTATTATGTTGTTTGATAACCATTACCCACAGTAGAATTTCTTTCAGAATTGCAATCAGTCCTCTCAAACTCTGCTGCTGCTATATCAACTAAGTTTATAGAATATTCTAAATCCTTTGTTGTCATTTCAACATTCTTTGCAGCATCTTCACCCAGGAGTAGATTCTATCTCAAGAAAGCACTTTCTTTGCTCATCCATAAGAAGCAAATCCTCATCTGTTAAAGTTTTATATAAGATGGCAGTAATTCAGTCCCATCTTCAGGCTCCTTCTAATTCTAGTTCTCTTGCTATTTCCACCACATCTGCAGTTACGTCCTCTACTGAAGTCTTGAGCTCCTCAAAGTCATCCATGAGGGCTGGAATCAACTTCTTCCAAAATTCTACAATGTTGATATTTTGACCTCTTCCCATGAATCATTAGTGTTCTTAATGGAATCTGGAATGATGACTCCTTTCTGGAAGTTTTTTAATTGACTTTTCCCAGATCAGAGGAATCACTATTTATAGCAGCTATAGCCTCATGAGAAATGTATTTCTTAAATGTAAGACTTGAAAGTTGAAATGACTCCTTGATCCATGGGCTGCAGAATAGATGTTGTGTTAGCAGGCATGAAAATATTAATCTCATTGAACATTTCCATCAGAGCTTTTGGGTGGCTAGATATATTGTACAATGAGCAGTAATATTTTGAAAGTAATCTTTTTTTTCTGAGCAGCTGGTCTCAATAGTGGGCTTACAGTATTCAGTAAGCCATGTTGTAAATAGATGTGCTGTCATCCAGGCTTTGCTATTCCATTTATAGAGCACAGACAGAGTAGATTTAGCATAATTCTGAAGGGCCCTAGGATTTTTTGAATGGTAGATGAGCATTGGCTGTACTTGAAAGACATTACCTACATTAGCCCGTAAGAGAGTCAGCCTATTCTTTGAAGCTTTGAAGCTAGGGATTGACATCTCCTCTCAAGCTGTGAAAGTCTTCGATGGCATCTTCTTCTAGTATAAGGCTGTTTCATCTACACTGAAAATCTGTTATTTAGTGTAGCCACTTTCATGAATTGTCTTAGCTGGATCTTCTGGATAAAATGGTGCAGCTTCCACATCAGCACTTGCTGCTTCCTCCATCCTGCACTTTGATATTCTGGAGACGGCTTCTTTCCTCAAACTTCCTGACCCACCCTCTGCCAGCTTCCAACTTTTCTTCTGCAGCTTGCCCACCCACTCAGCCTTCATAGAATTGAAGAGAATTATGGCCTTGCTCTGGATTAGGCTTTGGCTTAAGGGAATGTTGTGGCTGGTTTGATCTTCTATCCAGACCACTCAGACTTTTTCCATATCAGCAGTAAGTCTGTTTCACTTTTTGCTTTGTTTTGTTTTTAAAGATTTTATTTATTTATTTGAGAGAGAGAGCACATGCAGAGGGAGTGGCAGAGAGAGAGAGAGAGAAGCAGTCTCCCACCTGATGTGAGGCTCGATCCCAGGACCCTGGGATCATGACCTGAGTCTAAGTTGAGCTACCCAGGCGCCCCCCATTTCATTTTCTTGTTTTCCATGTGTTCATAGAAGTAGCACTTTTAATTTCCTTCAATAACTTCATTTGCATTTACAACTTAGCTAACTGGTGCAAGAGTCCAAGCTTTCAGCCTGTCTTGGCTTTCAGCATGCCTTCCTCACTAAGCTTAATCATATCTAGCTGTTCATTTAAAGTGAGAGATATGTGACTCTTCCTTTCACTTGAACACTTAGAGACCATTGCAGGGTTATTAACTGAACTAATTTTAATATTGTTGTGTCTTAGGGAATAGAGAGGCCCAAAGAAAGAGAGAAAGATGGGAAATGGCTAGTCAATGGAGCAGTCAGAGCACACACAAAATACTTACCAGTTTTTTGCTGTCTCATATGGCTGCAGTTTGCAGCGCCTTAAAACAATTGCAATAGTAACATCAAAGAACACTGATCACAGATCACCATAACAAATATTTATATTGAAAATAATTGTAATTATTATGAATTATAATTATAATGAAAATGTTTGAAATATTGGGTTAGTTACCAGAATGTGACAAGAGACACAAAGTGAACAAATGCTATTGGAAAAATGGGGCCAATGGACTTGCTTGAGGCAGGGTTGCCACAAACCTTCAATTTGTAAAAAACACAATATCTGCAAAGTGCAATAAAATGAGGTATGCCTGTACAGAAAAAGAGGCCCAAACAGAGCCAGGATCAAGCTCATATAATTTCATACTTCAGCTTTGTCTCTTTTTCTTTTCTTTTCTTTTCTTTTTTAAAGATTGATTGATTGATTGATTGATTGATTGATTTGACAGAGAGAGACACAGCGAGAGAGGGAACACAAGCAGGGGGAGTGGGAGAAGGAGAAGCAGTCTTCCCATGGAGCAGGGAGCCCAATGCGGGGCTTGATCCCAGGACCCTGGGATCATGACCTGAGCCAAAGGCAGACGCTTAACAACTGAGCCACTCAGGCGCCCCGTCTCTGTCTTTTTCTTCTTCTTTTTTTTAACTGAATTTCTTTTTGTGTCCATTGGTTAAAAAAAAAAAAAATGTGTGGTTCATAACTATAAAGGTCTTCTTGCAGCATCTAAGTTAAAGTAAGTCTTATTTCAATAGAGAAATTATTTTATTAAAACAATTCTGGTGAAAGTATTTTTACCTTCCTTAACCTTCATGCCCATACCTGCAATATGGACATGTGAAGATACTTCTCATCTTGAAATTAGTTAGAATTTCAAAGTAGCTTTTTTTGCCAAGGTGTGATTTATATGCTTCTTGATATTCACAGCAAGTGAATCCTTCAAATTCTTTAAGGCAATACTTAGCATGAGTCATATTTTCTGCAATTGGCATATTCATTCAAGTCATCTTTTCATGATATCTCAAAGACTTATGATACCCAGTGTTATAAATATTTAGGCAAAATAAATGTGAGTTTGCTTGAAAGATAATAGCTCGAGTATTTAGCTTCATGGTTATGTAAGTTCCTATTATATCTGTTTTTAAATATGTATATATACTCACATACATATAGTCCTGATGAATTTACTAGAGTATAATTAGAATGTCAACATTATTTTTATAAGTTTCTGCCCTGTCACTGAGTTTGCAAGAAATTATTTTTAATGTATTACCATTTTTAACACACTCCAGATTGTTGGCTGCCCTTCTTGCCATGTGGATTTAACCAATTTAGCAGTCGGTGTTGAATGTGTTCCATATTTAAAAAAAATAATGCTTACAAAGAAGGAGTATGGGAAGCTGCTTACATAAGGATTTAGGTGGGTGATTAACAATCAAAGCAAAGCTGTGCTTTTTTGGTGTTTGTCCTATAAAGGTCATTCATGATGATCATTTCCCAGAATCCTTAAAGTTTAGGTGAGGGGTTTGTTGTTGTTGTTTTTTAAGGTACAGAAAATTTTCAAAAAAAAAAAAAAAAGATTGGGAATGATAATTTTCTTGAAATAAGAATTTATATATCCTGTACTCCAGCTTACTTCGGTTTTTTATTGCATTGCCTTTGAAACCAAGATTTGAAAAATTCTAGGTAAATTTTGGAGTAATTATTAAATATTTCTGGAGTTCATGTGGTAAGATAGTTTTCATTTTCCTTCCCTCTGTCTCTATATCTGTTTCTGTCTCTATATATAAGTATGTAGGGGTGTGTGTGTGTATGTGTGTGTATAACCTCTGCTATCTGAGAACTGGTTTTTCTTCTGTTTTGTTCATTCAGGCAGCATCTTAAGACATATGTACTCAGCCTCCATCAAAGTTATATACCTTGACTTCTCTTTAAGAAACTTCTCTGCCCACTCCCACACTCGACCTAGGTCCTATTTCTCTCACTCCCCATTCCCGTCTCTGGAAATCTGTGTCTACTGATCATCCAGGGCTCAGCAGCTTTCAGTTTGAATATATACACATTGCTTAGTTTGAAACTGTTCCCTTGCTATGTATCAATCACAGCTATTGTCCTGTTAATTAAGCACAATTACCATATTATCTCGTGTTTCCTGAAACATATGTCTAGTAAACTCTGAAAATTATTTGTGATTGACTGGAGTAGTTTCAGATGGAAAATGGGAAGCAGGAATGGGAAGTCACATTAAGAGAGGGCCAGATTTCTATAGCACTCCCCCCAGATCAGTCCCATTCAAACCTCAGACGGAGGTGTTCTGGTAGCTGGTTAAACACGCTGAAGTCCAAGGTGACTGCAGCATGTGTGGGAGACATGTACTATTTCATTTCCTCTCCCTTCTCTCTCCAGAGTTCAGCATAACCAAATGCAGGGAGCAATAGCAGAATTCCAACGGGGTATTTAAAAAAATTTTTTTTTAATTTGAGTAGAGTTGACACACAATGTTACATTAGTTTCAGGTGTACAACATAGTGATTCAACTTCTCTATACATTATGCTATGCTTACCATCTGTCATTATACAATACGACTATAATATCATTGACAACATTCCCTATGCTGTGCCTTTTATTCCCCTGACTTATTCATTCCATAATGGAAACCTGTATCTCCCACTCCCTTCACCCATTTTGCCCCTTCCCCACACTCCTCCCCTCTAACAACCACAGTTTGTTTTCTGTATTTATAGGTCTGATTCTGCTTTTTGTTTGTTTATTCATTTGTTTTATTTTTTTAGATTCCACATATAAGTGAAATCCTGTGGTATTTGCTCTTTTCAGTCTGACTTATTTCACTTAGCATAATACCATCTAGGTCCATCCATGTTGCTGCAAATGGCAAGATCTCATCCTTTCTTAAGGCTGAATAATATTCCATTATCCATTTTCCTTATCCATTTGTTTATCAGCGAACACTTAGGTTGCTTCTGTATCTTGCCTATTGTAAATAATGCTACAATAAACACAGGGGAGCATATATTTGAATTAGTGTTTTCATTTTCCTTGGGTAAATACCCAGTGCTAGAATTTTTGGATTATATGGTATTTATATGTTTTTTTTTCTTACTTTTCTCTTTTTAAATGTTTTTTTTAAATTTAAATTCAATTTGCCAACATATAGTACATCATTAGTTTCAGATGTAGTGTTCAATAATTCTTCAGTTGCATATAACACCCAGTGTTCATCACATCACGGGCTCCTTAATGCTATATTTTTAATTTTTTGAGGAACCTCCATACTGTTTTCCACAGTGGCTGTACCAAACTTATATTCCCACCAACAATACACAACGGTTTCTTTTTCTCCACATCCTTGGCAACATTCATTTCTTGTCTTTTTGATTTTAGCCATTCTGACTGGTGTAAGGTAATACCTCGTTGTGCTTGATTTACATTTCCCTGATGGCTAGGGATGTTGAGCATCTTTTCATGTGTCTGCTGGCCATCTGTATGTCTTTTTTGGAAAAAATGTCTATTCAGGTCCTCTGCCCATTTTTGAATTGGATATTTTTAAAGATTCATTTCAGCATTGAGGAAGTGGCTCGTGACTTTTACCTTAAATTATACATTGGAGCAATATATTTGGTTTCAATAAAAATCTATCTTTAGGCAGTTGATGAAGGTTATTGACATTTGCAACATGATAGTATTTATCAAGCTAAAATAATATTTCCAAAATTCATCACTTAAGAAAAACACAGTATATTCTCCAAACTGTAAATTTTTTCAAGTACCTCCAACTTGTTCTATAAAATGTATCTTATGATGTTAATTACTGACTACCATGAACCATAAGAGTATACACTATAAACATCAGTTTCACAGTACTACAATTTGGTTTTTAACATCAACAGAACATTGAAGGGAAAATGCAAGTTTTGTGCAAAACATCAGGTGTGGCTAAACATCATACTGGACACTTGGGCCAACACACAAAACACATTAGGTAAGACTACAGCTCATTTCAAATACATGAGATAGAAGTAATGCTTGGCTGTCGACTTTTGTGGCAGCAGCACAGTTTTAAGATCATAATAACAGACAGGAGCATGAGGAAGATAAAAAGTTAACCTTTAGAAATTCCATGGAATAGCACTGAAATGTCAAACTATAAGAAAAAGCAATAACAGAAGTTTTAAAAAATATTTTCACTAAGAGTAATTGTATATTATTTATTAAATTGCATTAAGTTCCATCTGTATGCTCAATTCTGTGTTAGGTTTGGAAATTCAGAGATTCTTACAGTCTAGCAGGATGGACAAACGTATGACCAGTTAATCCTCCCTGGGAGTGATGAGGGCAGGCTCTTTGAACGAGGGGAACTGCATCTTCAAGTAGGTATAGGGATTTTCTAGACAAATGATACAACTCTGAAGAAAAAAAAAAATTGGAAAGTTGTAGGTGAGGAAGAACATGAGGTATTCTGGAAACTGCACACTTACCAGCTGAAAGGTAGACTTTTACAGAAGATAATTAGAAAACACCAAGGCCTGGTATGCCATGTGTATCTGCTTCCTTGATTAGAGCTTATCTTATAGCAATGGATCAATGGTTCCAAAGGTTTCATTTCATCATTTAAATGAGTTTACTTGGTTAGCTGCTGTTTTTGTCTTTCATTATGTTTCCCCAAATCAAGTGGTCTCATGAATCATCACACACATGCAAATGAGGAAAAGCATATTGAACATTTTTCTCCTAAAAGTGTCATTTGTAGTGTGTTTAAAGTTCCCACAAAGTGATAGGAGCAGAGTTTTAGATGTGAGAGGGCTATGCATTTGAGAGATGAGGCAAGTGAAGTCTAGAAAAGTTTAAGTGACCTGCCCAATAGGCCTGGCAGATCCTTCGCCAGAGGCAGAAAAGAAAATCAACATCAGCTCTCCCTTCCTTGGTTATTTTGCCTGCGTGGAGTCAGGTTCATTGATAACAGGAGGGAAGGTCCCAGCTTTCCAAATGCTGAGAAGTGCCAGAAGAGACATCTTCAATTCTGGAGAGGCCAAGGCGCACTACTCTATGCACAGCTGCCACGTCTTTTGATTTCAGAAGATAACAATTTCTACTAAGAGGAAAATAAAATCTAAAATTATAGAAAGACAGGAAATGATGATGACTCAGTCTTTTGTTGATTTTCAGGTGGTTAATTATCAGTTCAATTAATGGTCATTTATCTTTTCCCTGCTTAGAAATTGTTCAGTTCCAATTTTGAGAAGTTAAAGTCAGAAATGTTTTCTGAAGTGGAAAATGGAGAGAAGGAGGAGAGCTAATTATCAAAGCACAGACAGAAAAGAGATTTAACAAATCAGCTAGCATTGTTTATAGAAATATTAAATGTAAGACTTTGTTAGCTTTCATGAACCAAGTATTGAATGTTTAATTCTTATACAGATAATTGGGAAACTTACTTTTAGACTAGTGATCTGTCAATAGTTTTACTTGCTTTTGAAAAAATAGGGAAATTATGATAGAACTATACAGATGGTCCCCAACTTATGATGGTTCAACTTTCAACTTTGTGATGGTGCAAAGGTGAGTCAGAGTCAGTAAACATCATACTTTGAGTTTTGAATTTTGATTTTTTCCTGGGCTAGTGATATACAGTATGGTACTCTCTTGTGATACTGGGCAGCAACAGTGAACCGCAGCTCCCAGTCAGCCATGCACTCACAAGTGTAAACCGCTGATACACTTACAACCTTTCTTTACCCATATAACCCTTCTGTTTTTCACTGTTATTACAGTGTTCAACAAATTACATGAAGTATTCAATGCCTTATTATAGAATAGCCTTCATGGTAGATGATTTTGCCCAACTGTAGGGTAATGTCAGTGTTCTGAGAACATTTAGAGTAGGCTAGGCTAAGCTATAATGTTCATTAGGTTAAGTGTATTATATGCATTTTTGACGTAGGGTATTTTCAATTTATGATGGGTTTATCAGAACATAATTCCATGGAAGGTTGAGGAAGATCTGTATAGTGATGACACCTCTTGGTCCTGCAAAGTTCTGCTCTGTGGAGAGGAATGCAGTCAGAGAAGGCTAGGAGCAAACCCCTCTAAGTCAGGTCCTAAGATAAGGGCCATCCTCACCCAAGTCTAAGGCCAGCCTGGGATTGGGGATATGACACATGATGTAGACATTAGGAGTTTGGAGAAATGATGGGACATCCAGGTGAAAATTTTCTAGAGGGAATTGGAAATACCAGTTTGAAAATCAGGGTTGAGTATGTAAACATAGGATCTTTTTTTAGAATTGATAATGGAAGCCTGGAGACTGACTGAAATTTCCATGGATAAGTATGGGGTGGGAAAAAAAAGGATGATGGAAATGAACTTAGGAAATGTCTACACACATATAATTTATTGATTTAGATAATAGTAATGTCCTTGCAAATTATTATTACCATAATAACAATTATAATTTATGGAACCACTAGGCATCAGGCAGTCTGTATGGATTAGCTCATTTTAACCTCACAATCCCTTGAAGTAGCTTATGTGATTAGCCCTGTATTACGGATGAGAGAACTGCTATAGCTTGATTACTTTCCATGCATTTCTACTTAATAAATGAAGAATAGCAGCTATGGCAAAGAAACTGCTCACTTTTGCTCTCCTGTCATATAGCATACTCTCATTTATGTACAGACCTTCCTACGAAGAGTCTACAGATCTGCCATGAGTGCAGAAATAGGAGATTGTCTGAAGTGAAGGGAATGCCTGCTTGGAAATTTGTTTTTGTTTAAATGACATAAAAATTGTTGACATTTATCTGGAAGCAAGAAAACTAGATTTATCTCTCTCTGTGTAGGTGGATGAACTAAACTCTCCTTCAGCTTCTCTCTGTCTCTGAGTTGTTACTTAAGTCAAGGAACAGTAGCAGCAGACAAAAGATGTGTTTCTAGGTGCTCAAGGACTTTTGTTGAATCATCAACTGACTCATGACATTTCTAATGTTTGGCATTGCTAAACAAATTGTGCAGTCATTTGTACAATCCCTCAAGATGATATGTACTCCTTTTGATAATGCATGAAAATCAAAGTTGTTTTAGATATTTTAATATGAGCATTACACTGAGAGATACTAGAGAATGAACCCTTACTTCCTAGGCAATGTATTTTAAGAACAAATGGTATTATTTTCGGTAACGAGTAAATTGTGCTGTACCTGTGAAAAAGAGTACAACAAATGTACTTACTATTAGATAATTATAGAAACATATATAGTTTTCTTCTCTCAGGTTAAAAAGTTTACCGGAGGGGCACCTGGGTGGCTCAGTAGTTAAGCGACTGCCTTTGGCTCAGGTCGTGATCCCAGGGTCCTGGGATCAAGCTCTGTGTCAGGCTCTCTCCTCAGTGGGGAGCCTGCTTCTCCCTCTCCCTCTGCCTGCCGCTCTCCCTGCTTGTGCTCTCTCTCTCTCTATCCCTGTCAAATAAATAAAATCTTTTAAAAAAAAGTTTAACAGAAAATTGAAAAAGATGTAGAGGTGAGGAGTTTTAATAAATTGAAACCTGATGACATTCTGTAATCTTTGCATACTTGGATCTCTTTTATTCTGTGAAGCCCATATATAAATATAAGTAAATGGGGATTATACATAAACATATATAGGCATAATACAAAATTTTGAAATTATTTTTGATGACTTGAGTTTGCAAGTGTGGATCACTCAGGATGGGCTATGTTATCGTAGAGAAATAAACAAATTCAACTTTTAAAGGCTTAGAAGAACAAACACATATTTCTCACTCAAGATATATGTCTACAGTGGATTGGCTAGGGTGCTAATCAAAATCTTTGCAATTGGAGACCAAGATGAAGGAGTTTCTACCATCTGCAGCAAAGGCAGTCAGTGGCAGTGGCAAAGAAACCTTGCAAATTGTGCACTAGCTATTAAAGCATCTACTCAAAGGTGACACCCATAACTTCTAACATTTCTTTTCTTTTTTTTTAAAGATTTTATTTATTTTGACAGAGAGAGACACAGCAAAAGAGGGAACACAAGTGGGGGAAGTGGGAGAGGGAGAAGCAGGCTTCCCTCTGAGAAGGGAGCCTGATGCGGGGCTTGATCCCAGGATCCTGGGATCATGACCTGAGCCGAAGGCAGACGCTTAACGATTGAGCCACCCAGGCGCCCCAACTTCTAATATTTCATTGGCCAGAGCAAGTTCATGGCTATGTCATCCTAATAAATGCAATCCTACTGTGTGCACAGAAAGGGTGATGGCACTGATGACTACAACTAGCCCTGGTTCTATGTGTTCAAAGAGGCAGATGTGGGGTTTGGATGTTCATGAGTTGTCTCCACAACTTTTAAAGGCAGGTCATATTCTTGCAGCTTCTTATAAACACAGTATTCCATTTGTTTAAGTATTTTGCTAATGAGGTCAAGATGAAATTTTATTACAGTTTTGCTCTGCTTCACCTCACTTTGTTTCTCAAAACTTTTTTTCTAAGTCTAGTCTTTACTGAGAGTTCTAGAGGGGAGGGGGGTGGGCGGATGGGTTAGCCTGGTGATGGGTATTGAGGAGGGCACGTACTGAATGGAGAACTGGGTGTTATACACAAACAATGAATCATGGAACACTACATCAAAAACTAATGATGTAATGTATGGTGACTAACATAACATAATAAAATTTAAAAAAAATAAAAAGTATAATATGGGAATTGAGATAAGTGATTAAGAATGGACTTACTCCTGGGGTGCGTGGATGGCTCAGTGGGTTAAGCATCTGATTCTTGATTTTGGCTCAGGTCATGATCTCAGGGTTGTGAGATCAAGCCCTGTGTCCATGGAATCTGTTTAAGATTATCTCTCTCTCCCTCTACCCATCACCTCTGCTCACCCCAGCTTGTGAATTCTCTTAAAAAAAAAAAACAACGGATTTACTCCTTCTTAAAAATGTCAACAACAATTCTTACTATTTTCATAGGGAGATGTTGGGCCAGCCTGAACTATAAAACTCGACATTATTTTTATTATTTCATTTTTAGAAGTATTTTTGTACATTTTAGAATCCAGGGCAACATTGGTTTCTATTTGTTAAATATAAAGACAAATGTTTGAGAGCTTATTGTTTTGAGTCTTTAAGCTAAATAAAGATCAAAGAGCCACTGTACAGTCCTCCTAGAAGGATGCACAGATTTGTCTCACACTGATTGGAAAGCAGACTGTCTTTTAAGAAAAGCTTTATGATTGCTGCAGAGCAGGGAGAACATTTGTCTTGTGTATGTATTCATACAACTGAAATTGAACTCATTCAGATTGTAAGACTGGTGATATGTTTGCAATACATTTTGAACATTGCCCTCCAAAGATAAAAGGGTGAATGGCCCAGTCACTTTTTAGACCTATAATTTTGGGCTCCATGCCCTGAAATGGTTCTCTGATTCACTTATTTCTCGAGGCTCTGTTTCTGACATGTGTTTCATTTGCTTTCTAAGTGCATTAATTAGTGGCATCTGAATCTCTTTCTTAGCACTAATATAAAAAAAAATCCTAATACTTACCATTATGGTTTATGGCTGTTAACATACAGCAAAAAAAATTGTAAGGTTTTCTGCAGGCCCACAAGGCAGCAGATGAACAGATGAATGGCCTTTGAACAAAATCAAAAGATCTGCATTTACCAAGCCTCTTTTCATGCAATTATCCATTTCACAATTATAGTTGATTATTTAAATTTCTAGATTCTAAATACATGTTTCACTTTTACTCAAGTATTTTGACATACTGCATTCTTGCTCTTCTTTTATTAAATGTTTCCTTTGTTTTGTGAATAATTTACATATGCATTTGTTTTTCTGTTTTTTTTTTTAAATTATGTTATGTTAATCACCCAAATAGTTACTGAGTGTCTATCTTACTCTGTGGCAGGCTGCTGAGCTTTAGCTGACGTGGGTTCCCCCCTCTTGAAGCTTGCTGTCTGGTAAGGGAGACAACCATTAATCAAATAATTGCACAGTTTAAAGTTGCTACCTTCCTAAGTTCTGTGAGCTAGAGGAATGTGGGGTGATTAGAGCATGTAACAGGGAGATCTCATCTTGTTGGGGTAGAGTGGCATGGTTAGGGAAATGTTCTCTGAAAAAAAGCAGAGTGATTAGAGATCTGAAAGTGAGATGAACCAGGAGCAGGTGGGTATAAATTGTGTCCCAGCAAGGGGCACAGCTTGTGCAAAGATGCTGGAATGGTGGGAAGCAGAGCTAGTCCTGAGAAGGGCAGCACCAAGAGCAGTAAGGGAAGCAGGGGCCTCCTGCTGAAGAGGATGGAGAGGCCAGTTACAGTCATGTGCAGGTCTCCAGTGGTTTTTCATTATCCTGTGAACTAGGAGGCCTTTGAAAGATTTTAAGCTGAATAATATGTGATTTGAGTTTTGAAGAGGATCATTCCAATTGCTCTTCAAAGAAGGTTTGGAGCTGGGCAATATCCATGCGGAGGTCAGGTGGGAGGATCTTGTTACTCCTGGGCCCCAGATAACTCTAGCTTGCATCAGGATGGTGATGGTGATAAGAGGGACAAGTGGATATATCCTAATGATAATCAGAAAATAAAAGGAACTTGGTGATGAATTGAAAATAGAAATGAGATATCTATAACACAATTTTCTGAGGTCTGTTCTCAGTGTAGCCTGACTCAGGATTCAGTGTCTGGCTGTTGAAACAAAAGTAGATTAAAACAAAACATCGTTTATTTAAAATGTTCTCATACTTAAAAATGGATGAATAACATGTATGCTTATTAGTTCTATCCAGCTTAATCAATGCATTAATATCAATATTTTGCAAAGAAATGGAGAACTGGCCTTTGTAGATGGCACTAGCAAATTCTGTCTCCCTTGTGGAGGAACACTCCACCTCGGACTAGTGTCTTGCTTTATTTGGCATGGCCTTTCCCCTTAGGCTGAGACTGTGCAATTGACAGCAAATGTGACCTTCATACAGGCTTGTTAAAACATCTATTTAAGAGAAATTGTATTCTGTTCAGAGAAGGACAGTGCCATTTTACTCAGGTTTGGATTAGATAATAGTAAATCATGATGTAATAATGTTGAAAGCTACATCATCAACTGGGACTCATAAAAGAGAAATTACTTCTCATAGACTATACACATGTGCACAAGCAGCTACATGTGGCCGATTTGCCTAACACCATTTCAAATCTTTTTCTTTCAAGTTTTTGATGGTAGATAAACATTTTTTGTTTATATAAGATTTATCATTCTTCTGACTGATATCCAAGGACTTCCCTAAGTCAGAGAACTAGTTTTCCAGAAAAATCTATTCATTCTGATACAAAAATCTTTCAACTGAGAAGTTGGATGAAGGCCTCTTCCTCTTCCCTCCCCTCCCCCTTCCCACCCCTCCTCCACTCCCCTCTCTCTCCCCTTTGTCTTCCCCCTCCCCTTCCCTCTCCCCTTTCCCTTCCTTTCCTTTCTGTTTTAAAGAGTGACCACTTTTCTTGGTAATGACTCCTTTGGTAATGACTCTTTCATACCCACATAATTTTATCCATCAGAATATCTATTGACTTTTTTCAAACTATATCCAGAATCCAGACAGTTCTCACCACCTTCACCATTACAGTTCTCATCTAAATCAACATCATCTCCATCCTATGTTATTGCAAAGACCGTCTGACTAGTCTTCTGGCTTTTAAGCTTGTCCCAGGGTTATAGTCTCCCCACAGTAGTCAGTGACCCCTGAAAAATGTCACCTGTATCATAACACTCCTATAAGTAAATGGTTTTTTGGCTGCCCATCTCAGAATAAGGGCTATGTTCCTATCATAGTCCTTAAGACGCTGCATTATTACTGCACTTGAGCTCACTCTCTGACCTCATCTCCTCCTCTCATCCTCTCTAGGAACACCCTGTCCTCCTTGCTGTCTCTCAGACATTCCAAGCATCCTCTTACATTAAGACCTCTTTGTTACTATTTTTAATGCCTGAGTGTTCTGCCTCTAGATATTGTGATTTGTTCCTTCACTTTCTTCAGGGATGTACTCAATCATTGTCTGATCAGAAAGTCCTTTTCTGACCACCTTATCTAAAATAGCACCTTTCATATCATTCTCAATTACTTTTTCCTGCCATAATTTTCCTCGTTGTACATATCAATCTCCTAGTATATATGGGTGTTTATCTACCTCTTCAGTTCTTTTTTCCACTAGAATGTAAGCCCTATAATAGTTGGGACTTTGACTTTTGTTCAGCCTAGCATCCCCAGCATTTAGAATAGTACCTCATATCTATCAGGTGCTCAATTACTTTTGGTTTAAGGGATAAATATTGCTATAGTTCACATTTTCTAGAAGCTGGAAAAGGCAAAAAACTGATTGTTCCCTAGAGACTCCAGAAGGAATGCATCTCTGTCCACACTCTGATTTTGGGATGTCTGACCTCCAGATCGATAGGAAAATACATTTGTGTTGCTTTAAGACACTAAATTTGTGGTAGTTTGTTTCAGCAGCAATAAAAGCTAATAAGCTTCTGGAGCTCTCTAAGATGCAGCCTCATAATCCTTTTTAATTCAGTGTATGGATTCGAATTGGCATGCATGGTAGTCATTAGTATTGTTCACTAAATATTTCTGGTTTTTCTTTTGGGTATGTGGCAAAATTAAGTGTTACTGCCTGCTTGAAGTTAGGTGTGACCATGTGGCTTTCTTAGAAAGATGACTAGTTAGTGGAAGTAGCATATGTAACTTCCAGGTAACGTTTATAAGCTTTTGCAGATTCTGCCATCCTGCCATTTTTCTTGTTATTGAAGTGTTGAATTTTTTTAAAGATTTATTTATTTATTTATTTATTTATTTATTTATTTATTTATTTAAGGGGTGAGGGAGCGGCAGCAGGAGAGGGAGAGAAAATCCCAAGCAGACTCAGCACTGAGCATGGACCCCAAGAGGCTCGATCCCCCGACTCTGAGATCATGACCCTGAGATGACAACCTGACCTGAAACCAAGAGTCTGATCCCCAACTAACTGTGCCACCTAGGTGCCCTATGAGTGTAGAATCTTGATGAAATATACTCTCCGTGAGCCTGGTCTCCCGAGAAAACAATGAGCACATTCCCTCAGCCAACACCAATGGACTTGTAGTGTGAATGAGAGATCATTTTGTGTAAGCTGCTGAGATTTGGGGGCTACTTTGTCAAAATAGCAAAATCTAGCCCAAACGTTCTCAAACATTTTGATCTTAGGATCTTTTTTACAATCTTAAAATTTCTTGACATCCCAAAGAGTTCTTGTTTATGTGGGGTTATCTATCAATTTTTATCGTGCTAGGAATTAAAATAGACATTCTTAAATAATTCACTTAAAAATAAATCCATTTTATGTCCACATAAAATATTATATTTTATTTATTTTTTTAAAGATTTTATTTATTTGACAGAGAGAGACAGCAAGAGAGGGAACACAAGCAGGGGGAGTGGGAGAGGGAGAAGCAGGCTTCCCACGGAGCAGGAACCTGATGTGGGGCTCGATCCCAGGACCCTGGGATCACGACCTGAGCCAAAGGCAGACGCTTAATGACTGGGCCATCCAGGTGCCCCACATAAAATATTTTAATGAAAAAACTGTATTTTCCAGAGCAAAAATAATTTTATGAGAAGAGTGGTCCTTTTATACATATTTGTAAATATTTTTAATGTTTGGCTTTATATGATCCAGCTGGATTCCCATTATCTGCTTTCACAGCATTCAAACTGTTGCCATTTGTTATGGTTGAAGTATATGGAAAAGATCCAGCCTCACGTAATTATATTATATAGTTGTAAAGGGAGAAGTATTTTAATACCCTTTTCAGATAATTGTGGATATTATTCTTTGATACTACACTAGAACTCTGTAAGTAGTAGTTTTTTTAAGGTGAATTGCAATGTGGAGCTGAAATCATATTAATGAACTTCTCATACTGATACATAAGACCCATTGGTCTGTCTTTTTATTATTCAAGTATAATTAACATACAGTATTATATTAGTTTCAGGAGTACAATATAACAATTCAAAAATTCTATGCATTTCTCAGTGTTCAACCATAAGATTCATAGAAGAAAACATAAGCAGTAATTTCTTTGACAGAAGCCATAGAAACACTTTTCTAGACATGCCTCTCCTGCAAGGAAAACAAAAGCAAATTTAAGCTATTGGGACTAAATCAAAGTAAAAAGCTTCTGCATAGCTAAGGAAACTATCAGCAAAACAACAAGGCAACTTACTGAATGGGAAAAGATATTTACAAATGACATATCTGATAATGGATTAATATCCAAAATATATAAAGAACTTACTCAATTCAAAACCAAAAAAACAAATAATCTAACTAAAAAGGGGCAAAGGACCTGACTAGACATTCCCCCCCCCCAAAAAAAAAAAAAACCATACAGATGACCAACACACACATGAAGAGATATTCACTGTCACTAATTACCAGAGAAATGTAAATCAAAACCATAATGAGATATCACTTTACACCTGTCAGAATGGCTAAAACCATTAGTCTATCTTGCACGTTATTTTTTTATTATATTAGTCCGTGTACAGTACATCATTAGTTTTTGATGTAGTGTTCCATGATTCACTGTTTGTGTATAATACCCAGTGCTCCATGCAGTACGTGCCCTCCTTAAGACCCATCACCGGTGGACATATGCATGACTTGGAAAGGCATCCATTTGTTCATTTGAAAAACCTTGACTCACTGAGTTTTGCAGATCTTCTGAATGTTAACACATTTCATTATACACTATCAAAATCCAAGATTCGGGGTGCCTGGGTGGCTCAGTAGTTAAGCGTCTGCCTTCGGCTCAGGTCATGATCCCAGGGTCCTGGGATCGAGCTCCGCATCGGGCTCCCCGCTCAGCGGGAAGCCTGCTTCTCCCTCTCTCACTCCCCCTGCTTGTGCTCACTCTCTTGCTGTCTCTCTCTGTCAAATAAATAAATAAAATCTTAAAAAAAAAAAAAATCCGGGCGCCTGGGTGGCTCAGTTGGTTAAGCGACTGCCTTCAGCTCAGGTCATGATCTTGGAGTCCCAGGATCGAGTCCCGCATCGGGTTCCCTGCTCAGCAGGGAGTCTGCTTCTCCCTCTGACCCTCACCCCTCTCATGCTCTCTCTCTCATTCTCTCTCTCAAATAAATAAATAAAATCTTTATTAAAAAAAATCCAACATTCTTTAGTATTGCTAACAAAACCTTTAGAGAAGATTTTATGTATCAAGAAATTGTTAAGACACTGTTGCCAGATACATGTTTTACAATATTCTAGCATTCTTTTGAATATTCAAATTCCATTGAGTTTTTTTAATTTTATTTTATTATGTTAATCATCATACATTACATCATTAGTTTTTGATGTAGTGTTCCATGATACATTGTTTGAGTATAACACCCAGTGCTCCATTCAATACGTGCTCTCTTTAATACCCATCACCAGGCTGACCCATCCCCCCCTCGAGAACCCTCAGTTTGTTTCTCAGAGTCCATAGTCTCTCATGGTTCATCTCCCCCTCTGGTTCCCCCCCTTCATTTTTCCCTTCCTGCTATCTTCTTCTTCTTCTTCTTTTTTTTAACATATAATGTATTATTTGTTTCAGGGGTACAGGTCTGTGATTCAACAGTCTTACACAATTCACAGCTCTCACCATAGCACATACCCTCCCCAATGTCTATTACCCAGCCATCCCATCCCTCCCACCCCCGACCACTCCAGCAACCCTCAGTTTGTTTCCTGATTTTTGAGTGTCAACGTTTTTTTCCTTGAAGTGGCAAAACTCACTTTGTCTATTTTCAAGAAATACTCAATTCTGAAAATATCAGCAAAATTCTCAAGCCTGAATAATTATAGTTTTTAGGTTAATTATTCTTTCAAGTAAAAATGGTATGTAATGAAAATAGCAGCTAGTTCAATTTGCAACACAAGTTGAAATACAACAGTATTTCCCAGAGATGACCATTATGGACAGCAGCTGCTGACATGGCTCTTAATGATCCCCGCCCCTAGGAAATCATGCTTTTGTGTCATTCTTTCCCCTTGAAAGAGCTGGCTGCTGGTGACTTGCTTCTAACAAATAGAGTATGGCAAAAGTGAGGAGTGTCACTTCTGTGATTGGATATAAAAGACTATGATTTCCATCTTGCTGGATTTCTCTCTCTGGTTCTTCTCAAATTCTTGCCCCATGGAAAGGGCAACCTGGCAAAGAACGGAGAGTGCCCTCCAGCCAATAACTATAGGGAACTGAGGTCCTCAGTCCAAGTACCCCAAGTAACTTAATCCTGCTAACAACCACATGGATAAGGTTGGAAATGGGGAGGGATCCATTTCTCTCCAGTTAGACCTTGACATGCTTGTGGTCCCAGGTGGCACCTTGATTGCACCCTTGTAAGAAACCTGAGCCAGAGGACCCAGGTAAGCAGTGCATGAGTTCCTGACCCACAGAAACCAAGATAATAAACATATGTTGTTTTAAGCTGATAGGTTTGGGGGCAAACTCTTCAGAAATAGATAACTAATACAACTATCTACTTCATTAGAAGTGCTTTATATATATGTTTTATTCTTGTCACATGGAATATTAAAGTGTGTCCTTAAGTTCCAAGATTTAATGTAAAAAATTATGAATTTTTACTGATTCATCAAAAATATTCTTAGAATGAATTTTAGTACATGGTGATGAAGTATACAAAATCTGCTAGTACGAGTTGATTCTAATGCCTCAATTTGTTCTAAGCACCCAGTAATTTTATCCACCACTATATTTGTACAATCAGTGCAAATGCCAACACAGTAAAAGAGGACACATGCCAACACAGTAAAAAAGACAAGTAATGTATTGATAATTGCTTTGATTTCACAGAACTCCTGAAAAGTTTCCTGGGATCCCTAGGGATCTGAGGATTATACTTTCAGAGCTGCTGCTATAGACTATCCCAATTATCACATCAGATGAATTTTAATTTGCCATCCCTAGTCTATATATTACAACATAGTAAAGTTGCTCAAGGGAAGGCAATGCAAAATTTTCATTTAAAAAAGAAAACTGTTTTTTTTATAAGGTTTTGAAATTCTGCCTATAGAGTACATGCACATGAATTGACTCTGCTTATCAATTCAGGACTGCTGAAACACTTCACCCCTGGGTTTACTACCCATCCAGGAGTATATATACCAAAACAGCATTTATTATCACTGTGACTTGCGGCACAAGTCACATTGACATCTTATTTCTTAATCATTAAGGAAGGCACTGTTAATATGTTTTTGTGTATGTGTTTGTGTGGGTGTGTGTTTTTGTGTGAGTTCTATAAGTAGGAATCTGGTACAGCTTGAATAAGATTTAAAACTATTTCCAAGTACATATTTCATGCTTGCTTCGGCAGCACATGTACTAAAATTGAAATGATACAGAGAAGATTAGCATGTCCCCTATGCAAGAATGACATGCAAATCCAAGTACATATTTCACTTGTATCTTATTACTAACATTGGTGCTGTAATGAATAATAATAATATTTCTTTATGATAGGGAATTTAGAAAATAAATATGTATAAATCAAAAATTATGCATTATCTTTCCACTAAGATAAAAATCATTGTTAGTTGTTTTGTGTGTTTTCTTTCTCTTCATGCATTTGAAATTCACATGGGTAATATTTTAAATTTTCTTTAACGATATTAACAGGCAATTTGAACCCTAGAACTAGCTTTGAAACTTCTGGTTGTGCTTGTCAATAAATTAAACACCAAAGCACATTGATTTCATTGTGAAGAATCCTGGTTTCACATCACAAAGGCAGCAGTATTCAATTATCCAAAATGTTTTTAAAAAGGTAAAGCTTTTTCACTGTAGGTTAATTTTGTTTATACTGTTAAACATGTTATATAAAGTGATAATGAAAGATATATATTATTGGCCTACCTTTTACATGTTATCATATACATTTTATAGATTATAAGTTCACATGTATCCATGCATCAATATACAAATTATAAAGCAAAGGAAAAAACATAATAAGAAACACACCAGAATTATCTTGTATTGTTAAATGATAGGGATAACATGTTTCAAGTTCCTGAGGATTGATTTTGTTTTATTAAGCATGGACCCCTAGATGATACAAGGCAGTCAGCACTAGTTTAAAATGCAGGTGACATTCTTGTATGCATCTTACTCTAGAGCATGTCATGGTAGATTAACATATCTCAGATGTCTACACAGTTGATCCTTGTCACTATGGCTGAGCTGATCCTTTGTAGCTGATTGACACATTATGGCCAAAATTAATACTGTAGCCAGACCTCTGATAGACTGTTACACTGAAATCTCTCATTATTTCTCCACCTTGATTTCTACCACAGAGTTGATAAAACTCCTTAAAAACACAATGAAAAATCTGGAAATAAGTAAATATTTTCTGTGGTTGGCTACTGCTCATCTCTTTTTCACACTTACACCTATTGATTTCAAGATGAAATTAGTTTTTAAAATAAAAGTGTTCTTAAATGGTACAGATACAGCATGTTCTTTGCAGACTTCTATCTTTCAGGGGTCAGAGAAGGGTCTCAAGATATATAGATAGATGGATAACTGTTTTATATTTAATGGCCAGGGATTCCTGCTATTAAAATCTGGGTTCTAGGCTATTACTACCCTCATTTATTATTTATAAAACTCTGTCAGTGTACATGGTATTTAATGTTCGATGAAATTGTGCCAGACAAATTCCCCTCCCTGAGGAGCCTCCAAGCTGAAAACAGGTGGAGAAGGATGTAGGAGAGAAATTGTGGGAAGGACAGAGATTGATTAAGGGTTGCAAAGTTGGCATTACTTTGCCCAGTAGGTGGATGGCAAGTAGAACTTGAATGCTGGGAAATGATTCTGAGATTGGGAAGCCATTCAGCATAATAAAACCAATAACCAGAAGCAAGGAAAGGTATCAGAAAAGGAGAATCTCACTCTCTAAGTGAGAAACCCACATCTTCACCTCTGAAATTTCTTCATGCATCGTGTTCACCTGGTTTCTCAGCACCACCTCTTACTCATCATGTTCCAAACCAGTGGTTCTCAAACTTGAACATCATCAGAAGTTTGTTAAAACCAGTTGTGATTCCTGGGCCACATATTGGTCAGAGTATCTGAATCAATGAGTCTGGGGTCTTGAATTTACATTTCTAACAAGTTTTCAGGAATTGCTGCTATTGGAACCGCGCTTTGAGAACCTCCATCCTAAACTAGTATCTCCAATTCCTCTTACATCTTGTCCTCCAAACCGCAGCTTAGAGTCATTTCCAATTCTTACCTTACAATCAGACAATTCCCCAGTTCTGTGTTTGCTTTCCTAAGAATGTCCTTCAGATTTGTTTTAGCTTTTCGAACTGACAGCTATTGATCTAATCAGATACTACTACCATTCCTATCATACTGCTAGCAACAGTAGGAACTACAGTCACTACTAACTACTTTGAACACCTGCTATATGCAAGACTATACAGTAACCACTTTTAAATATATTATCTCACTAAATAATGCCACTAGATCATCTGTATTATCCCCACTTACAAGGGAAAAAAATCATTTGCAGCAAGATTAATTCACTTGCAGTGAGTATTACAGAAAGGATATAAATGACAGTCTGTCTGACACCAAAACCCATGCCTTTATGTCCATCTTGTAGTCAGACCCTGACTGAAGACCACTTCTTTCATGCAGTCCCTCATTTATGATTAGGTCAGTGCAATAGTGAGCCCTCTCCCTTCTCTCAACTACTAAAGATCTCCTTTATATTACAAAAGACTTAGTATATGATGCGGCATTAGCACTCAGTACAGAAGGGATAGATTAATCAAGATATGTCACTTGGACAATTAAGTGCTTGTGTGACATAATACACAAATAAATAGCAGATGGAATAAAATCCTCAAGTGAAAAATAAAACTGAAAATTTTAAAATAAAACATAAGATGCCAAAGTACAAATGTCACACAAGTGGTAAACATGAACACCTGTCGAAGTAAAAAAAAAAATGATAAAAAAATGAAAGTTAAACCATAAACCAGGCAAGTTACTTGCAGTGAATTTGAACAGTGAAGGATTGGGTAAGAAAATATATAATTAACTGTTAAATCTTCATGATTCACAAAAGAGGAAAACCAGATGGCCAATATGTTTATGGAAATATGTTCATAATTCAAAAATAATAAGGGAAATTCATGTTGTATATCAGCACAATATAAGTCCTACATGTCGGATTAGTATGTCTGAGCATTTGCAGAGATGTGAATCCCTGGGAATTCCTGTGGTGTGCTGGTTGGTGTGTAACTTAGTTCAATTACTTTGGAAAGCAGTTTGAAATATCTGCTAACATTGATAATGTCCATACCTATGACTTATTAATTCTGCTTCTAGGTAAATACTCTGAAACATCTCTTCGACAGACATACAAAGATGTATGTGCAAGGATGTTTATCACAACATTCTTGAAATAGGAAAACATTGAGAACAAGCCACATGTTCTTTTTTTAAGATTTTATTTATTTATTAGAGAGAGAGAGAGAACAAGTGAGGGGGAGGGACAGTGGGAGAGGGAGAAGCAGACTCCCTGCTGAGCATGGAGCCTGATGTGAGGCTCAGTCCCAGGACCCTGAGATCATGACCTGACCAGAAGGCAGATGCTTAACCAACTTAGCCACCCAGGTGCCCCTAAGCCACATGTTCTTAATAGGTTATTGGATAATTAATTTTTGTGGCATATTTATACAAAGAACACAATTCCTCAGTTAAAACAGATAAACAAAATCTATATGCATTATCATGGATCCATCTCATAAACATAATTTTGAATACAATTAGTAAATCACAATGTATACAAAAATGGTATTATTTTTGTAAACTTAAAATACACAGGAATCCTATGTATTATTTGTGAATCCAAACATACAAGTTAAAGTAAATATATGAACAAGAAGAATATATAACAAGAAGAATTTCGGGATGATGGTAACCCCTGGGGAAGGGGAAGGAAAAAGGGATGGGGGTTGGCCGTAATTGTGTAAGTAATCTTTTGTTTATTATTTAGATTAAAAAGTCTGAGCCAAATTTGGCAAAATGCTAATGCTTGTTAAATTAATATGGCAAATACTTGTGTTATTTTTCTCTTCATTTATAAAATTTTTGTGATCAAAAAGGGAACATTTTAACAAAGTCTTCCATGGTGAAAGATATTTTAAATATTCTGGCTTAGTCAAAATATGACCGTTTTCTTTGCTGCAAAACTTTTCAGTATTAGTATGCTAATGGGCATTGTGAATTGCCAAGAGGGTAATGTCTTATGAAATAATTCCCAAACTTATTTGACCATAGAAGCCTTTTTTTTTTTTTAATAAAACGTCTGTTAACATCTCAGGAATCTTTTGGGAAATGCTGTTGTACATCATAGCACTTAGCTTTCTCTAATTGTTTCATATAATTTAACTTGATTTCTCTGGTTATATTCTCCATCTCCTTGAATTAGGACCTGTCTTACTCCTTTTAGTTAGACATGTAATGGACATATATGTAATAAATACTTTGATAGCTTGTTTGATTTTTCTGAGAAATTATTGTGCAAACCATTATACTCAATGTAGGTTTTAGGGAGAGAGAAGGTAGTGAAAGCAATCCTTACATATAATTTTATGTGGAAATAAAAAGCAAAACTCAAAAACACAAAGATCAACACAAGATTAACAGTATTTTTCAAACAAGTGGAATATATCGATGATAGAACATTGCCAGAACTAGTTGCTGGAAACTTCCTTTCTACATTTATTCATTCACCTCATCCAACAGGTATTGTGAATAGCTAAAAAGAATTGATAGCTTCATAACATATAGGAAGTATATATAATGCAATGTATAAGATTTCCCAGAATTGAATCATGAATGAGTTCTCAAAGAACTGAACCCCTTTGAAACTATATTGAGCATAAATCCATTCACAATTTTATTAAAGAATTAATTCATTTGAAGATTTATAAATACTAAGTATATCTATTTGGTTCACAAGGATATAATTTTGACACAACAGTAAATAAAATTGATTAAGCAAAAATTTGTTGACTTACACTTTATTTTTCATTGCCCACACCTAAAACACTGTTAGCCAAACTTAATATCAGAAAGGAATTTCCCTCATTTCTAACCTTTTGACAATTTACAAATATATTAAATACAAATGTTAAATGGAAATATCAAAATTTTAAAGTAGATATGCAAGATCTAGTACCAAGAGTAAATAAGTTAACCCTTGTCCATTTGAGTGTTTCAGAAAAGCACTCTGTGATTCTCATTTCATAACTTCTACCATTTTGTATTTGGTAAAATTCTACTGCTATTTGCTTAAAGATAAAACACTTGAATCTCATTCTTTTTTAATTTTTCATTTTATTATAATTTCTACAGTTCTTTAAAAATTTTTTTAGGACATACATAAGAGAAAATTCCTGCCCTTTACAGAAACTAAATTTGTATATGGTAAAATCTCATGTGAAGTATAATTCAATACCTTTAATATTATTCAGGTTAATTTAGAATTCTGACCTTCCTAAGAGAAATTCATATTAGTACTAAGAAAGTAATCTGTGTTTTCAGACTTGTTATTATGTTGGAATCTAATGCTGAGAACAGTTTTTAAATGGTTTCACTAAAAAATTCTACAGGTACCTAAAAGTTTTTAGAGATGTGATTTTTCATCTGTTTTGTTATTTTAGCCTTGGAAGTATAGTGATATACATAATAAAAGTGTATCTTCTCTAACTGTATTACCTTTTAATATTGAACTGGAATGTTAATAATAAATTGATTTTATATAGAGTAGAGGTAGGTGGGGAAGAATGATACATTATCTGCTTTGGGTGCTTCTGGTAATGTTAGTACTTCAGTACCCTTTGTATAATGTTATCATGACTCAGAGTAAAGTTACAATTAATAATTGTTTGAAATTTTTCTGCCAGTGAAGAAACTCGTATTTGGTTTCAGTGCACTGGTAGACCTTTGCAGTATTTCAGCCAGATGTTCTTCTCAACTGTCTAACTCATTTCACTATCAACTGAAATAATATGACTCAAATCTGGCAGTTAACAGGAGTTAATGGCAGGACATTAACTCACTACTTATAACTGTCTGGGTAATAAAATGATATCACCAGTATTCCACTTAGGCTATTAAAGACAATAGAATAATCTACTATGTTACAAATAAATTGGAGTTGCAAATACATTATGAAGATAAGCCTGAAGTATTTATTTTTGTAAACAATTTTTTGGATGAGGACATTTTTCAGATGGACTTTCATTGTTTGTACAGGTGCAACTATGGACATGTATATCTTAGAGTATTAATTCTCTAATATTGTGTCATTGTCAAAGTGCCCATGCCTTCCTGTTGGTCCTAGCCATTTTGCCATACCTATATGGAAGTCTTGCTTGAAAAATATGTGTGTAGTGTCAGGCTTGGGGGGAAAGGTAAACCTTGTATAAAAGAAAATCAGAATGAATAGTATTTTAGTTATCTATTGCTACATGGCAAATTACCCCACACACAAACACAAATCTTTGTGACTTTTACCAGCAAACATTTATTATCTCATATAGTTTCTGTGGATCTAAAATTTAGGGGTAGCTTAGCTGAGGGATTCTGGCTTGGGATCTTTTATGAGGTAACAGTCAAGATGTCAGTTGGAGTTGTATTCACCTGAGGGCTTGATTGGGGTGTGAAGATCTGCTTCCAAGATGGCTTAATCACATGGCTGGCAGGTGGTGCTGACTTTCAGAAGGAGGCCTCAGTTCCACATCATTTGGGCTATCCCTTTGAGTACCCTCCTACACTGCAACTGGTTTTTCTCAGAGTGAATGATACAAGAAAAAGGCAGAGGCCAAGTGGCTTTTATGAACTAACCTTGGAAATCACATACTATTGTTTCTGCAATATCATATTGGATATACAGGTATCCAGTGTGGGAGAGAACTATGTAAGTGTGTGAATACCAGAAAATGATGGTTATTGGAGGAGACGACCTTAGAGGCTGGCTACTATGGGTAAGGAGGAGAAGAAAAAAGCATGTATAATTTGAATGAAACACTGTATCTTGACTTTGTTTCAGGACAATGAAGACCTCAATCACTGAAAATAATTTCTGACTGATTTTTGCAAGGTGAAGTAGCACAGATTTTTTTATATTGCTGTCTGTACAAATAAATCACTTTTGTTCATGCCAATAACTTTGAAATCTAGGTCATGCAGAAAGTTGTCATTTTATGATGGGGCAACTCTAGTGTCATACATCAAGAAGGTGACAGAGCTAGAATTAGAAAAGTAAGATCCAGCGTTCTTGTCTTTTAACCTTTGGTCATAGTCATTGCTTCTTGCCAGTCCAGAAGTACCCCAAGAGATTCCCCAGATACTTATTGCTGAAATGGGTCAATATTATGCATCCATCTCCAGCCATTGTTCTATGAAACTGTAATTCAGAGAGACGTCAATTTGTTGTATCTATTCCACTGGTAGACATACATCATTGGTTTTAAGACTTTTGTGACATTTTGATGATGAAACAATGAGGTTTGTAAGCAAAGACAGTGAGTAATTTACCTCCACATACATTTAACTTTGCAAACATCAAGTCATAGTAAAAGGAAATGCATCATTCTAGCCAAGCAGCTGAATCATAGCTGTAAAGCTAGACTTTTCAACATGAAAATCAGGAGTGGAACAGTGAAGAGGTATGAGCACGATAAAGGTGGATTAAGGGAGAAGAGTGGGAGGGTAACCATAGTTTTGGAATTATGGCTCAGCATGTTGTTCTTACATCCCTTTCAATGGAAACAATCTCCATTCTCACCACAGGATGAGCTGCTAAAATAAATGACAAGATCAACTTGAGATGTTTCGAATAAGAGATGTTAAGGTCAGTTCAGATGCTCAGTGTCTTTGTTTGAGACCAAGACATACTCATAGATATACATTGTTTCTGATGAATTGCTAATTAGACTGAAGGGGAAATAAGGATGCACCTGGTATCTTTCTGCACCACGGGATCACATTTCCTGGATATATTTTACTATCTGATTCCAGGAAGTCAAAGTCCAGTTTTATCAGCTGCAAAGCATCAGATATTTTTATATTTAATTAGGCTAAGTGCCTGATTTATGACACCTGAATCAGGGCTTCAGTAAGGTCATCCACCTCAAAGAGATCAACAACATCCAAAATGGATAGGTCTGCTACTGCCTTGCAGCTTGACACTCCTTTATAGACCCAATGACTATTATTAGAGTAAAAATTTGTTCTATTTGTAGACCTCAATTCCTGGCCTCTTACAAAAATCAAGAAAATTGAAAAATAATTTTCATATAGACTTGTAGTAGGAGTAATGTAGCTCGCTTTGGATAACTCTAGAATTTATTTCCTGGGTCTGTTGTGCAGAAGGTGGAAAATGGGGATAGTGAGGGTTATGCTACATTTACTTTTTTGTCCAGTCATATGTAAACTAGATGAAAAGATGAATCTCTGCTCAGATTCCTGATTTGAGGAAAGTTTAATAACAAGCCTATGTACAAAGATGTGTTCAGGATTTAGGGAAAATAACAAATATGGTTCAGTGCCCTAGCAACTGTAATAGCAGAGAGCTATTGTTATCTTTAGGTTTTTAGGAGCAGAGGAAGAGAGAGGTAGCAGCGTCCAGAGTGAAGTGAGTCATTTGAAGTGCTGTGGTTTCAACAAAGGGATGCAGCTGACCAGTAGTGACCTGACTAGGAGGAACCAGGAAAATAAATATGCAGTCCTCACACTCCTGTTGACCTCTAATCTCCAGTACTAAACCCAGCTGGAAGCTTATCGATGCTCTTCATATAGGTCAGACTCTGGAGCACAGAGCAAGACAGAAAAAATGTGGGGTATGGATTCGGAGGGGCAAAAGGAAGATATCAAGCATGAAAGCATGCTTATAATTGGCAGAATTCAGATAAAAATATATGTTCTTACTCCTGACCTCTCTGAAATTAAAAATTAAAACAACCTGTGATCGTCTCTAGACTCTGCCTGGGTTTGAATCCTAGCTCCAACATTGACCTCTGGCAGGTGACTTACTCTCTCAAGGCTTCATCATTAAAGAGGATAATCATGGTGCTAAGTCCATAAGGTTGTTGTGAGGAATAAATGAATTAATATATATAAAGCACATAGACCAATGCCTGGCATATAGCAAGCATTATATGACTTTGCTATTATTATTGACTTAAGTCCCACACAGTATCCTATAGTTGTATTGCTCCTTTTTAGGACAAATAATGTGTATTGAGTTAACTTGGATTCCTGTTGTTATTATTTTTCAATATTCTTTAGCGTTTGGCTATAACCTGGGATTAAATATGTAGGTTGAAGTAATTGAATGGAGATCCTTAAGAGCCTCACTTCTAACTGAAGGAGGCAGGAAACATTTTCCTGAATATTCTAACAACCAAGAAGTGTGGTGAAATTCTTTACTCCAGAAGATGATTAACTGGGTTGATCCCATGTGAATTAAATTTGTGATGGAAAAGTTTAGTCAAATGGTTGAGCTTCCGCCACTAAATGAATCCTTTTAGGAAGCATTTTAAATGTGCTTATTGCACAGAATGGTGGAGACAAAAATAAATCTTTAACTTGGAACAATGCCTTTTCTTGAGATTTATTATCTAATTAAACAATTTCCCAATAAAAAAAGCATTTAAATTTTCACAGGAACCAAGAAACAGCAGTAATAATATTAGCAACTAGCATTTGTAAATCACACTACAGTTTACAAAGGGCCTTCACATTTACTGGCTCAGTGGTTTTCAAGCTTTTGTTCAGCCATGGAATCCTTTGGTCATCATGTGCTTATTATATACATATATGTCACAGGAAAATGGAGCGTTCTGGTTCAAGCCCACATGATTAGCCCTCCCTTCCTCACTCTGAGGTAACTCCTATTGAGGGGTGCTGCGTTTCTGAGGAGGACAGTGTGAAAGCTACTTTATTAGTTTCTTTCTAAATTCCTTCCCTTCCTTGGGGGCAGGATTCCATCATCCCACTGCCTTTTGGAGTTCTATTCCAAATATGGAGTGCTGGGCCTCAGACAGTGTCCCTGAAAATATTTGTGTTAGTGTGGAGGGAGTTCTCACCTAGTGAGAACTTTGAGAACAGCAGGAGAAAATGACGAAAATTAAGAAGACCCTTAGCATTTCTTTTCCATGCCCCACTGTGATTGTTTGAAACTTAACATCACATCTGTGACCAAGAGTTAGTGGAGTTTGGGATTTTAAATTCCCCAAATCCTGCATTATATAATCCATCCATGTAAAAATTGATGGATGGTCCCTCTTAAGTCAGAACACATGCAGTCTTCTAAGGAATGCACTTTCCAGGAGGCCATTGAAGGCAAACTAAATTAAGCCTTGTTTTTGCTACTACTTAGGTATTTATGCACACGATATTTAAAATAATCTCAAGGTGTACGTGTGTGTGTGCGTGCGTGCATGTGTGTGTGTGTGCGTGTATGCTGTCTCTCTCTCCCACCCCGCTCCAATCTCTTTTAATCTCTTCTCCCCCCTCCCTCCCTCTCCAAAGACTTGTTTTGTCAGGATCTAAGCTGAGTTCTCTGCACCATCTCTTTTTTTTTTTTAAAGATTTTATTTATTTATTCATGAGAGACAGAGAGAGAGAGGCAGAGGGAGAAGCAGGCTCCCAAGGAGCAGGAAGCCCAATGCGGGACTCGATCCCAGGACCCTGAGATCATGACCTGAGCCGAAGGCAGACGCTTAACCATCTGAGCCATCCAGGCGCCCTCTGTACCATCTCTTTTAAAACTCACATTGTTATTACGGGATAAGGAAATTGTGGCTGGCCTAAGTACCTTAGGTAAAATCTTAAGTGTTAGAATCTGTCCATAGCCCATGCTCTTACCTGCGATACTAAGACACGTGTACAAGCTGGCACATTTCAGCTCCAAAACTGACAACAACAATAATAGCAACACAAATTTGAAATGTCAATAATCATGGGAACTTCATGGTAAAAATAAAGGACAGCACAAAGTTGAATTCTATCATATGTTCTAATTATGTCTTTGTTTAGAAATTTGGGGAGGAATTTGGTTATATCAGTTATCTTGTAATTGGTGAGATGTAAAAAATAACTGGTCTCGGGCGCCTGGGTGGCTCAGTTGGTTGGGCGACTGCCTTCGGCTCAGGTCATGATCCTGGAGTCCCTGGATCGAGTCCCGCATCGGGCTCCCTGCTCGGCAGGGAGTCTGCTTCTCCCTCTGACCCTCCTCCCTCTCATGCTCTCTGTATCTCATTCTCTCTGTCTCAAATAAATAAATAAAATCTTTAAAAAAAAAAAAAAAAAAAAAAAAAAAAACTGGTCTCTAAGTGGCTTCTGAGGAAAGGATGAGATCTGACTCAAGGGAAACCACATGAGGACTGGCAAGGAAGGGACATTTTCAAGGCTTGCTCACTTTTTGCCTGTACCTTCATGAAAATCTGTTCCAGGTAACTAAGAATTTCCTGGAAGGTAGCATTATTCCATTCTTCTTGCTTTTGCATATGTTTGAGAGTTTCAAACTCTCAAAGGTTTGAGGTTGATTCCTGCTTATCGTTAAATCTCAAACTACACATTATCTACTTGGAGATGGGTATCTTTCTGAGCACTTCCCCTCTCTAACCAGTTCCCAGTCTAGTGTCAGAATCCCATGACTGTTAATACAAGAATCACTCTTTGAAATTATTTATTTATTTATTTATTTATTTGTTTGTTTGTTTATTTATTATTGTCCATTCCTTCTCACTAGACTATAAGCTCCACAGGGCAGGAATCTCTGTTCATTTCTGTGTCCTCAGAATCTAGAATTATATCTGGTACATATAAAGCAGTGTGTGTAAATATTTCTTATGAAATTAATATTCTGAAGCTCTTCCGGTGCTCTATAATATTAACAATTTTAGCCATATACCCTTTCAAATGAGACTGATAAAGAGTTCTTTTTTTATTTTATTATGTTATATTAGTCACCATTCCATGCATCATTAGTTTTTAATAAAGAGTTCTTAATGACATTTTTAAATCCTTAAAATATAATGTAAGGAAAATAAGCTGCACAAATAGAATAAAATATAGAATTTTAAGTTCAATATGACTTTAACTGTAAAAGCTTAAAAGAGAAAAACTTGTAAAGATGTCAAAATATTAAATATGGTTGCTATAGTGGTGAGTTATGAGTAATTTTCTCTTGTACTTATAAAGCAGTATAATGAGCACAAATTACTCTTATCTAGAAAATATAATCAAGAACTGAAAAAATTCTATGTAGATCAATAATAATTTTCCAATGCTAGTTTTGTTTTCAGAAATATTTTCAAGTTATGTGTTAGAGACTCTGCCTAGATAGTTGTTGACAATAACAATGATGATGATTAAAATGAGAGACAGTAACAAAGCAAGAAAGAAAAAAATTGAGGGAGCTATAGATATGAGTCATCTACTATATTTTTTTTTCATAAACCTGCACAAGTTTAACTAGTAATATTTTTGTTATCCATCTTTTCTTGGTCTTTTAAAATATAGGACATAAAGAAAGTTATAGAATATCAACTAAGATGATCTGAAAATGTGTTACATAGACAAACAGACAAATGGTAATTCATTTGGAAGTTGATATACTACTACTGTTTAATAATATCTTGGGTTTTATGGTGGCTATTTAAGTGGGATAACAAATCTTAACCTGACTTACAGGTCAGCCAGCTGAACTGTACATCAATGACAGCAGAAGCTCTATTTTTTCAGATATCTTGTATCTCCAGGGCCTAGTGTGATGCAAAAAGGCCTCCACTACCTTTTAATAAGTTAATATATTAGTTATTGGATTTTTTTACAAGATTTAATATATGGAGCCAAAAGTTATTTCTTCTGTTATACTATGATATTCTTATATACCAAATTTCATATTTTTGTTCTACATTTGAGGAAAAAAGTTGCCTACCCAGTGACTGAATCTTCTGTTTCACTCAGAGTCAGTTGAAATAGCAATATTTATGCTTATACTTTAGAGTATTATAAATGGCTATATCAAATCAAATTGCATCAACTTAAGTATACACATATAGAAATGATCTAAATGTTTTGCTGGAGTATTATAAGAAAAGCACAAAAATTTAAAAATCTACTCCATTAGTGGCTTTAAACCTCATTCAAAAGTTATAGTTGGGGGTGGAGAGATCATTCTTCCTTCTACTTTAATTATATTTTTAATTATGAAAATATATCCATATATTCCTTTTAACTCTATGCTACAGTGGCTATTGTTATTAAACCTTCCATTTCTTTAAAGCATTGGTTCTTAACCTGGACTGCATATTGGAATCACCTGGGGAGAATTAAAAACTACCGATGCCTTCTCTGCAGCCTAGATATTTTGATTTAATTGATCTGGGGGTAGTCTAGGTATTGGAGTGTTTAAAAGTTCCAGAGGTAATTTTAATGTGCAACCAAGGTTGAGAGCCACTGATTTAAACTGTTAAAACATTTTCTTACTTAGACAATGGTATTGTTTTCCAAACTAACAAGCTGACTTTTGTAAGCTCCGGATCTACAACTGGTACTAACTTATTTACAGAAGTCCTTCCAAACAATGTCTATAAATGATTTCTAGATGATAAAAAGTTTTCACTTTTAGACAGAATGTCAGACAGATCACTTGCCCTCATGTTAAGGTTATTGTAAAGGGTAATTCTGTACCACTTTTAATAATTTCTTTTAAGTTCTCCTTAGCGTTATGTCCTGATCTGTACTTCACTGGAATTATACTTAATGTTTCCCTTTTCAAAAGTACATTAGAGAGGACTAGCTCTTTGAAGATTTTATTCTTTGACTAAAAATTTTAGGATGAAATTGAAAATGAACTTATGAGAAAGTTAAAGTAGGAATAGCATATTGAACTAACCAAAATGTACCCTCTGGAACTCATAAAGAGGGAAGAAATTTGAAAATTTTAATACAACTCTGCTTTATGTAAGACTAGAAAATGAAACAAGATATTCTTCATTTCCCAAGATCTCAGAAACCCAAGTCATGTTCAATTTGGAGCTCAAAAGTCTATTTAAAGGATAAATTAGTTTAGAAAATTTGGGGGAAGATATCCACTGTTTTTAAACTTAGTTTCCTGTAGTTTGGTGGTTTAAGAACATTCTTTATATATTGATTTAATAGTGTATTATTGAGTGGAGACTTAAGGGATTTTATGTTTTTACTTCTCATGTACTAATGCATTTTTAAATTTAAAATGTGGCTCTTGAGGAAACTCAGATAATCTTTAGCATATTGCCAAGAAGGTGTAAGACAAATATAAGTAATAGAAGGTCTAAATGTGGGACAAATAAAAATAAGGCATAATATCTAAGGTCTATTATTCCAAGTGCAGTTGATGAGGATGGGCTAGAGCCTTACATTACAAAACAAGCCAAATTAATTTACATAGCACCATTTAAAGCCAGTTTGTCCTGGTATGGGTTTTCTAGCTGTGTGCAAAGGGGAAAAGGGAAGGTGTTTAATTTTTTGCCAAATAAAATGAAATCAGTGTGCCACAGTGAATTAGATATATGTTTGTTCTTTATTATTGATACAATAACTGCTTTTTGAGTAAGTGAAAAAGAAATCAAGTAACCTGTTTGAGTTAACTTGCCAGCTAGGAGAGCATCTGAAAACTTAGCATTTCTCCAAGGGGGCTATGGGCTAACTGAAGGCCAGCCTTTTGTCAGCAAGACAGTGATAGGTGGTGGCAGTCTATATTGGATTAATCATAGTTACTACTGTGTATCTAAACTGGCTGAGATGAACCTCTAAAGGAGATAATGGCAGAGTGGCAGTTCATTAGCCTATATAGACTAAATAAACATCTAATTAGATTCTTACTAGGAAATACCTTCATGTGATTATGAGTCCGAAGTGACTCAGCAAGCCCACAAATTAGATTATCTGGATCTTAAACTCTCATAAAAATAATGGTGTTTGAAGAGTTAGCTTGGTCTCAAAATAGTAAATGATAAACTTAGGACTTAATTAGATGTCACTTATTTCCTCACTTATTTATTAAGTAGTCAATTCTGGGACCCCTATTTTCCTTTCTTATTGCACTTTTAAAATCATTATTATACTGAGAGTTTAAGTCAGATAAAGCAGTGAACATGCATCATATCGCTGCATCTTTACAACTGTAGTATGAGGGAGGGGTCCTGATTCCTCTTTTATAGCCATGAGAAAGCTGAACCTGAGAGTTGAATACCTGGTTCATGTTGCCACAGTTAGTATAGAATCTGGACACCATCAACAAGTGGGCCATGTTCTACACCAATGCAAAATGTAAACTCATTTGGTATTAGCTTAATAATTCAATATTCTTTAAATTTTATTGGTTCTACTCACGTTTCTCAATAATATTACCTTCAAAAGCTATTTTTAAAAGATTTTATTTATTATTTATTTATTTATTTATTTATTTATTTATTTATTTATTTTAAAGATTTTATTTATTTGACAGAGAGAGACACAGCGAGAGAGGGAACACAAGCAGGGGGAGTGGGAGAGGGAGAATCAGGCCTCCCGTGGAGCAGGGAGCCTGATGCGGGGTTTGATCCCAGGACCCTGGGATCATGACCTGAGCCGAAGGCAGACACTTAACGACTTAGCTACCCAGGTGCCCCTAAAAGATTTTATTTATTTATTTGAGAGCGAGAGAGCAAGGGGAGGGGCAGAGGGAGAGGGAGAGAGAGAATCTCAAGCAGAGAGCATGGAGCCCAACCAAAGCTTCAATCTCACAACCCTTAGACCATGACCTGAGCCAAAATCAATGGACTAACAACCCCGGGTCCCCAAGAGCTATTTATAGTTATTTCTTAATTGCCTGCTTTTGCTATTTTTACAACTGTAGTCTAACAATCTGGTACAGGGTTTTGGTATAGACTAATTTCTTTGGCCAGGCTGAGACCTAGAGAAGAGTGCTTTTAGGATCCTGATTGTTATAGCAGGATTTCTCAACTATGTATTATTTACATTTGCACTAAATTATTCTTTGTTATGAGGGACTCTCTGTGCATTGTAAAATGTTTAACAGCAACCCTAACCTTTCTACTCACTACATGTCAATAGCAAACCTCCTCCTTCCCCTGTCCCTAGTTGTGAGAACCAAGAATGTTTCCATACTTTACCAAAGGGTTCCTTTGGGCAAAATTACCCTTGGTTGGGAACCATGGTTTATAGTGTCAAGAAATGGTATTAATTTTTTTTTTACTAATCATAGTAAATCATGTTGTGGTTGAAGTTCTATGCAGTGGTTGCCAAAGAAAAATTGCATTGAGCAGAGTTAAACAAGGAAGAATGTTATTAAGATTATTACAATAGGGAAGAAAGATTAAACTCAACTCCATGGAAACAAAAAAGAGAAGAGTTTTTTTTGTTTTGTTTTGTTTTAAAGATTTTATTTATTTATTTGACAGAGAGAGACACACAGCGAGAGAGGGAACACAAGCAGGAGGAGTGGGGGGAGGGGAGAAGCAGGCTTCCCGCCGAGCAGGGAGCCTGATGCGGGGCTCGATCCCAGGACCCTGGGATCAGGACCTGAGCCAAAGGCAGACGCTTAACGACTGAGCCACCCAGGCGCCCCAAGTTGTTTTTTTTTAAGCACTGTGATGAGCTAGTAGAAAAGTACTGGGAGACCTTAGTGGGGAGCTTGGTCTCTGTGCAATGTAATTAGGCCATCTGTGTTTGCTAATTGATGCTTGTGGAAGTTAGTCTCCTTACCTACCCACAGAGACTGGGAGATAGGGGTACTATCTTTCTTAATAATTACATTTCAAAATAATGGCCCATGGCTCCTTGAGAAAGATATTCCTGGGTTGTAAAACTGGCTAGAGACTAGGAGAAGATTTACATATCAAGGGGTAAAAAAAAGAATTTACAATTGCAAATTTTTAAAAGCAAATGCTCTAAAACAAAAGAGGTTGGGGGGTGGGGTGAGGCTGTCTGAAGTTTAGTCAAGCTGATGAGAATGGTAAACCCATCTTGGTGATGGTTACAATAATGCTTTTATACTTAGGATGAATTTAGGACATGCCATTTTTAAGTCAGTGGTTGGGTTGGGATTTATGCAGCCATCACATTCTCTCAGTAAAAATGTCTGTGGAAGGATCTGGTGTTGGTTCCAGATACCAACCTGCCTGCCTTATTGCTCTCAGCTTACGCTACCGAAGTTTCCATATCTTCATTTTACAGAGCTGACAACTCACGACCAGAGCTTCATCAACTCTGAGTTTAAGCTGCCTTTGCTCTTAGCAAATGATGATCATACATTTTCCAAACTGAGATCCATTTTAAACAGTTGTAAACATTATCAGTTAAAATAACAGGGTAGGTGCTGTCTTCTTTATTTTTCATTCCTAAAGCCTGACACATAGTAGGAGCTTAATCATAGTTTCCTTCGTACGTGGATGACACCTGGGTCCTGGGTCTCTATTTTCAAGGGTGTTCAGCTGTGTCAGAGTTATCTTGCCTCTTAACTGAGAAGTCCTCAGACAAGCAGAAATTGTTCTGCTGCCTGGGGGAAGTTTTCTGGACTTATCCTCTAGAGGTACTGGGGCACAGGTAACATACCAATGTCCTGGGTTCTGTGATTGATTTCAGTGATCGATTCATTCCACACCAGTTTCATCAGATAGTACTGAACATTTAACATGAGCAAGATACTGTGCTAAGCACTGGGAGTTAAAAGGCAAGATGCCATACCCTTCCTTAAGGAGCTCACTATTTCAAAGGAATCTGACTATACTCTTAGATACAATATTGAATGATGGATGGGGTTTAAGGCCATGGGAGCACAGAAGAAAATGTTAATTTATCCAGTGACACTGTGAAAGGAATGGAAACAGGGTCATGGAAGTCAAGACCAGAATGTGGGGCAGAATTTCAAGGGCAACATATGTGAACAATGTTGGAAAAGGCAGAGGGGAGAAGTAATGGTTTCTTATATCACCAGTCAATAAGGGATAATCATGAAACAGTCTTATTCTTTCTCTTGCCACTGCCCTCCAATAGACTTCATTGAATTTCCTTTCTCTGTCACCGGGGAATATCTCAGAAAGATCCCAGATCTTTCCTGGAAGAATAGTCCTTGGGTATTAGAACTGAATTTTCTTTTTCTTTCTTTTTTTTTTTTAAGATTTTATTTATTTATTTGACAGAGAGAGAGACAGCGAGAGAGGGAACACAAGCAGGGGGAGTGGGAGAGGGAGAAGCAGGCCTCCCACTGAGCAGGGAACTGAGTGCGGGGCTTGATCCCAGGACCCTGGGATCATGACCTGAGCCGAAGGCAGACGCTTAAAGACTGAGCCACTCAGGTGCCCCTAGAACTGAATTTTCTGATATTAAAATATAGTATAATCACACATCATAACTTTCACCTCTAAATCAATTTAAGGCATCTGCCATCTTTCCAGCTCAGTTCTGACATGAGAATTCCTCAGACCAGCAGTGGGGAAGGGGAGGAGGGCATTATCTATTTTTTCACTCCTTCTCCATTTTGCTCTTACAATTCTTTTTTTCCAAAACTCTGTAGCTATGGGTCCTCCGTGGTTGAAATAGGGGTAAGATCTAGAAGTAAAGGAACAGTTGCAAACATTATAGTTTAAAAGGTCTCTCCTATCTGGTGCTCTTATAATCTGACATAGTGCCCTGTATTTCAGATGCCCAATAGCTGTCTCTTTCTGTGATAGGATGCTTCTTGAACATAGTCTGGATATGGGGAGGTGAAAAGCCCAACTCTCCTCTTTTCTAGGCTAAGAAGTTTTCTAAAAAGCCCCAGTACCTTATCAACCTTAGGTGGACTGGTGATAGGTGGCAAAGAAGGAAAGTAAAGAGATGTTTAGACTTACCTCAGCAAGTCTGGGTAGGAGTGTCATTATCAAAGTGGCATATTTTGGGGAGACATATTCTGCTACCCTTCAAAGGAAATACTTTCAGATCAACTGGCAAATCTCTACTTCACTCTCTTTAATGAGTGAATAAAATTCCATTATATGATAT
Source organism: Neomonachus schauinslandi (assembly GCF_002201575.2). Lineage (NCBI taxonomy): Eukaryota > Metazoa > Chordata > Mammalia > Carnivora > Phocidae > Neomonachus > Neomonachus schauinslandi. The sequence goes on from NC_058404.1 coordinate 83,465,223, forward strand.
GTTATCATTCACTTAGTCATTCCCCTGTATATGGGCATTCATGTAACAAAGTTTTTGTGTCTATTTTTGGTGAAAATGAACAGAAGAGCAATAATCATCCTGTACATAAGTGTTAATGAACTGGGGCCTTTATTCTATGGAATATATTCCCAGGAGTGGGATTTCATGGTAGAAAAGTAAATGTATTTATAATTCTAATAGATGTTGCTATATTGCTTTCCAAAAAGGCTATAACTCTTCACACTCCCAGAAATGAGTTAGAGTGATTTTTTCTCCTATATCCCTATTATTTGGTGTTACAGATCTTTTTAATAGTTAGAAGCCTAATAAGTGTGAAGAGATATTTCATTGTGCTTTATTTGCATTTCCCCCAAGTATTGGTAAATTTAAACATTTTTCCTCTGTGAACTGTTCTTTCAGAGTCCTTTACCCATATTTCTATTGAGCTGTCCTGCCTCTTTAAAATTAATTTTAACATTTTTAATAATTTTGTATATTATAGATAATTAACCTTTCATCTACAATTTGCTTGGCAAATATGTTTTTCTAACTCTATCATTTATTTATTGACTTGTTTGCCTCAGAAAAAGTTTTCACATAATCACGTATGTATAACTTGTGGGCCTCCAGTTTTGTCTAGATTTTCCTATCCCTCGACCACATATGCTGCCTTTTAATCTATTTTTGCAATTAAGTCTATAATTAATCTGGAATTTGTTTTTTGCATATGGCATAAAATGGGAATAAATTATTATATTTTTAGATAGCTCATTTTGCCAACATAATTTTTTCGTAATCTATTCTTTTTCTACTAATCACATGTAGAGAGATCCATTTCTAGCTCTCTCTCATTCCATTGATCTATTTGTTTCTATACCAATACATAACAATAGTGGTAATAATACAGTGGCTTTTTCATAAGTTCTTAAGTAACTTCTCGTTGTTTTATTATGTGATTTTATTAACTGTTGGACACCTATTCCTACTGTAAATCTCAAATTATTTTATCCAATTCTTTTTAAAGTATTGTAGGGATTCTATTTGTAATTCCATTAAATGTATGTGCTAACTTTGGGGAAAATTATTATTTTTATGACACTATGTCTTCCCACCTAAGGATCTTCCTATTTGGTTCAGATCTTGTTTAATAACTTTTAATACAATTTTATGGGTTTTTTCATATATTGTATGTCTCATACCATTTTTATTAAATTGCTTGTAATGTTTATAAATATTATGAATGGTATATTTTTCTTACTTCATTTTTAACTTTATTATGGGTAGAGAACATAAAGGCTAACAGCTATTTTTTATATATAGTTTCAAACTACCCTACTATACTCTTCCATTATAATTAATGATTACTTTCACTTTCTGAGGACTCATAATCAGGGACCCAAGTATTTCAGCCCACTTACTACTCCTTGCTTGACTCATCTTCCCTCATCTTGAAATTTCTGATCTGATTGTTTGGTAGAGTATTTTTCCAAGTATTTTCTTCATATATTGTATATGGGTGATACTCTCTCTCTTATTGCCTGCTCTCAAATACTGTTCTTTCACCTTGATGGGTGATAGATATTTTGGCTGGTGAAAAAATTCTAGTGTTGCCAGGCTTGTCTTTCAGTTAGTTGTAAATTTTATCCCAGTGTACAGGGCTTCATATGAGAAATCTCATTCCAGTCTGGTTTTCTTTTCTCTTAGGCAACTCCTTCTTTTTGTTTTTAAGCTCATATATTATTTTCTTTGTTTTCAGACTTGTGAAATTTTGATTGCACAGGCATAAGAATATGTCTTGTCTTATCAGTGAAATCTACAACCTAGTGAGCCATTTCAAATGCCCATTTACATTATTCTTCCACTTAGGAAAATTCTTCTACTGTAATTCAGTTGTCTTCAGTAACTTTCCAGTTGTTCTTTTTTTTATCTTTCTGGAATTTCAATATTTGGATATTAGTTCTACTGTATCTGTCTTCCAAATTGTTTGTTTGTTTTGATCTGGTCTTTGTAACATAACTCTTGGTCTTCCAAGCCATGATTTTGTTTCCCGTGGCAATAATCCACTCCATTTCATTTAATGAAATCTTGAGTTTGGAAACCAAGTTTTTTATCTCTCTGTGTGTGTACACACAAGTGCATGGGCACACGCTTATATGTGTGCATGAGCTGAATTAAATTTTAATCAAATATTCATTTGCTTTTTTTCTGGAAGATTTTCTATTTTTCTGGGCAGATTTTCTGATTACTCTAATATCCCTCTTATCTCTGGCTGCTGATCCTCCAAAGTGGATGCTAAGGTTTTTTGTTAATTCATTGTGGCTGAGGTCTTGCTATTGGGATATTCCACAGAGGGTGAAAGGCACTGAAATTTCTATATCTGTGGACCTGTGATATAGGAGCCAATAGCTAAGTGTCTTAATTAGCTGTTGGATCTTAACATGCAGATTGGTCAATGTGATTAGGCCATCTGGGTTTACTAATTGGTGCTTATTGAAGTTAGGCTCCTACCCTCCTACAAAGACTGGAAAATAGGAGCACTACTTTTTTAAATTGTAGTTAAAAAAGAAGAACAAAAATATGAGATCACGAGATCTACCCTCTTAACAAAATTTGAATGTAGTGTATTGTTAACTAAAAGTACAATATTGTACAGCATATCTTTAGAACTTTTTTATCTTGCATAACTGAATCCAGTTTCCACTGAGCAGTAACTCTCCATTTTCTGCTTCCCAACATATGGTTAATCATGATTCTACTTACTGCTTCTATGAGTTTCCCTGCTTTTGATACCTCATATGAGTGAAATCACGCAGTATTTGTCCTTCTATGACTGGCTTATTTCACTTAACATAATGTCTTCAAAGATTCATCCCTGTTGTCACATATGACACAATTTCCTTATTTTTTAAGGATTTTAAATAGATATTTGCACACTTATGTTCATTGTAGTATTATTCACAATAGCCAAAATGTGGAAGCAATGAAAATGTCTACCCATGGATGAATGGATATAAAAAATGTATTATATACAAATAATAGAATATTATTCAGCCTTTAAAAAGAAGGTACAGTCGGGGCGCCTGGGTGGCTCAGTCGTTAAGCATCTGCCTTCGGCTCAGGTCATGATCCCAGGGTCCTGGGATCGAGCCCCGCATCGGGCTCCCTGCTCCACGGGGAAGCCTGCTTCTCCCTCTCCTACTCCCCCTGCTTGTGTTCCCTCTCTCACTATGTCTCTGTCAAATAAATAAATAAAATCTTTTAAAAAAAAAAAAAGAAGAAGGTACAGTCATTTATTTATTTGACAGAGAGAAAGAGAGAGAGAGAGAGAGTCCAAGCAGGGGGAGCAACAGGCAGAGGGAGGGGGAGAAGCAGGCTCCCTGCTGAGCAGAGAGCCCGACACGGGGCTTGATCCCAGGACCCAGGAATCATGACCTGAGCTGAAGGCAGACACTTAACCGACGGAGCCACCCAGGCACCCTATTTCTGATCTTTTAAGGCAATATTTTAGAACATTTTTAGATTCACAACTTAACTGAGAAGAAGATTCAGAGATTTCCCATATACCTCCTACCTCCACACATGCACAGCCACCATAATAGCAATATCACTCACCACAATGGCATATTTGTTACAAAGGATGAATCTACATTCTTAATAACCCCAAATAATCACCCCAAATCCATAGTTTACCTTAGAATGCATCCTTAGTATTGTATAGTATATGTTTGGACAAATGTATAATGACATGTATTTATCATTATAGTATAATACAGGTAGTTTCACTAACCTAAAAATCTTCTATGCTCTGCCTATTCATCCCTTGGCACATCCCCTGCCCCCAACCAGCAACCACTGGTATTTTTATTGTCTCCATAGTTTTGATTTTTTCAGAATGTCATATAGTTGGAATCATATAGTAGTTAGCCTTCTCAGGTTGGCTTCTTTCACTAATATGCATTTGGTTCTTCTTCTTCTTTTTTTTTTTTTTCATGGTCTGATAGCTCATTTTTTTAGCACTAAATAATATTCCATTATCCGATTGTACCACAGTTTTCTTCATTGAACTATGAAGGACCTCTTGGTTGCTTTCATGTTTTGGCAAGTATGAATAAAGCTGATAAAAGTATCTGTGGGCAGGGTTTGGTCTGGACATAAATTTTCAATGTCATTGGATAAATGCCAATGAGTACTATTACTGGACCATACGGTAAATGCATGTTTAGTTTTGTTAAGAAACTGCCAAACTGTCTTGCAAAGTGGCCGTACCATTTTGCATTCCCACCAGCAATTTAGGAGAGTTCCTGTTTCTGCACATCCTTGCTAGTATTTGGCATTGTCAGCATTCCAGATCTTGGCTTTTCTAATGGGTATACAGTGGTATCTCATTTAATTTAAATTTCTGTGATGACACATGATGTGGAGCATTTTTTCATATGCTTCTTTGCCAGCTTATTTATATATCTTCTTTGTTGAAGTGTTTGTTCAGGTCTTTTGCCCATTCTTTAATCAAGTTGCTTTCCTGTTGTGGAGTTTTAAGATTTTTTTGTATATGTGGATAACAGTCCTTTATTAGATGTGACTTTTTCAAATATATTCTTCCAGAATGTGGCTTATCTTCTACTTATCTTGATAATTGCCATTCACAAAGCAGACGTTTTTAAATTTAATGAAGCCCAGTTTATCAATTATTTTTTTCATGGATTGTGTCTTTGATGTTTATCTGAAATATCATCTCCATAGCCAAGGTCATCTAGGTTTTCTCCTATGGTATCTTCTAGGAGTTTTATAGTTTTGTGTTTTACATTTAGGTCTAAGATTCATTTTGAGTTAATTTTCATGAAGGGTGTAAAGTCTGTATCTAGTTTTTCTTTCTTCCTTCCTTCCTTCCTTCCTCCCTCCCTCCCTCCCTCCCTCCTTCCCTCCCCCCTCCCTTCCTTCCTTCCTTCCTTCCTTCCTTCCTTTCCTTCTTTACCATATAGATGTTCAGTTGTTCCAGCACTATTTATTGAAGAGATTATGCTCTTTGCTCCATTGTATTGCCTCTATTCCTTTGCCAAAGATCAGTCAACTATACTTATAAGGGTCTATTTCTGGGCTCTCTATTCTGTTTCATTGATTTATTTATTATTTTGGCAATACCACACTGTCTTGATTACTGTAGCTTTATAGTAAATCTTGAAGTCAAGTAGTGTCAGTGATCAAACTTTGTTCTTCTCCTTTAATATTGTATTGGTTATTCTGGGTCTTTTGTGTTTTCTTATCAATGCTAGAATTAGTTTGTCTATATCCATAAAATAACTTGCTGGGATCTTCATTGGAATTGCATTGAATCTATAGATCAAGTTGGGGAAGAACAAACATCTTGACAGTATTGACTCTTTCCATCCAGAAGTATAGAATATCTCTCCCTTTATTCTTGATTTTTTTTATTATTATGTTATGTTAGTCACCATACATTACATCATTAATTTTTGATGTAGTGTTCCACGATTCATTGTTTGCATATAATACCCAGTGCTCCATGCAGAACGTGCCCTCTTTAATACCCATTAATTTCGTTTATCAGTTTTATAGTTTTCCTCATACATATCATATACATATTGTTAGATTTATACCTAAATATTTTATTTGGGAGGAGGATGCTAATATAAATGATATTGCATTTTAAATTTAAGATTCTATTTGTAAATTGTTGGTATATAGGAAAACAATTGAATTTTATATATTAATTTTATATCCTACAAACTTGCTGCAAGCACTTACTAATTCCAGGAGGGATTTTTTTGTCATTTTTTTTCAGATTTTCTACATAGACTATTATGTCATCTATGAACAAAGATAGCCTTATGTTTTCTTTCCAATCTATATATCTTTTATTTCCTTTTCTTGCCTTATTGCATTAACAAAGACTTCCAGTACCATATTGCAAAGGAGTGGTAAAAAGGGACATCCTTGCATTGTTCCTGGGAAAGCTTTGAGCTTTTCACTATTTTTAGAAAAATTTTTTATTTATTTATTTGACAGAGAGAGAGCACAAGCAGGGGGAGTGGCAGGCAGAGGGAGTGGGAGAAGCATACTCCCCACTGAGCAGAGAGCCCAAAGTAGGGCTCAATCCCAGGACTCTGGGATCATGATTTTAGCCTAAGGCAGACGCTTAACCAACTGAGCCACGCAGACACCCCTGAGCTTTTCACTATTAAGTATGGTGTTAGCTGTAGGACTTTTGTAGATATTCTTTATCAAGGTGAGGAAGTTCCCCTTTAGGATATTTTTAGTTTGCTGAGAGATTTTGTCATGAATAGAAGTTGAATTTTGTCAAATGCTTTTTCTATATCTATCAATATGATCATATGATTTTTTTCTTCTTTAGCCTATTGATTTGATGGATTATATATATATTTTTAAAGATTTTATTTGTTTATTTGACAGAGAAAGACACAGCGAGAGCAGGAACACAAGCAGGGGGAGTGGGAGAGGGAGAAGCCGGCTTCCTGCTGAGCAGGGAGCCTGACATGGGGCTCCATCCCGGGACCTTGGGATCATGACCTGAGCCGAAGGCAGACACTTAATGACTGAGCCACCCAGGTGCCCTTGATGGATTATATTAATTGGTTTTTGAGTGTTGAACATGTCTTACATATCTGGTATATATCCTATTTGTCATGATATATAATTCTTTTTATACTCTTAAAAATTCAATTTGCTAATATGTTGGGGATTTTTTCATCTCTTTTCATGAGAAATGTAGGTCTGTAGTTTTTTTCTTATAATGTTTTTGCCTGGTTTTGGTATTAGAGTAATGCTGGCCTCATAGAAAAAGTTGGGAAATATTTTTTTCTTCTCTCCTCTGAAAGTGATTGTGGCAAATTAGTGTAATTTCTAAGAGTTTAATAGAATTCACCAGTGAACCTGTCTGTTTTATGCTTTCTGTTTTGGAAGGTTATCAATTATTTATTCAGTTTCTTTAATAGATATAGGCCTATTCAGATGGCCTATGTCTTCTTGCCATTATTTCTCTTGATGCCTTACATTTCAAAGGGATGGCTCCTAGGTTCTTGAGAAAGTCATTCCTTGGTTGAAAAATTGGCCAGAGACTGGGAGAAGATTTTTGTATCAAAGAAGTAGAGAAAGAATTGACAATTAAATTGATTCTTGAGAAGCCACACAGTTCTAAATTATCTCTGTAATCACATGGTCTCAAGGGCAGAGCGATCCAGTTCACCTGATGTACTTTCTCTGTCCCTTGCTGTTCAGGAGACACCAGAGTTTATTAAGTCAACCTTCTCAGGATGACATAGTTATATATGCCAAGTTTTTCTCCAGAAGTATAATTTATTGGGCCTTACCCTTGGGCTCCAGTTCCTCAGAATCTTGCCAAGCCCTATACTACACGGAACAAAGCTTATGTGTTCTCTCATGCTTGGCATCCGTAGCTTCTGATAGTACTGGCTATGAGCAAAAATCTTAGAGCTCTTTGTGGAGGGAAGTGAACTCCTGAATTTATCTTGCTGTTTCTAGAATCTTCTCTGATTCTCAAAGAGAATATCATAATTTTCTAAGGCTACAGAGAGGCTCATTAGGGAAGCTTGGCCTTTAGGCTGTCACTAGCAATCTCAATGTAAGTCATATTTTGGAATGGTAGGGTTTTGGTTAGATTGCAGGGTCAAGGAAGGAAAAAAAGAAGTAAAGGTAGGGAGTGTATAGGTTACTCTTTCAAGATAAAATAGGGTTTAAATAATTTCTTAACAGCCTGCAAATTTATCTTTTTTTTATTGGTTAAAGGGCAGAATACTTGGAGGATTGTGAATTGGTAATTGGTATCTTTCAGCAATAATGACCCCTGTGGGGTGATGGATAACATTATTCCCAGGACAACTTATTCCACGGGATGCCTGTATAGTTACATGTTCAGTTTTCTGGTAAAAGCAATTCCTATTCCTGCTCGGTATGTCTTAGACAAAAGGTAGTTTGTAAATAAAAATTACTAGAAAAGCAAAAATATTTCATAACCTGTGTAACTTAATGAAATCTTATTTGGCCTCAGGGAGTCTGTCCAATAAAAGAGACTATAGGTTATATATACCCTTAGATCAATACAGCTAAAACCTATTCTAAATTTTATTTTGCATGGCTTTAAACTATCATATTTCCTGATTTAATTTCTTTTTAATCAAGTGGTGTATGCTAACAATAACTCCTTCTCAGGTATTTGATTATTATTATTTTGCATGGTCAAGGTGTGATTAAATATTTTTTTTTTCTCTCTCAGAATGCTGGGTTGTTTCTTGCTGGTAAGTCAAGTAAATAACCAGAGCTTTTCTCAGTGGTATTAAACTTAGTTCCAGCTCCATAGATAGGTTGAATAGTTTTTTAAAAAAAAGAGATATTTTTCTTTATTCTTGAAGATCCAAGGCAGATCACAAGAATAAAGAAATAGCTTCTGCATTATCTAACTACAAAGGTGCTAATAAGCAGTCTTTACAGGGAGAAGAGTCTTTCCAAATACCTTTTCAAAATGCTTTGTACATTTTGGAAAATTCCTTTCTTCTCTTAAACCCTGAGACTAGATACTTACAAAGACACACAAGTTTGCCTTTAGGCTGCCCTCTTTATATTTGACAATTCCAACTCATAGTTTTGTCGTCTAGTATTCAAAAAATGCATTGTAAAGATTATCTTCTAATCTAAACTGGAACATTTCAAGTTAATTCCTTTCTAAATAAGACTTTTTAAATAGGTATATTATTTATAATGACCGTTGGCTTTCTCATAAAATCAGAGTCATCCTTAACTTTCTTAGTAGCTACAAATCTCTCAGTTTATTTCTGTGTCATTGCTTTGTGGGAAGTGACTTTTACTCATTAGAAAAATTATGTGATTGGAAAAGGCTGGTAGATTTGAGTTGTGGCCATACATAGCTTGGGTTGGCATTTTTGACACTGACTTACTCCCCTGATGAAATCACCAAAGAAAAGTTAATATAAAAATTTAAAAAAATAAGTTGCAAAATAGAGATAAGCTGGTTATGTCATGATTTCAAGTACCTTTAAAGGCTTATAAATATAGCCATACTACATATGCATAATATGTCTTTTAACTGAGGTTTTGTCTTTTCATTTCATTTTCTCATTTTCTGTGCCAAGTAAGTCACAGATCACATAACTGCAAATAGTCATTTATGTAAGCTTATTTGGAAAATTTGTTTCATTTTCCCTACATATTTCAGATGGGTAGTGGGAGGACACATATTAGTAGGCGTAAGCCTTTTCATTCTCCTATTTGGCAATATGCTAAGTATGCCAAAGACTTTCAGTGCAATGACTAAAGTGAGAGATAATAGACTGGGAGGAGGGGATGAAGTCTACTACTGGAAAATGTGGTTTTTTTCAAGATAACATTGAAAAAGTCCATAAAACTGAAAGCAAACCAAGAATTCAGACATAGTTTTCTTTCTGTAAGTAGAGCACTGTTTATGGATGTAATTATTTACAACTTTGACTCTGGTTTACTTACCCTGTGTTTAGTCAATATAGCATTTGTTTAAAATATATTTGAGATGAGGCAGAGATTAAACACAATGACACATTTTGTGGATTTAAAAGCCTGTTTGGAAGTCTTGGGGCTTATTAATCTCTTCTGTAAAAACTTGAGATTTTCATCATTAACAGATATAGACCTGAATCTCTATTGTACTTTTTTAAATGTAAATTTTCCAGAAGATAGTGCTACTGGAAATTGGTTTTACTGAATATCAAGATAAATGTAACTTGGGCATATTACATTGCTTGTTGGTTTGCCTTTTTGTGATTCTAACAGTTACAGTTAGGATAGGATTGCTGGAGCTCAACATTGTTTACTTATTACCTGGTATTAGTCACAGCTGTAGTAATGAAATGTGACATGGCTAATAAAGTATCAGGTAAAAAAGGACTATTTGAGATGGGCATGCTAGGGAACTTGGTAGCTACAAACATTCATATATGGTATTTTATGGAGGGTCACAGTAAGGCAAAAAAAAGTCTCACCTTATTAATTACAAGGATGTACAGACATCCCTTGTTCTTCCTCTTTTTTTTTTTTTTTGCTATTTACAGTTTGTAACTCGATCTGTCCAATGAGTAATAGTGAATCTACATTGTTCTTAATTTGTTTTATACATCAGTCTTAAAGTGATATTTTACATCATTATATTAAATATATTTTCCCAAAGTGGTTATACCAAGAGGTACATTTTATTTTATTTTTTTTTATAATTTTATTATGTTCTGTTAGTCACCCTACAATACATCATTAGTTTTTGATGTGGTGATCCACGATCCATTGTTTTCGTATAACACGCAGTGCTCCATGCAGTACGTGCCCTCCTTAATACCCATCACTGGGCTGACCAATCCCCCCTCCCCTCTCCCCTCTAAAACCCTGTTTGTTTCTCAGAGTCCATAGTCTCTCATGGTTCATCTCTCCCTCCAATTCTGCCCCCCTCATTTTTCCCTTCCTTCTCCTAGTGTCCTCCATGCTATTCCTTATGTTCCACAAATAAGTGAAACCATATGATAATTGACTTTCTCTGCTTGACTTATTTCACTTAGCATAATCTCCTCTAGTAGTCCCATCCATGTTGATGTAAAAGTTGGGTATTCATCCTTTCTGATGGCTGAGTAATATTCCATTGTATATATGGACCACATCTTCTTTATCCATTCATCCATTGAAGGGCATCTCGGCTCTTTCCACAGTTTGGCTATTGCGGACATTGCTGCTATGAACATTGGGGTGCATATGGCCCTTCTTTTCACTACATCTGTGTCTTTGGGGTAAATACCCAGTAGTGCAATTGCTGGGTCATAGGGTAGCTCTATTTTTAATTTTTTGAGGCACCTCCACACTGTTTTCCAAAGTGGCTGTACCAACTTGCATTCCCACCAACAGTGTAAGAGGGTTCCCCTTTCTCCACAACCTCTCCAACATTTGTTGTTTCTCTCCCTGTCCATTTTTGCCATTCTAACTGGTGTAAGGTGGTATCGCAATGTGGTTTTGATTTGAATTTCCCGGATGGCTAATTGATGATGAACATTTTTTCATGTGTCTGTTAGCCATTTGTATGTCTTCTTCAGAGAAGTGTCTTTTCATATCTTCTGCCCACTTTTTGGCTTGATTATTTGTTTTTTGGGTGTTGAGTTTGAGAAGTTCTTTATAGATCTTGGATACCAGCCCTTTATCTGTAGTGTCATTTGCAAATATCTTCTCCCATTCTGTGGGTTGCCTCTTTGTTTTGTTGACTGTTTCCTTTGCTGTGCAGAAGCTTTTTATCTTGATGAAGTCCCAAAAGTTCATTTTTGCTTTTGTTTCACTAGCTTTTGGAGACGTATCTTGAAAGAAGTTGGCGATGTCAAAGAGGTTACTGCCTATGTTGTCCTCTAGGATTTTGATGGATTCCTGTCTCACATTGAGGTCTTTCATCCACTTTGAGTTTATCTTTGTGAATGGTTTTAGAGAATGGTCGAGTTTCATTCTTCTGCATGTGGCTGTCCAATTTTCCCAGCACCATTTATTGAAGAGACTGTCTTTTTTCCATTGCATGTTTTTTCCTGCTTTGTCAAAGATTATTTGACCATAGAGTTGAGGGTCCTTATCTGGGTTCTCTATTCTGTTCCATTGGTCTGTATGTCTGTTTTTGTGCCAGTACCATGCTGTCTTGGTGATCACAGCTTTGTAATATAGCTTGAAATCAGGCAACGTGATGCCCCCAGCTTTGTTTTTCTTTTTCAACATTTCCTTGGCAATTCGGGGTCTTTTCTGATTCCATACAAATTTTAGGATTGTTTGTTCCAGCACTTTGAAAAATGTCTTTGGAATGTTGATCGGGATGGCATTGAAGGTATAGATTGCTCTGGGTAGCATAGACATTTTAACAATGTTTATTCTTCCGATCCATGAGCATGGAATATTTTTCCATCTTTTTGTGTCTTCTTCAATTTCTTTCATGAGTGTTTTGTAGTTCCTAGAGTATAGATCCTTTACCTCTTTGGTTAGGTTTATTCTGAGGTATCTTATGGTTTTTGGTGCTATTGCAAATGGAATCGTTTCTCTACTTTCTCTTTCTACAGTTGCTTTGTTAGTGTATAAGAAAGCAACTGATTTCTGCGCATTGATTTTGTATCCTGCCACATTACTGAAATGCTGGATGAGTTCTAGTAATTTGGGGGTGGAGTCTTTTGGGTTTTCCACATAAAGTATCATATCATCTGCGAAAAGAGAGAGTTTGACTTCTTCTTTGCCAATTTGAATACCTTTTATTTCTTTTTGTTGTCTGATTGCTGTTGCTAGGACTTCTAGTACTATGTTGAATAATAGTGGCGAGAGTGGGCATCCTTGACGTGTTCCTGATCTTAAGGGAAAGGCTCTCAGCTTTTCCCTGTTGAGGATGATATTCACTGTGGGTTTTTCATAGATGGATTTATGAACTTGAGGAATGTTCCCTCTATCCCTATAGTCTGAAGAGTTTTAATCAGGAAAGGATGTTGTATTTTCTCGAATGCTTTTTCTGCATCAATTGAGAGGACCATATGGTTCTTCTCCCTCCTCTTATTAATGTGTTCTATCACATTGGTTGATTTGCGAATGTTGAACCACCCTTGCATCCCAGGGATAAATCCCACTTGGTCGTGGTGGATAATCCTTTTAATGTATTGTTGGATCCTATTAGCTAGGATTTTGTTGAGGATTTTGGAATCCATATTCATCAGGGATATTGGTCTGAAATTCTCCTTTTTGATGGGGTCTTTGCCTGGTTTGCGGATTAAGGTAATGCTGGCCTCATAGAATGAGTTTGGAAGTTTTCCTTCTGTTTCTGTTTTTTGAAACAGCTTCAGTAGAATAGGTATTATTTCTTCTTTGAATGTTTGGTAGAATTCCCCAGGGAATCATCCATCAGGCCCTGGACTCTTGTTTTTTGGGAGTTTTTTGATCACTGCTTCAATCTCGTTACTGGTTATTGGCCTATTCGGGTTGTCAATTTCTTCCTGTTTCAGTCTTGGCAGCTTATAGGTTTCCAGGAAGGCCTCCATTTCATCCAGATTGCTCAGTTTATTGGCGTATAGTTGTTGATAATAATATCTACTAATTATTTCTATTTCCTTGGTGTTAGTCGTGATCTCTCCCCTTTCATTCATAATTTTATTAATTTGGGTCCTTTCTCTTTTCTTTTGGATAAGACTGGCCAGTGGTTTATTGATCTTATTAATTCTTTCAAAGAACCAACTTCTAGTTTCGTTGATCTGATCTACTGTGTTTCTGGTTTCTAATTCATTGATTTCTGCTCTAATTTTAATTATTTCTCTTTTAATGTGTGGCTTAGGCATCGTTTGTTCCTTTTACTCTAGTTCTTTAAGGTGTAGAATTAGTTGATGAATTCGGGATTTTTCTATTTTTTTGAGTGAGGCTTGGATGGCTATGTATTTCCCCCTTTAGGACTGCCTTTGCAGTACCCCGTAGGTTTTGGACCTATGTGTTTTCGTTCTCATTGATTTCCATGAATTGTTTAAGTTCTTCTTTGATTTCCTGGTTGACCCAAACATTCTTGAGCAGAGTGGTCTTTAGCTTCCAAGTGTTTGAATTTCTGCCACATTTTTTCTTGTGATTGAGTTCCAGTTTTAAAGCATTGTGATCTGAGAATATGGAGGGAATAATCTCAATCTTTTGGTATGGTTGAGACCTGATTTGTGACCCAGTATGTGGTCTATTCTGGAGAAGTTCCATGTGCGCTTGAGAAGAATGAGCATTCTGTTGTTTTAGGGTGGAATGTTCTGTAAATATCTATGAGGTCCATCTGGTCCAATGTATCATTCAAAGCTTTTGTTTCCTTGTTGATTTTCTGCTTAGATGATCTGTCCATTGCTGAGAGTGGAGTATTGAGGTCTCCTACAATTAACATATTGTTATCAATGTGACTCTTTATTTTGGCTAACAGTTGGCTTATGCAGATGGCTGCTCCCATGTTGGGGGCATAGATATTTACAATTGTTAGATCTTCTTGTTGGATAGACCCTTTAAGAATGATATAGTGTCCTTCTGTGTCTCTAATTACAGACTTTAGTTTAAAATCTAATTTGTCTGATATAAGAATTGCTACCCCAGCTTTCTTTTGAGGTCCGCTGGCATGGAAGATGGATCTCCATCCCTTCACTTTCAGTCTGGATGTATCTTTAGGTTCAAAATGAGTCTCTTGTAGGCAGCATATGGATGGGTCCTGTCTTTTTATCCAATCTGCAACCCTGTGCCGTTTAATGGGAGCGTTTAGGCCATTCACGTTGAGAGTGATTTTTGAAAGATATGAATTAATTGTCATCATGTTGCCTGTGAAGACGTTGTTTTTATAGAATTGTCCCTATAAATTTCTGTTGTATATCACTCTTGGGGTCTTTCTCCTTTTATAGAACCCCTCTTAATATTTCCTGCAGGGCTGGCTTAGTGGTCACATATTCTTTCAGTTTCTGCTGGTCATGGAACCTCTGCATCTCTCCATCCATTCTAAATGACAGCCTTGCCAGATAAAGTATTCTTGGCTGCATGTTCTTCTCATTTAATACCCTGAATATGTCTTGCCAGGCTTTTCTGGCTTGCCAGGTCACTGTGGATAGGTCTGACGTTATTCTGATGTTCCTCCTTCTGTATGTAGGGAATCTCTTCCCCCTAACTGCCCTTAAGATGGTTTCCTTGGTTCTAAGATTTGCAAGTTTTACTATTACATGCCGGGTGTTGGTCTGTTTTCCTTGATCTTGGGAGGGGTCCTCTCTGCCTCTAGGATGTGAATGTTTGTTTCATTCCCCAGATGAGGGAAGTTCTCAGCTATGATTTGCTCAAATACATCTTCTAGTCCTCTCTCTCTCTCCACTCCCTCCGGGATTCCAATTATTCTGACATTGGAATGCTTCATGGTGTCACTTATTTCTCTGATTCTATTTTCATGGATTCTGAGTTGTTTTTCCCTGGCCTCCTCTTTTCCCTTTTTATCTATTATACTGTCTTCCAGATCACTTATTCTCTCTTCTGTCTCAGTTACCCTAGCTGTTAGATTATCTAGATTGGATTGGATCTCATTGATAGCATTTTTAAGTTCTGCCAATTCACCTTTCATTTCTGCCCTTAGAGACTCTATGTTGCCATTAATTGATTTCTCCATTCTAGCCATTGTCTTCACAATTGCTAGCCTGAATTCCATCTCCGACATCTTGGTTATATCTGCATCCATTTGTAAATCTGCAGTATAAGTCATAATCTCTGAGTCTTTTCTGTTTGGGGGGCTCCTCCTCCTAGTCATTCTGTTGATGGGTGTTTGAGGGAATGTATAGAGTCCAAATTATTGACCAGAACCCAAGCAAGATGCACCTGTTTTCTTGGGACCTTAGTGTTGCTGGCCTCTTGTTTTCCCATCCTGTCTTCTGGGGGAGGGGCCTGCCGCGCTGTTACTCAGGCAACCTTGTTTGGGGGGAGTTGCCCTGCCCCCCTGTGGCGGAGGGTGGGCTCAGTGGGAATCAGTTTTGGGGGCTTTTGTTCTCTGGCGCCTTTCCCTGGTGGCTTTCCGTGTCTTTTCCGCAGAGCAGAAGAGACCATTTCCAACCCTCTGCCTCAGAGCAGAGAGACCTCAGTCTGTTCTTCAGTGAGCTCTCCAGACCACACTGTCTCCATTTCTGTCCGTGCTGCTATAAACTGCAGCGTCCTGGGTTGTGTGCCCCTCCGCAGCGCTCCCAGTCCTGCCTCCAGGTCGGGGCATGTCTCTGCCCTTTGTGCTTCTAAAACCACCAGCCGCTCCCAGTTCGCCCGCGCGACCCCGCCGCTCGGATTTCCATCCCTGGGGCTGCCCTAAAGTCCTTTCCCCGCCGCTCTGGGTCTGCGAGTCTGTGCCCTGTCCTCAGCGCGCGAGGCTGTCACTCCCCAGCGGTGTAGGATCCCCACGTCCAGGCACCCTCCCGCCGCCGTTTATCCTCCGATATCTGCCCGCAGAATCACGGCTCTCCGCTTCGTACCTCGAAACCAACCGCCTGCGATATTCTGTTTGTAGAGATCCAGATCTTCTTACATCTCAGGCTGGTTTCGTGGGTGCTCAGAGTGGTCTGGTAGATATCCAGCTCAATTCCGGGGACCAGTTGAAATAGGGTCCCCTACTCCTCCACCATCTTTCCTTCCATTATATTGAATATTGATAGGTAATTCTGTTGATAAGGAATTTATTGTGATAAAATTAAAACTTAATTATCTACTGGAAGGACTGAGGCAGATATGTAGATAATTCAAAGTATGAATAATCTAGTTATTTACACATTATGCTTGGTATAGTTGAAATTAAAATACAGTGAACAGAATATGTGGGGATATATTTGCTGAAAACATGATGGTTAATGTCTTTATCATATAAAAGATTTACATAAGACAATAGGAAAAACAATGACTTAATAAGAATGTGACAAAGGTCTGAGAGAAAATACAGTCAATTAAAAATATACAAATAGAAGCCTTCATACACTAATGGTGAAAATGTAAGTAGGAAATTTCCACTTAGAAATCTGTTTGACAATAGCTACATGACCCAGAATTTCTACTACTATGTACACTTAACAAATGTGCATTTATATATTTATGAAAAAGATATTTATAAGAATGTTCAAAGTAGCACTATTCATTATAGCTAGAAAGTAGAAATTCCTCAAATACTCATTAACCATAGAATGCATATATAAAATTTGGTGTAATCATGCAATGGAATAATCTATAGTAATGAGAATAAACATTCAAGGAAATGGATGAATATCTAAAAAATAATATTGAGCAAAATTAGCTGGATGCTAATAAAGAATATATATTATATAATTCTACTTGTATAAAGTTCAAAACCAGGGGCATCTAGATGGCTTAGTTGGTTTAACAGTGGACTCTTGGTTCCCCCTGGGTCATGATCTCCGGTCCTAGGATTGAGCCCTACATGGGGCTCCACACTCAATGGGGAGTCTACTTGTCCCTCTCCCTCCCTTTTTGCTCCTCCCCCTGCTCTCTCTCACGCAGTCTCTCTCTCTCTCTCTCAAATAAATAAATAAAATCTTAAAAAAATAAAGTTTAAAAATGGCAAAACTGGACTTCTGCCAAAATAGAAGGTAGTAAGTCATGTTAGGCCAACAAAACTGCTGACAGAACTATAAAAGCTGGATAAATTATAAAAATCATATTTTCAAAGATACCTGAAAGCTGTGGAACCAATGGGTTCTAGACACACCAAGAGTCGGGAGTGATGAAAGTCTTTCCAAAGTGAGCTGAAGACAGCGGCTCTTTATTTCCCTGTGGCATTTTCCTGTATGGTCTGGAGGTTGAGGACCAGGGGTTTACCCAAGAAAATCACTACTCTAATAAAGTCTTAGATTTCACTCAGCATAGAAATAGCAAAGTTAGAGAAATTTGGGACTTCACATGCACAGATGGTTTATTTTGCAGTACTTTTTGAGGCTTTGAATGAAACTAAGGTTCTCAACCAAAAGCCTCTGAAAGTGAAATTATTATCACCTCAATCACAATTAAAAACAGTCGAAAACCCTGTGGTAAAATTATAATGGCAAGCTGACAATGAGAAGCTACCAGAACCCTTTTTCTATGGACACTTAAGGGTCCTGGAGTAAACTGTGGGCTGAGAATCCAGGATAGCTATAGGCAGAAGGAAGCTACTGGAAAACAGAAATCAGAGAAAAATTTTGATTTTTTGAGGGGTGCAAATATCAACTTGCTACTCTGCCTTTTCAAACATTAATATGGAATTCACATTATCCTGAATTTGTTTCATTATGAAACAAAATAAAATACTTAGTGTGTATAACTCTGTAGAGAAACTGGTATTCCATTACATTACTAATGGCACTATATATTGATACATACAACTGTTATGGAAATAACTTGGAGATATATCTATATCTATCTGTTGGTAGATAGATATGTAATCTTAAAATAGACTTGAGATGTACTACTTTTTCAGTACTTCATTGGACCTTTGTAGAATATGCATCATTAAGATGCCTATGATATAAGACTTCTTCCATCCATGACACAATAACTGTTTCTCAAGTTATCCTTCTACTGTAAACAACCATCAGACTAGACAAAATATAACAAATGCTGTCGGCTGTTATCGAGCAACAGACAGCGCAAGAACTTGATACTTATAAAAAGGAAAAAAAATGTTAGGTGAGCCTCACATTTTTTCAGTGTTTCTGATTTGGAGCGGGAAAGTAACCCTACACAGAGAGTGGAGATCTCATTGTGAAGAGAAGGCAAACACTGAGTTGAGGCTGTGGTTTCTGATGGAAGGATAGGGTGAGATTTCATGTGGGGCTAAGAGTAGAATATAGATACCAGAAATTGTGTAATGTTAGAGGAAATGATTGCTCAGTCATCCATAGTAGAATAACATTGCTGAACACCTCAATCAGTTGAAACCCCAGAAAGATTATGCTTTGGAAATAAGGGCCATACCATAGAGTAAGAGCCACATCCTAGATTTAAAACAAAATCAGGGTAAATCTTCCCTAACAAAGGGCAAAAAGCAAACTGGACAGGATTGGGAGGGTCCTCCAGGATTTTATCTGCATGTCAAAATTATATATTATTTAATGGGAAACACCATAGCCAAGACTCCTTTCAATGTAAAATCTGCAGTGGCTATCATTAAACAAAACAAAATGAAAATTACTGGTCATGTGAAGAAAGAAGAAAATGTTTCCTAGAATCAAAAGGAAAAGTAGTCAACGAAAACGGAAACCCCAATGACCAAGATGTTGAAAAATAAAATACTAAAACCAGCTCTTATCACAGGCTGTTTATATTAAATATTTTAAATACCTTTTATAAATATGTTTAAGAGTTTAAAGCAACTATAGAAAAAGTGAGTGATAGAGGATCATACCGAAATTCTAGAACTGAAAATCTGAACTTTAAAATGTATCACTGGATGGGATTAACAGAAGGTTGAAACTGCAGAATGAAGGGTAAGTGAACAAGACAGATTAACAGAAATTACCCAATTTGAAGAACAAAGAAAAAGAAGGTGTTTGTTTTTAGGTAAACACAATTTCAGTTACATGTAAAGTAATATTAAAAGGTCTAGTAGGTGAAAATAGAGTCCCAGAAAAAGAGAAAACATTGGGGCAATAAAATGTTGAAATAAATAATAGTTCAAAAACTTCCCAAATTTGCTGAAGACAACACAACCTATAGAACCAAGAAACTAAAAAAAAAAAAAAAAAAACCACAAGTAGCTTGTGTACAAAAGGAATCACCTCTAGTCACATAGCTAAACTGCTGAAAACCAAAGATAAAGAAAAAATATTCGGAGCAGCCAGAGAGAAAGTGCACATTACACATAAGAGAACCATGACACAAATTATGGATATTTTTCTTATCAGAAACAATGGCAGCTAGAAAACAATAAAATAATACCCTTAAAGTTTTAAAAAGAAAACAAAAATTCAATCAGTATTCCATATCCAAAAATATATGCAACAAAACTAAGGGTAAAATCACATTTGAGGGAATTCTTTCTCTGCAGAGTTGCACTACAAAAGAAAGGTTAAAATTGGTTCTGCTGGCTAAAGGCAAGCGATGCCAGATAGAGACCTTTGTCAACAAGAAAGAATGAACAGCACTAGAAACCATAAATATGTTGGTAAATATGAAAGCCTACATTTTATATTTTTATTATTTTCTTTAACTGAAAACTAACCATTTAGAACAAAAATAATATTTTCTGTGGACAATATTTATAAGATATGACAACAATAGAACAAAGGGGGGGAGGGCAAATGGGATTATGCTGTTGTAAGATTCTTACATTTTACCTGACGTGATACAATAATAGTAGAGTATGATAAATTAAGGATGTAAATTATAATATTTAAAGATATTATGTAAAAACATTATACAAAGGGTTATAAAATTCAATACAAATGCAACAGAATAAAATAAAATATATGCCATCTATAGGAGATGAACTCTTAATATAAAGACCCATATATGTTGAAGTAAAAGGATGGGAAAATATGAAACAGTAATCAAATTTGAAAGCTGATGTAGCTATATTGAAATCAAAGTAACTTTAAGACTAGGATTATTACTTGAAAAGAAGAAATATTTCATAATCATAGAAAGGTCAATATATAAGATGACATAACTATTCTACATATGTATGCACCTGAATAACAGAGCTTAAAATGCATGAAGCAAAAATTGGCAGAACTAAAGAATACACAAATGCTTAGTCATAGTTAATATTTTTAATATTGCCTTTCAGGAATTGATGGAACCACTATATGAAAAAAAAAAATCATTAAGTCTATTAAAAACCTGAAATCACCATGAAGTTGATCTAATTTATATTTGTATAATACTATTCTCAACATCTGCAGAGCACACACTTCTCCAGAACTTATGGAGCACTCACCAAAATAGACCATATGTTGGGCCATAAAAGAAGTTTCAAAAGGTTTCAAAAGATTGACATTTTACACAATAGTTTCTCTGATCATAATATGTACAGTGGAATTAAGTTAGAAAAAACATAAGAGACCTGGAAACTAACCAAATATTTGGAATTAAGTAGCACATATCTGAGTAACTTAGGGCACAAAGAAGAATTCCCAGGAGAAATTAGAAAATGCTTTAATCTAAGTAAAAATTAAAACACAACATAACATTTGTGGGATGCAGCTAGAGTAGTATTTAGAAACAAATGAAAGCTTTTAAATGTTTATATTAGAACAGAAGAAACACTTCAAATTAGTGACCTAACTTTTCACATTAAGAACCTAAAAAAGGGAGAGGAAATTAAAACCGAAGTTGAATAAAAGAAATAATAAACAAGTCAGGAAATCAATGAAATAAAAAAAAAGACAAAAAGTTCAAGGGCTCGGTATTGTTTTTTTTTTCAAAGGATTAGTCAAATTGATAAGCCTCTGCCAAGACTGATCAGGAAAACGAGAAGTGCAAATTATAAATATTGGACTTGAAAGAGGATAATAGTACCTATCCTAAAGATATTAAGAGAAATACAAGGGAATGTTACAAAAAGTGGACAATTTTAAATGAAATGGAGGATTTATTTAAAAATCAGCTTATTAGGGCATCTGGCTGTCTCATGTCTCAGTCAGTAGAGCATGCTACTCATGGTCTTGGGTTGTGAGTTTAAGTCCCACATTGGGTATAGGGATTACTTAAAATTAAAGTCTTTTAAAATTTTTTAAAAATTAAACATTAAAAAAAGTCACCTTGTCAATACTGACACAAGAGGAAATACAAGATTTGAGCAGTCATATATTTGGTAAACAAATTACACTTATAATTCAAAACCTTCCCATAGAGAAAACTCCAGGCCAATGTGACTTCACTGATGAATTATATATTTAAGGAGGAAAAAATTCCAATCTCATACAAATTTTCATAAAATGTAAGAAGAATGAACACTTCACAACCAACTTTATGAAGACATCGTGATTGCAAAACTAAAGACGTTAAAAGAAACTATGTATCATTATCCCTCATGAACAGAGACAAGAAATCCTTAACAAAATATTGGCAAAATAATTCCATTATATATAAAAAAGAATAATATGAGCATTTGGAGTTTGTCCCAGGAATGCAGATTGTTTTAATATTCAAGAATTAATCATATATTACACCACATTAGCAGAAAAAGGAAGAAATTATATGAACAACTCAATAGATATAGGATAAACATTTGAAAAATTCAACACCATTCATAGTAAAAACTCTACAGGAAACATCATATTTAAAATTAAAATGCTGAATACTTTCCAGCTAAGATCAGGAACAAGTATATGTTTTCTATTCAACATTGTACTGGAGGTCCTAGTCAATGCAAAAAGACAAGAAAAAAATATAAAAGATACAAAAGTCATAAAAACTCAAAGAAATAATTAAAATTGTCTTTATTCAGAAAAGATATATGTATGTAAGAAATCTTAATTTCTGGGGTGCCTGGGTGGCTCAGTCAGTTAAGCGTCTTCCTTCGGCTCAGGTCCTGATCTCAGGGTTCTGGGATAGTCCCACATCGGGCTCGCTGCTCAGTGGGAAGCCTGCTTCTCCCTCTCCTTCTGCCCCTCCCCCCCGCTCGTTTTCTCTCTCTCTCTATTTCTCTCAAATAAATAAAATCTTTAAATAAATAAATAAATGAAATTTAAAAAAATTTAAAAAAGAAATCTTAATTTCCACTACTAGAAATAATAAATGAATATAGAAAGGTCATAGGATACAGGGACAATTTTATACAAATCTATTTGTATATATATGCAGAAACAATTAGAAGATAAATTTTGGATACATTATTTATAAAAGCATTCCCCAAATATAAAATATTCAGGGATTTTCAATAAAATATGTGTAAGACTTCTGAAATGAAAATTATAAAATTTTGCTTAGAGAATTTAAAGAAAATCTTTAATCCATGTTTATGGATTAACTCAATTAAGAAGTCTTTTCTCCCAAAACTGATCTATAAATTAAATGCAGTCCCAATTAAAATCCCGGAAGACTTCTTTGGAGGTAGAAATTGACAAGCTGATACTAAAATTTTATGGAAATAGACAAGACCTAGAATAGACAAAATATCTTAGTCCCGAATTTTAATATTTACTGTAATGCTATTAAGATCCAGATAACATCTGGTGTCATACATATAGACAAATAGGTCAGGGGATCACAGTGTGTCTAGAAATAGACCTACATATAATGGTCATGTGATTTTTAATATAGGCACCAAGGCAATCATTGAGAAAATTCTTTGCAATAATGTTGTTGGAACTGAATAAATTTAGGTAACAAAATGAACACGAGCTACTCTCACTAGATGAACGATATTCTAAATTGCAAGTGCTATAATGTAAACCTTCTAAAAGCAAACGAAGTAGATTTTTCTCATGAACTTTTGCTGGAAATGATTTCTAATATATGGTAAAAAAGCACAAGCTATACAAAACCTGATAATTAGAGTTTAAAAATGTGTAAAACATATTCTGTTTGAAAAATTACCATTAGGAAAATGAAATGGTAAGTCACAGATAGGAAAAAATATTCCTGACAAAAAAAATATTCCAACAAAAATATATTTGACAAAAGATTATTTCCAGAATATAAATGCTGCTATCACACAATAATGAAAAGATAAACTTCCCAATTAAAAATGGGGAAAAGATTGGAATAGAGAGTTTCAAATGAACATGTAACAAATGAGTGATGAACATGGAAAATGCTTAAAATTACAAGTTATCAGGAAATGCAAAATAAAGCCATATTTATCACTACATATGGACTGAATATCTAATACTAGGAAGATGAGTAGCACCAAATAGTGGTGAGAATATAAAACAACTGGACTTCTCATACTTTGCTGGTGGAAGTATGAAATGTTACAATCCCTTTGGAAGTTCTAAAATTTTACTAGTTTATAGGAATAAAAGTTTATTTCTTCTTCTTTTTTTTAAAGATTTTATTTATTTATTTGAGAGAGAGAATGAGATAGAGCATGAGAGGGGGGAGGGGCAGAGGGAGAAGCAGACTCCCCCGCCGAGCAGGGAGCCCGATGCGGGACTCGATCCCGGGACTCCAGGATCATGACCTGAGCCGAAGGCAGACGCTTAATGACTGAGCCACCCAGGCGCCCTATTTCTTCTTTTCATACAAATTGCAGCCTGACCATTCTTGGTAGGTAGAAGGCCTTCGACTATATGGTAATATAGGGAAATAAGATCTTTCCTTTTGGGGCGCCTGGGTGGCTCAGTCATTAAGTGTCTGCCTTTGGCTCAGGTCATGATCCTGGTGTCCTGGGATCGAGCCCCACATCAGGCTCCCTGCTCCGCGGGGAGCCTGCTTCTCCCTCTCCCGCTCCCCCTGCTTGTGCTCCCTCTCTCGCTGTGTCTCTCTCTGTCAAATAAATAAATAAAATCTTTTTTTAAAAAAAAAAAAGATCTTTCCTTTTGTGTGGAAGAACAAGGAGAAGGAGAATTACTAGGTCAGGTCTGAAATAAATGTACAAAGCATCTACCTACACACTATCAACCAGATCTCAGTCATGTGGCTATACGGAATTACACAGAAGTCTGGAAGAAAGCGTAATCTAGGTGTGTACATAGGAACAAAAGGAAAAGAATTTAGTGAGTGGCTAGCTGGTGCCAGCCTTATTCACGCTGTTTAGTTGCGGATGGTTGTGGGAGGCAATTTGTATAATTAGAAGAACACTAGTTAGGGAGTTTAATTGTTAGTTGTAGTAGTAAATGCATGCTACCTTGGACAGGAAATTTAAAATATAGTGGGTTAAGATTATGGGTTCAGAATCAGACAGATCCATTCAAATCCCAATTCCTTACCCTAGCTAAGGGCCCATTAAACCAGCTCATACAGTGGACATTAAAAAATAGACAGCTATTGGGGCGCCTGGGTGGCTCAGTCGGTTGGGCGACTGCCTTCGGCTCAGGTCGTGATCCTGGAGTCCCGGGATCGAGTCCCGCATCGGGCTCCCTGCTCGGCGGGGAGCCTGCTTCTCCCTCTGACCCTCCCCCTCTCATGTGCTCTCTCTCATTCTCTCTCTCTCAAATAAATAAATAAAATCTTTAAAAAAAAATAGACAGCTATTGATACATTTGCTAGTTTTTTTTTTTAAGATTTTATTTATTTATTTGAGAGAGAGAATGAGATAGAGAGAGCATGAGAGGGGGGAGGGTCAGAGGGAGAAGCAGACTCCCCGCCGAGCAGGGAGCCCGATGCGGGACTCGATCCCGAGACTCCAGAATCATGACCTGAGCCGAAGGCAGACGCTTAATGACTGAGCCACCCAGGCGCCCTGTCTATTTATACAAGTTTTACCAAACATCTTAAAGTACCTTAATTAATGAAACTCTGTACTGCCAGTGAGTCTAAGACAAACCATCATTTTATGTACTGTTAAAATACTTTCAATTAAATTATGGCACTTCATATAACACACCATCCACCTAACAAAAAATATTTTTTTTTAAAGATTTTATTTATTTATTTGAGAGAGAGAGAATGAGAGACAGACAGCATGAGAGGGAGGAGGGTCAGAGGGAGAAGCAGGCTCCCCGCCGAGCAGGGAGCCCGATGCGGGACTCGATCCCGGGACTCCAGGATCATGACCTGAGCCGAAGGCAGTCGCTTAACCAACTGAGCCACCCAGGCGCCCCATTTGCTAGTTCTTAAAGATTGACTTTTTTATTTTATAAAATAGAAATCATGATACCTCCTCTTATCCATTCTAGGACTGTCTTGAAGATCAAATGAGATAGTGTCTTATGTTATGAAAAACAAATTATTTTCCTTCTCAGATGATGAAGGGGTATTGATCTATGTGATGTTTACAAAAACTCAGATTTTGAAAAACAGATCTCTTTCTGAGTAAATGTTATTCACTAGTTTTTGTAGCTCAGAGATAGAGACTAATCAGTCTGTATCTTAGACTTTAGACTTGTCAGTCTAAAAGTTAAATACCTGAGGGGTTTTTTTGTTTTGTTTTGTTTTATTTCTAAATGAGAAAATTTCCACTCCAGCAAGGTGCTCCTAAAAACATTTAAATGAAATGGAGGCTATGCTTTGTTCTTTCTGGCCTAAGATCACAGTCTCCTCTATCAAAGTAATGTAGTATCTCTCTTAGTGTCAGGTTAAAAATATATCTGCATACCTTCTCTGAAAGCTATTTCCATCCCCTATAAAGGAGCAGACTAATCTCTTGCAATCTCATACAAAACAAAGATTCTCTGCAGACAGGAATCTCTGCTTTAGTGCCCCAAATGACAAATTAACATTATAACTTCAGTTCCCCCTTGATTGCTTATTTTTTACAGTAGAAATCATTATTAATCAACATCTAAATATAAGATCCCTAATTGCAATTGTTTCCACAATATTTGAACAAAGAGACCTTTTTCTAAAGAATTATTTAATTTACTGATGTTTTCTTTCAGAAAATTTATTATCAGTTATTGTTTAAATTGCTTTTTAAAATATTCTGGAATTTAATTGGGAATATACTTAGGCTCTTCTAATTCTAGTGTTTAATTGCCATTGGATGCATTAAGGTAAAAATATTAGAAGTTGTGCTTTCAACTGTAGAGATAGGCTATGTCTAAGATTTCCTTTAATCATTGTCTGTGGCTTATGTCTCCATATACTTGACAAATTCTTGTGAGATGTATGTATATAGTCAGAATGAATTTCTATTTCCATGACTTTTTAATTGGTGTTAATAAAATACTGATTATCTTATTTACTTAAAGCATACGTTTTTACCCTAATGCTCCAAAATTTGTTGAACAAATCTATATTAAATTTGTAAATTATGGGATGCCTGGGTGGCTCAGTCAGTTAAGCATCTGCTTTTGGCTCAGGTCATGATCCTGGGGTCCTGAGATCAAGTCCCACATCAGGCTCCTTGCTCAGCAGGAAGCCTGCTTCTCCCTCTGCCTCTGCCACTCCCCCTGCTTGTGCTCTCTCTCTCTGACAAATAAATAATAAAATCTTTTTAAAAATTTAAATTATATTGATTTTTAAGCTGCTCCTTTTTATGTTGCTATTATTTATCAGCTTCTGTTTCCAAGTTAGCAAAAATTTTCCATTTTAATCTGACTGCATATGGCAGCCCTCATACATCACTCACCTGATGGCTTTAGGTGCTATTTCTGGTTCTTTTTAAGTTTAAAGTACTCTTCTTAAGATACAGTGCTAAAAGAACAATATGTGATGTTCTAAGACAGGAGAATTTTTCCAATATTTCTACGGTAACCCTGTTATGATGCACAATGTTCTCTCATCCTTATCAGCTGCTCCATCACTAAGATTCATATTCCCAAGAAGTAGTCTAGAGATTCCCAGACCCCATCCTGGCCCCGTTTAATCTGGAGCCCTGGATTCTATGGGTAGAGGTCATCTTTTCAGTACCACATTTTCATTTAGTATTCAAGTAGCAATAATCTTGAGGCCAGATTCTATTTAAGAAATTTAGGTCTCTCTCCAAGAATTTCTAAGAATTGCTAATGAGTGAGTGTTCCTGAATTTAAAAAATCTATTCTGGTTGTTGCTCATCACTTTAGAGCAGGTGTCTTTCCCCATTGCCTGTAATTGTATAGTTATATTAATTCTACCTTAGCTCTTTGTTTTTCAGTTTGATCCAAAATATGCACATGGCTCTACATTAGCCCATAAAGCACAAGATTTCAAGTTTACCGACTTGACTAGGATCTAGGGAAACTCTGATGCAAAAGTAGAAACCTAAGAAGGAATATCAGGTATCTCTGCCTCTTAGTTCCATGAGTAATATCCACTCACAGAGAATTCTCATTGGCCTTTGCTGTATAAATCAAATGTCATGGGGGGGGGGCGGTAATTATAGCAAAGTGATTTAAAAAAAAGTTCAAAAAACTCTTTCTATCCTGACTCTGTTGTGTTTTCTAGAATACTCGGCACAGTGTCAGAACATAAGGACAGTCAACACAAGTTTGTTTTTGTGGCCTGAGCATCATGATTATGTACTTTGAATTATCTAGCTAACTCTATTGTCAGACCCTTTACATTAATCTGTGGAACAGAAGCAGAAGAATAGCATGAGTCTAGTCAATATTATTGGTTCCTATCATTATGACCATTATTAGTTTTGTATTTCTGGAAACTATTATACTCCTCCAAACAAGAGTTCTCCTTTTGCAGGACGCTTATTTCTGGGGACTATGCATAAAAGAAGCCAAAAATTAAATTTGCATCATTATCTCTGCTCATACTAAGGATAATCTTTTTGTCATTAAATAAAATATTGCATTATTCATTTATTGAGCATATCATCTATATGCCAGTTATTATTCCAAGTGTTGGAGATAAATGATAATTAGAGATACACTTAAGTCTCTTTCCTTATGAAATTTGTATAGCATACGCTGTGGTAGGATCTGTAAATTCTCCATTAATGAATCCCACAGATTAAGATGTAATGTATCACAAAGGAGAATGGATACCATAAAAGCAAATAACGTAGAATGGACCAACTCAAGGAAGTCGGGAAAGGCTTTCTTTAATCTCAGTACAAAGCACTTTCATACGATTTACTCCTCTGGTTCATGGCTGCCTTGATGCAGACTGATGCCCACATAGCTTGTATATATGCCTAAAAGTATAATTCAGGTAGTCTCTCCCAGAACAGACAGTCCACCACAGAGACAAATTCTTAAATAATGAAGCCATTAAATGATCAGAAATAGTGTTGAAGTTCTGAGGAAGGGAGTGGTCAATAAGTTGTTTTTCTTTTCCTTTCATGTTTTGGAAGTAAGTGATGAGTAGGCAGAGAAATCAGACAAATGGAGCTCTAAGTAACAGCTTTATTGCTGATAAAATCTTGATTGGATGATATGGCATATTTGATGCTAGATTGAGCTTTTAATATTTCATTCTAGAATTAAATTTAGCCACCCAGTCTGATTGAGCTGGGCAAATGCAGAGCCCATTGTTATAGGATTACCACAAGATAGGAAGCAGAAAAAAATGCACAGTTTCTTCTGATTCAAAACAGAGTGAGAAGCTCAAGTGAGTGAGGAAGGAAGAGAAAGTCAGGAGTATTACTCTAGTACAATTCTTTTTTAAAAATAAGAATCCTGAGGAATGGAAATCCCACCCCATCCCCACCATGCTCTTTTTGTTCCCTTAACCCATCTAGATTTAACAATTAGCCCTATAGCTCACTGGAGTTAAGTCTGGCCCCTCTGGAGGAGGACATTGTTGGTTCACAGGAAGTTCTGCTCTTTATCCATAAAGCTGAGAATGACACTGCTCCTCTGTGTATCTGGTGAGAAGTGTAATTTTACTTCTAAAGCTGCACTGTCCAATACAGTGACCATTGGCTGCATACGGCTATTTAGGTTCAAATTAAATAAAATCAAATTAAATAAGGATTCAGTGCCTCAATAACACTAGGCACATTTCAAGTGCCCAATAGCCAGATGTAGCCAGTGGATACATTTTAGAACAGAACAGATAGAACATAATTTCATCATCACAGAACAATCTATTGGACAGGGGGCATTGAAATAGGTTAGGGTAGTGCATGAAAGAACTCCAGGGCCTTGCAATACCCTAAGCTAGAAATCCACTGTTTTTTATTTCTCACCTCAAATTATGAATAGCCAATATGTTTCATCAGAATTATGCAGTTACAACTTAAAGATGCTCAAAAATACAATGCCAATATTTTTTTTAATTTTATAGAACCTCTAACAAAAGGAGAGTTTATATCTAAATATAAACCCAAAGAGATTAAACTTCCAAATTTCCCTTTCCTTGATTTCTCATTTTGTCCAGTGTTGGATTGTGGGGGTAAGGGGGAACCCCTCAGAAGCTTGGGTAGAATCAGTTTCCTCAGTGGTTGTGTGGGCCTTGTAATAGACTAGTGAGCACTACATGTTCTGCCTCACAATTTTTTTTCAAGTCTGCCTTTTCACATTTTTCAGGTCTTAAGTAACTTTCATCTCTTTACGGACAATAGAAATATTTTTTTTCATTCAACTTATTTATTTAAACAAAACATTTCTGTATTAATAAAAAAGCAAAATGATACCATCTTACATAAAACAAAACACAACATGAGTCGAACAGGTCCTGTAACCTTATAACTACAAAATAAAATTATTTGAATGTTAGAATGTTCTATTTTTGGATAAGTAACTTTTTTCTACATTAATATACCTAATATCAGAAGACATTCCCAAATAAAAACCTGTTACAATTAAAACCCTTAAATTTTGCTCAGAGAAAGCATTTGCAAACTGATAAATTGTATCATAAAATGGAAATACTTTAGAAGATTACAATTATTCTTTTTAACAGATATTAACATTCAAACATGGTTTCAATATTATGAATGCAACTTATATTTTCTATTTTAACTGGTAGGTAACAATGTGCACATTTTGCATAATAAATATTAATATACATCTGTAGTGCCTAAATTCTGACTTAGAGCATAATAGGCTGCATATTCTTTAGTAGAGCTTTTCAAATTCTACTAGTCATTCTATGCAAAAGTGATTAAAACCAGTTACACAAAATGCCAGTCTCAGTAATAATAAGGCATGGTAACTGCAAGTGACTTAAAAAAAATATATATATATGTATATACATATATACATATATTTGAGTAGAGTTGACGCATGATGTTACATTAGTTTCAGGTGTACAACTTAGTGATTTGACAAGTTTATACACTATGCTCTGTTCACCACAAATATAGCTACCATCTGTCCCATTATATCTCTATTATAATATCACTGAGTGTATTCCCTATGCTCTGCTTTTTATTCCGATGATTTACTCATCCCATAACTGGAGGCCAGTATTTACCCTCTCCCCTTCACCCAATTTGTCCAGCCCCCAGACCCTTCCCCTCTGGTCACAGTCAATTTGTTCTCTGTATTTATAGTGCAGATTCTTCTTTTTGTTTATTTTTTTATTCCATTTATGAGTGGAATCATATGGTATTTGTCTTTCTCAGTTTGACTTACTTCACTTAGTATAATACCCTGTAGGTCTATCCATGTTGTCTCAAATGGCACAATTTCATCCTTTTTTTATGGCTATGTAATATTCCATCCCACGTGTGTGTGTGTGTGTGTGTGTGTGTGTGTGTGTACACAACATTTTCCTTATCCATTCATCTATTGATGGACACTCAGGTTGCTTCCATATCTTGGCAATATTAAATAATGCTATAATGAACGTAGGGGTGCATATGTCTTTATGAGTTAGTGTTTTCATTTTCCATGGATGGAACTGGAGGGTAGCTGAGTGAAATAATTCAATCAGAGAAAGACATGTATAATACGATCTCATGGATATGAGGAATTCTTAATCTCAGGAAACAAACTGAGGGTTGCTGGATTGGGGGGTGGGGTGGGAGGGATGGAGTGGTTGGGTGATAGACATTATTAGATCATATGGTATTTTTATTTTAACTTTTTGAGGGACCTCCATACTGTTTTCCACAGTGGCTGTACCAGTTTACATCCTCACTAACAGTGCATAAGGGTTCCTTTATTTTCCACATCCTTGTCAACACTTGTTTCTTATCTTCTTGATTTTAGCCATTCTAACAGGTATGTGGTGATATCTCATTGTGGTTTTGATTTGTATTTCCCTGATGTTTGGTGATGTTGAGCATTTTTCATGTGTCTGTTGGCCATCTGTATGTCTTTAGAAAAATGTCTATTCAGGTCCTATGTCCATTTTTTAATGTGATTGTTTGTCTTTTTGGTGTTGAGTTGTATATACAAGTTCTTTATATATTTTGGATATTAACATTTTATCTGATATATCATTTGCAAATATCTTCTCCCATTCAGTAGGTTGCCTTTTAGTTTTACTGATTGTTTCCTTTGCTGTGCAAAAGCTTTTTATTTCATGTAGTCCCAATAGTTTATTTTTACTTTTGTTTCCTTTGCCTTAGGAAACATATCTAGAAAAATGTTGCTACAGCCCATGTCAGAGAAATTGCTACCTGTGTTCCCTTGTAGCATTTTTATGGTTTCAGGTCTCACATTTAAGTCTTTATTCGTTTTGAGTTTATTTTTGTGTATGGTGTTAGAAAGTAGTCCAGTTTCATTCTCTTACATGTAGCTGTCCAGTTTTCCCAGCACCATTTATTGAAAAGATTATCTTTTCCCCATTGTGTATTTTTGCCTCCTTTGTCATAGATTAGTTGACCATATAATTGTGGTTTTATTTCTGGGGTCTCTATTTTGTTCTGTTCATCTATGTGCCTCTTTTTCTGCCAGTACCATACTGTTTTGATTGCTACAGGTTTGTAGTATATCTTGAAATCCAGAATTGCAATACCTCCAGTTTTGTTCTTTCTCAGGATTGCTTTGGCTGTGGTTCCATACAAATTTTAGTATTATTTGCTCTATTTTTGTGAACAATGCTGTTGGTATTTTGATGGGAGTTACGTTGAATCTATAGGTTGCTTTGGTTATATGAAGATTTTGACGATATTAATTCTTCTAATTGATGAGAATGGAATATCTTCACATTTGTTTGTGTCATATTCATCTTCTTTTATCAATGTTTTCTAGTTTTCAGAATACAAGTCTCTCACCTCTTTAGTTAAGTTTATTCTTAGGTATTTTATTCTTTTTGGGACAATTGCAAATGGGATTGTTTTCTTAATTTCTCTTCCTGCTACTTCATTGTTAGTGTATAAAAATGCTCCCAATTTCTCGGTATTAATTTTGTATCCTGCTGCTTTACTGAATTTGTTCATTCTAGTCATTTTTTTTTTTTTGGTGTACTCTATAGGATTTTCTATGTATGGTATCATGTTGTCTGCAAGTAGTGACAGTTTAACTTCTTCTTTACCAATATGGATCCCTCTTACTCCTTTTCATTGTCCGCAGTGGCTAGGACTTCCAGTACTATGTTGAATAAAAGTGGTGAGAGTGGACATCCTTGTGTGTTCTTGACTTAGAGGGAAAGCCCTCAGTTTTTCACCATTGAGGATGATGTTAGCTGTGGGTTTTTCATATATGGCTTTATTATGTTGAGGTATATTCCTTCTAACCCCGTTTTGTTGAGAGTTTTTATCATAAAGCAGAGAAAGGGGAACCCTCCTACACTGTTGGTGGGAATGCAAGCTGGTGCAGCCACCCTGGAAAACAGTATGGAGGTTCCTCAAAAGGTTGAAAATAAAGCTACCATATGACCCAGCAATTGCACTATGGGTATTTACCCCAAAGATGCAAATGTAGGGATCCGAAGGGGTACGTGCACCCCAATGTTTATAGCAGCAATGTCCACAATAGCCAAACTGTGGAAAGAGCCAAGATGTCCATCAACAGATGAATGAATAAAGAAGATGTGGTATATATATACAATGGAATACTATGTAGCCATCAAAAGGAATGAAATCTTGTCCTTTGCAACAACATGGATGGAACTGGAGGGTATTATGCTGAGTGAAATAATTCAATCAGAGAAAGACATGTATAATATGATCTCACTGATATAAGGAATTCTTAATCTCAGGAAACAAACTGAGGGTTGCTGGATTGGGGGGTGGGGTAGGAGGGATGGGGTGGCTGGGTGATAGACATTGGGGAGGGTATGTGCTATGGTGAGCACTGTGAATTGTGTAAGACTGATGAATCACAGTCCTGTACCTCTGAAACAAATAATACATTAGATGTTAAAAAAAAAAAAAAGAAGATAGCAGGAAGGGAAGAATGAAGGGGGGAAATCAGAAGGGGAGAGGAACCATGAGAGACTATGGACTCTGAGAAACAAACTGAGGGTTCTAGAGGGGAGGGGGGTGGGGGGATGGGTTAGCCCGGTGATGGGTATTAAAGAGGGCATGTACTGAATGGAGCCCTGGGTGTTATATGCAAACAATGAATCATGGCACACTACATCATAAATAAATAAATAAATAAATAAATAAATAGATGTTTAATCTTGTCAAATTGTTTTCTTGCATCTATTGAGATGATCATAGGATTTTTATCCTTAGTTTTGTTGAAGTGCTGTTTGACATTGATTGATTTGCAAATACTGAATCCTTGCATCCCAGGAATAAATCTCACCTGATCTGGTCAATGATCTTTTTAATGTATTGTTGGGTTCAGTTTGCCAGTATTTTGTTGAGGATTTTTGCACCTATATTCATCAGAAGTATTGGCCGGCAGTGGGTCTTTTGTTTTTTGGTGTGTGTGTGTGTATGTCTTTGCCTGTTTTGGTATCAGGGTAATGCTGGTCTCATAGAATGTATTTGGAAACCTTCCTTCCTCTCCATCTTTTGGAATAGTGTGAAGAGAATAGGTATTAACTCTTCTTTAAATGTCTGGTAGAATTCACCTGTGAATCTATCTGGTCCTGAACTTTTATTTTTTGGTAGTTTTCTTGATCATTGACTCAATTTCATTACTTACGATCGGTCTGTTCAATTTCTATTTCTTCCTGGTTCAGTTTTGGAAGATTGTATGTTTCCAGGAATTTATCAATTTCTTCTAGGCTGTCCAGTTTGTTGGCATATAATTTTTCAGAGTATCCTCTTATAATCCTTTGTATTTCTGTGGTGTCAGTTGTTATTCTCCTCTCTCATTTCTGATTTTATTTGTTTCGGTCCTTTCTCTTTTTTTCTTGATGAGTCTGGCTAAGAGTCTGTCAATTTTGTTTATCATTTCAAAGAACAAGCTTTCAGTTTCATTGATTTTTTTCTTTTTAGTTTCTACATCATTTATTTCTACTGTGATCTTTATTATTTCCTTTCTCTACTCACCTTGGGTTTGTTTTGTTTGTTCTTTTTCTAGTTCCTTTAGGTGTAAGGTTAGATTATTTATTTGAGTTGTTTCTTGTTCTTGAGGTAGGCCTGTATTTGCTATATACTTCCCTGTCAGAACTGTTTTTGCTGTGTTCCAGAGATTTTGGACCATTGTGTTTTCATTCTCATTTGTCTCCATATATTTTTTTAGTTTCTTCTTTATTGCTTTATTGACCTATTTGTTGTTTTTTATCATGTTGTATCGTGTGGATACATGTTTGTGTTTTTCCAGTTTTTTTCTTGTTATTTATTTCTAGTTTCATACTGTTGTGGTTGGAAAACATGCATGGTATGATTTCAGTCTCCTTAAATTTATTGAAACTTGTTGTATAGCCTAATATGTGATCTACTCTGGAGACTGTTTCATGTGCACTTGAAAAGAATGTGTATTCTTTTGTCTTTGGAGAGAATGGAATGTTGTGTATATATCTGTTATGTCCATCTGGTTCAATGTGCTACTCAAAGACAATGTTTCCTTATTAATTTTCTGTGTGGGTAATCTATTTATTGATGTAAGTGGAGTGTTAAAGTCCCACACTATTATTGTATTACCATCAATTTCTCTCTTTATGTCTATTAATATTTGCTTTATGTATTTAGGTGCTCCAGTGTTGGATACATAGATATTTATAATTGTTATAGCCTTTTGTTGGATTGATTCTTTATTATATGTAATGCCCTTTTCTGTCTCTTGTTACATTCTTTATTTTAAAGTCTATTTTATCTAAGTATTGCTGCCCCTGACTTTTTTTCACTTCCATTTGTATGGTAAATATTTTTCCATCCCTTCACTTTCAGTCTGTATGCATCTTTAGGTCTGAGTTAAGTCTCTTCAAGGCAGCACATAGATGCATCTTGTTTTTTTGTATCCATTCTTCCACTCTTTGTATTTTGATTGGAGAATTTAGGGCACTTACATCTAAAGTAGTTAGTGATAGATATGTAGTTATTGCCATTTTTAAAATTTGCTTTTGGGTTGTTTTTGTAGTTCTTTGTTCCTTTCTTCTTCTCTTGCTCTTTTTCTTTGTGATTGATGAGTAGTGTTTTGTTTGGCTTTCTTTCTCTTTATTTTTTTGTGTATCTATTATTTTTTGTGTTCTGTGTTTGTGGTTACCATGAGGTTCATAACATACATTAAGTTCAAATACATTCTAAAAGAAAGAAAGAAGAAAGAAAGAAAGAAAGAAAGAAAGAAAGAAAAGAAAACAGAAAAAGAAAAAATCTTTTTCTCTTATTCTTTTTCCTCTTCTCTTTTACTCCTTTCTCCACATTTTATGTATATGCTCTTATATTTTACACCTTTTCTTCATATTTTTCTTATGTCTAATTATGGCCATTTGTTTTCCATCTAAAGAAGTCCCTTTAACATTTCTTGTAAGGTTGGTTTAGTGGTAATAAATTCCTTCATCTTTTGTTTATCTGGGAAACTCTTTATCTCTCCTTCAAATCTGAATGACAATCCTGCCAGGTATTTTTGGTTGTAAGTATTTTTCTTTTAGCACTTTGTGTATATCATGCCACACCCGTCTGGGTTGCAAAATTCCTGCTGAAAAATAAGCTACTAGTCTTACAGGCTTTTCCCCTGTAGGTAATATTTTGTTCCTCTCTTGCTGCTTTTCAGATTCTTTCTTTTTCTTTAATCTTTGACATTTTAATTATTATGTGCTGTGGTATAGAACTCCTTGGGCTTATCTTATTTGGAACTCTCTGGGCTTCTTGGACTTGGATGTCTGTTTCTTTCTTTAGGGTAGGGAATCTTTCAGTTATTATTCCTTCAAATAACTTTTCTACACTTTTCTCTATCTCTTCTTCTTGATCCCTACAATGTGATTTTTTTTTTTTTTTGCTTGATGTTGCCCAAAAGATTTCTTAATCTATCCTTATTTTTTTTAATTATTTTCTCTGTTTCCTGTTCAGGTTGCATGCGTCCATTACCCTGTCTTTCAGATCACTGATACATTCTTCTGCATCCTCTAATCTAGTGTTGATTCCCTCTGGTGTGATTTTTATTTCAGTTACTGTATTCTTCAACTCTGATTGATTCTTTTTAATATTTTCTAGCTCTTTATAGAATGTCTCACTGAGTTCTTCCATTCTTTTCTCTTTTTCTCCCAGTATCTTTACTCTCATTACTTTAAATTCTTTTTTTTTTAAGATTTTATTTATTTATTTGAGAGAGAGAGATAGTGAGAGAAAGCACGAGCAGGGAGGAGAGGGAAAAGCAAGCTCCCAGCTGAGCAGGGAGCCCAACACAAGGCTCAATCCCAGGACCCTGAGATCATGACCTGAGCTGAAGGCAGAGACTTAATGGACTGAGCCACCCAGGTGCCCCTACTTTAAATTCTTCAACAGACATATTGTTTATCTCTGTTTCATTTAATTCTTTTTCTGAGATTTTTTTTCTTGTTCTTTCTTTTGGAGCATATTCCTCTGTCTCCCTATTCTCTTTGACTTTCTGTGTTTGTTTCTACAGATTAGGTGAAATAGCTACTTTTCCTAAAGTTGAAGGGGGTGTTCTGGCATGTGGGTGGCCCCCTATGCAGACTGTGTGTGCTTGGTGACTTTTGCTGGCTGGTTGGAGTGATAGCTATATATGTTCATTACTCTCTTAAACCATGGCTTTTTATAGAAAGAATTAAAAAGTTAAAAATAATAAAGTAAAAGAGGAAAAGAAAAAAAAAAGGAGAAGAAAGAAAAGGACAAAACCAAAAAGAAAAAAAGAAAAAGAAAACAAGACAAATTTTAAAAAGTAAAGCAAAATAAAACAAAACAAAAAACACACACAACACTGCAGCTTGTTTTCTGTGCCTTAGCACCACAGCACAACTGATTGAGCTTGTGGACCTGGGCTCACTGAGGTCACAAGCTCACTGTGAGCTGGACCTTGTTCTGGTCTGGGCTTTTAAGGTAGTGGGGAGAGAGCATTCCCACAGTTCCTTGGCCCTTTTATTTATTTATTTTTTATTTCAAAAACGTTTTTTGAGATTTGATTTCTTTCTTTGAGAGAGAGAGAGCACAAGCAGGGGGAGGCGCAAAGGGAGAAGGACAAGCACACTTCCCGCTGAGCACAGAGCCCAATGTGGGGCTCAATTCCAGGACTCTGAGATTATGACCTGAGCTGAAGTCAGATGCTTAACTTACTTAGCCACCCAGGTGCCCCTCCTTGGCCCTTTTAAACCACAGCTTTTTTTTTTTCTGTGCCCCTGCACAACCAGGGCTAGTGTGGGCTTGAGGATCCTGGACTTGTTGAGGTCATTATCTCCCTATGATGACCCACCTCCCCAGTTATGGCATTGGACCCATCTCTTATGGCATCCAGACCCTACTCCAGCCTGGGCTTTTAAGGGGTGGGGGGGAGAGTGTTCCTTAAGTCCCTCAGCCCTTTTAAACTGCAGCTTTTTTTCTATGTCCCAATGTGGCTAGGACCAGTGTGGGCTTGTGAACTCTACACTTGCT
This sequence comes from Neomonachus schauinslandi, assembly GCF_002201575.2. Lineage (NCBI taxonomy): Eukaryota > Metazoa > Chordata > Mammalia > Carnivora > Phocidae > Neomonachus > Neomonachus schauinslandi. The sequence continues at coordinate 83,503,081 of NC_058404.1, forward strand.
GAGCTCACAAGCTTTCTATAATGATCTGACCAGCAGTTACAGCATTGGGACCCACTAACTATGGCATCCAAACCTGCCCCTTAGGGTTTCCAAGCCCTGCTCTAGTCTGAGCTTTTTAGGTTGAATGCGGGAGAGCATTCCCATAGCTCTGCAGCCTTTCAAATCCTTGCTTCATTTTCTGTGCCCCAGCACAAGTAGAGATGGTGTGGGTTTGTGGACCCTGGGCTTGCTGAAGTTGCAAGCTTACTGAAACAACTGGACTTGCCCGATATGGTGTCCAGACCCTGCTCAGGTCGAAGCTTTTAAGGTGGGGTGGGAATGTAAATCATGTCATTCTCCAATCCCTCTGACCTGGTGGGCCTTCCTGCAGCTCCTCTGCCATTTGGCAAAGTTCTAGTATTGTCTCTTTTATATGCTAGTTGCTTTTAAACCATGGCTTTTGTTTCTATGCCCAAGGACAGAGGGATCTGTTTCTGGTCCCTCAGTCTATCCCTCTCCACTGCCATTCGCAGTGTCTGTCAGGGGTGGGGGTTCCCTTTGTTCCTGTATCTCTGTCTCTCTTGCTGTTCTCTTGCCATTCTATCTTTGGTTGTTCAGTAGCTGTTCAGTCAGCCCTCAGTTCTTCTTCAGGAGGAATTATTCTATTAATAGGTGTAGTTTGGTGTGTTCTGTGGAGGAGGAAAGTTCAGTGTTTTCCTACATTGTCATCTTGAACCAGAACTACTTCTGTTTTTCTAATAGAGTGATCTGTCTCTAGTGTTCGTTCTCTCTGCTGTTCTCTCACAATTGGGAGGAAGGTTCAGCTGAAGATTAGACAGTTAATCTGCTCTTTAAGTTGGCCCCTTTTGTTGTCTCCTTTGCGTAGCACAGGTACCATTGCCGACATCTGAGTGTCTTCTTTCCTTTTGATTTTGGTCCAGGCATTTGTTTTTCTAACATACTCCTCTGATTTTTTTGTTAGAGAGACTCCCCTGTAGTGAGAGATTTGAAGCCATCCATGTCTGGATTTACCAAAAACATCTCATATTCTTGCAAATTTTAATTACCTTCACCTTCCTAAATGGGATAACTATCTCAGAGGTTCTTTGTCATATAGACAACATCTAATCTAGGTTCAGAATTCTATCATTATCCTTCTTGGAGTTTCTTTAGTATGTCTCCTCTAATTTGTTCTTTTGGGGTCATAGTGCATAGATGTCTTGAACATGTGCCTATGGGGGGAGTAGTATGCCAAGAAACTGGCTCTCTAGAAAACAAAGGTCCAAATTTTTAGTGTTTGCCCATTTTCCAGGTATAAATACTCCCACCATGGCTGATTTCAGGCTACTAAGAGAGTGTCACTAAATGCAGATTTTGGGGGGGAAATCTCACAGGCTGGATCAGCTGCTCTGGTGCAGCACTGTTTCTGGAAACTGCAATACCAGCCTTCCAGTCTACAATCATAGAGCCACACTGAAACTAACCCAGTAGTGTTCTGAACTTTTGACACTGATCTCTGAGTCTGTGTTGCTCAAACATAACGCCAGCTACTGAATCTCTTCCTAGAACAATCAGGATTTTCCAGTCATGGTTTCCCTATTGCACACATCAAGAAATCTGCAAGAGCATGTATCTCAATAGCTTCCTAGGTCCCATTTCCCTTAGGAAGTCACTCTGGTCTGTTCTCAGTTCTTGACCCTCTTTGTTTGGCCTTAATGTATCAGGCCTTCATAAGCCCTATCTAATGTGGAAACAACTAAAGCAAGCATAACACTGTGACTGTTTTTAGGCACAGCCCTTGAATATACTAAATGCTTAAAAATGCTAACTTCTATCATTAGTTTTTGTATAATTATTTTATTCTGCACTTCGAGTCTACCATTTTAGAGGACAATATGTGGTATCTCCTAAAATCTTTCCTTTCAAAGGAAGCAGCCTATCAGCTTTAGTCTATCCTTTTGTTTTGTTTTGTTTTGTTCTGTTTTGTTTTGACCCTAAGTCCTAAGGGTTCTCTTTGGTGGACCATAACCATGAATTTACTGTCTGTAGCTGGCTCTTTTCCTCCAATAAATTTTTTTTAATGTGTTTTTATTTGTTTTGACATTCATTGAAAATAATCTTGCAAGTTGTTTTGGGGCAAAACATTTTATTACCAGATGATACTCAATCTTTTGGGTATTTTGAGGGTTTTTCTGTCATCTCACTCTGCCTGTCTTTCCATGTTTTGAAAGATAATTTTTAACAGGTGACAGTTTATGGCATTTGACTGGTAGTATTTACTGCTTGTACATGAACCTCCTCAAAAGAGCAAAATTTTAAAGCTGTATTATCTCAAAATTGATAGAGCTAGTTGAACTTTAAACAACAAAAATATGTACCTTTTTTCTTACAATATTATTGTTTTCCTATATTATACATGCCTATAATTTTAATCCACAACATGCATTTTTTCCCTGGGCTTGTAGTAAGGGACTTGATAAACAATCACTAGGATTCTTGTATGTTATTGACTTTCTCTATTTTAATTTAAAATGATTTCCCAACTAATACCCACATATTGCTGCCATATGTCTTTTTCTCTAATATTTAACTATTTCTTTTGTTTCCTCACTCTCATGAGGGTACTAAAGGTAATGTTATTGTGATGATTATTACTTTGGAGCTCACTCACAGTAATCTCTTTTACTACTTCCTACGCACTAAAATACACAAAATGCAATAGATGGATGTTTCCGTCTTGAGAAGTTTTAACTACTTTTTCCAGGAAATAGATCCCAGTTCTCTCTAAACTTTCCAGTGCTAAATCATATACTTATCAATTTATTCGGGGGTAATTAAAATCACTGATCTCTTTGTGTTTTTGTCTGAAATGTAGTTTAACAATTTTACCTCAGATTCAGTAGAATTAATCCTGTTTTTCCCAAAGCTGGTGAAATCAAATCATCTGTGAGCTTTTTAGAAATGCAAAATACCCCTATTATACTGACTGAGACTCTTGAGTCCTCAAGTAATTCTGGTATACAACATGTTTAAAAACAACTTGTTTAATGTATAAATCCGTTCACCTTTTTAATTATTCACTCAATACCATTTTAACCTCTTATATATAAAAGGAGATATAGTGTACAGTCAGAAAAAGCAGATTAATATAACAACATACAAATAAATAACCACATAACAAGCCACCATAACATAAATAAAATGAGAGTTCCAAGGGGGGAATATTCTGGGGGGCATAAAGATGAGAAGGCTTTGTTGGGTTGGTGAAGTTCTAATGGGTAGCCACCTGATGAAAAGTGCCTCCAGATAGAGGAAATTTGTGGAAGCCACAAAACAAAAGCCATTTTGAAAATGGCTGAGACAAAACCCACGTAGAGAATGTTCTGAACTTAAGCCTAAGGAGTATTTTTATATTTTTATTATATGACTGTGAAAATAAAACCCCAAGAAATTCCCTTTTCTAATATGACTTTTGCCCTGAAGATGTTTCTGATACTTCTCAACACAGAACTACATTTCCCTGGACTTCTGTTGTCTGTCCTCCCTAAAGTGCTTGCAGGTTATAATTACCACATTCTTCTGATTATCCTCTTGTCTTCAATTATTTCTGCCAATTTTACCAAAGCCCTGATTACTAAATCATTCATTTTACTTCCTTCATTATTTAGTTATCTAGCTTTGGTATAGACAAATGTGTGCAACATTCCTTGGACTAATTGAGCCTCATAATATCTTGATAGTGGACTGTGATGGAGATGGTCAGCTGGTCCATCAGAGATCCTGGCTCCTTCCCAAGGTATAGAATTATGACTGTCCAACCCCACTGGCACCCAAGGGAATCATGTGACACTTCCAGACCTGTCCCATAAAAGGCTCTCATGTGAGCTTCGTTCTCTCTTTTCCCTCATTTCCCTGCTGGATTTCCATATTCTGGATGACTAAGCCACTTGCCACAAGATGATGGAGCCTCTCTCAGCCTGGGTTCCTGAAGGACTTCATAAAACAGGCCTCCTTCCATATCCTCCTCAGCCAAAAATTGGATCCAGAGATAATACAAACAAGATTGAGATTTTATGGTTAGCTATTACAAAAACTAGCATTACCATAACTTGTACAAGAATCCAGTATTTTTTTTTTAAGATTTTATTTATTTATTTGACAGAGAGAGAATGAGAGAGAGAGCACATGAGAAGGGGGAGGGTCAGAGGGAGAAGCAGACTCCCTGCCGAGCAGGGAGCCCGACGCGGGACTCGATCCCAGGACTCCAGGATCATGACCTGAGCCGAAGGCAGTCGCTTAACCAACTGAGCCACCCAGGCGCCCCAATCCAGTATTTTTTAAATGAGTGAATTAAAGGATAGGATTTTCAGTTAATATAGGCACAGGTTTTATCTTCACTTATATCTATGTAATATTTCTGTATTTTTTAGGTGGTCACAACTCTTTTCTGTGAGCATGGGGCATATAGATCTGTCAGGTTCCAAGAACAGAAAAAAATGTATACCTGGTGGCAATCAGGAGGATAACTAACAATAGTGTATTTTTTTTTTATTTCGATACGACTGAATGCTTCTCCTATTCATCAGTTGAAGGAAATCTTAATACAAATAACCCCACATTGTTCAACAGTTTTATTTTAATTTTACTTCTTTGTATAGCTAGGACTTAGGAATCTAATTCATTATTAGAAGTCAAGTAATCAAATGTTAGGAGTCTAAATTATCCCTAAAGGGACAGAGAGATCTGGATTTTATATGTTACCAAGGATTTAGTAGCAGAACTAGGACTCAGAATCTGTATTTCCAGATTCCCAAGTTCGTACAGTTTTCACTATTCCATTTTGGTTATCTGCTTCAAGAAAAACAAAGAAGAGAGAAGTTTTCCTTTCCAAACACTAATGTCTGCATTTTGTATTGGGTTCCAAATTTCTTTTAAAACTATGGCCCAGTGTAACTTTATTTTCCTCTGATGAGAGTCAAAGAAAAGATGAGTTTACAATCTGAAGAGAAAGAATAAATGGTGTCTCTGATTTAGCAATTCACATCTCTGCTCTGGTGCAACAGGTTACCCAGGAGAATGGTAGACTGATGTAGAATCAAATCAGTAAGTGTATGGAGTAGATATAAAGGTCTTTTGAGCTGGATTGCTATGCAATGAATCCAAGGTACTGATACTGGGTATTTAAAATGGGAACATAAAGAATACTAAGATGTTGGACATGCATTCAGGGGGAAGAAAAGGAAGCTTAAGGGATATACATTTTGACTCAGTACTAAAGAAGAACTTTCTAGCTGTCAAAGCTATCAAGAGATAGAAGAATATCTGATTTTCTTCCTGAGATAGTGGAAGAAATCATTGACTGTGACATCTTGGTCAGGGTATGGGGTAGAGGTGATTTAAATGGTACGTGAGGGATCAGACTCAGTGACATTTTTTCCCACAATAATCTTTGCAGACCCTTTCTAGCGTGAGATTCTGAGATATACATGTAAAGTTTGCCATTTAATGCTATAAACTACTGATGATACATTACTGGTCAGATTTTCTTCTTTTTCTTAACATATCATCTTCTCTCTAGTAATACATGCTTTTTCAAAGAATTTGAAAATTCAAAAAAAAGGTTGGAAAAAGGTAAAAATTGTACTGCAGTTTCACCATCTATATAATCAGGTTTCATTGCTGCAAATACAGAATAGACTCCAGTTAGTTTATAGAGAAAAAGAATTCATCTGAAAACATGAAGGAGGGCTGACTTTTCTATCAGACATAACGGGCACAGTGCCAATGACCTTCAGGGCTTTTAGGGGGCCAAATGTTTTAATTTCTTTTAAAAACTGAAGAAAAAAAGAAATTTTACTTTGAAAAAAATTTACTACATAAAATTATATTTATCTTTATAGCAAAGTAGTCGTAAGTTATAATTATATAATATATATAAGCTATATATGTCATTAGCTGTAATTATATATACACACACTTCCCTGTGTGTGTGTGTGCGCGCACGTGCTCCTGCACATGCACGCACAAAAAAAGAAGGACTGATGAAGGCAAAAGTGTGTAGGGGCCATTAAAGCCTTGGGGCTCCTGGGTGGCTTAGCTGGTTAAACCTCTGACTCTTGGTTTCGGCTCATGTCATGATCTCAGGGTCATGAGATAGAGCCCCGCATGGGGCTTCTGTGCTCAGTGCGAAGTCTGCTTAAGATTCTCTCCCTCTGCCCTTCCTACCCTCAAATAAATAAAGAAAATCTTAAAAAAAAAAAAAAAAAGTCTTAATGAACAGAGGCTCAGGCTTGAGGGTGCCTGCTCAGGAGCTCTGAGGCCAGCCAAACAAATGAGCACCACTCCAGAACAAACCTCCAGTTACTGCCTCTGGCATAGCCTCCCTCACTCACATAGCTGATGGGAGCCTGGGGGTAGATCCTCTGGCCCCACTGCCTCGGAGAGCAGAAAGGTCAGCTCTCAGAATGGATCTCCGGTTCTGTGGATCATGTGCTTCTGAATTCAAGCTTTGTACAACAGTATCTTATCAGCAAAGCCTAGGTCACACACTTCCACCCTAGCTTATACCACTTTAGGGATAATTTAGACATATAAGGAATACTGGCATCCATCCTGGTGATGTGTAAACTTTTAAGGCGGGGCATTTCCCAAATATAGGAGATGTGTTCCAAAGGTTCTGAACAGCCAAATTCACTGTGCAAAAACTCCTGCCAGCACATTGATATGTTAGCATCTAGACTTTCTGGTAGGCATAAGTTTTGTTTTTACTTAATAGTTCAAATGAAAGCTATAGCTTCAATTACTAAATACTTATTGTATGATTGATACTGTTAACACCATTTGAATTATCTAATTTGATTTTTAATTAAAAATAACAGCACTTTGAGATAGGCACTATTGTTACTTTTCCATTTTATAAATGAGGAACTGAAGCTTAAAGAGGCTGAGTAACTTGTTGATAGAGATAGTTAAGGATTAGGGAAAATGGAATTTTATGCTTAGTGTTACCTGCTACAATACACCTGTTATGTACAAAACATACAACTGTAAATCCTGCTTTTTACATTTAACATTTTGGTATAAGCCTCCTTAAGCCTGAATTTTAAACTTCTTTTTAAAGGTTATATAATATCCCAACAAATTAATACTACACAACATTTTTGAAGACTTCTCTTTCTGAATATTTAGGCTGTTTGTACATTTTTCCTTTTGAGTCCTATTGTAGTAATTCTTTGTATATACATTTTTTTTCTTTTTTAGGATTACTTCCTTGGAATAGAAACACATATTTAGAACTACTAGATCAAATAGTCTGAGAGCATTTTTTGAGAAGCTGGCACCACACTTTTATTTACTTTAATGATGAAGAAACAGGCTCATTAATTCTTCTGTTCAACATTTATTACATTTATTGTATGTCTTCTAAGTACTTGGCATGGTACCTGTAATACCATGATGAATATTTGATAGTCACTTATTAAAAGGGTATTACAGTTTACTGGTGTTAAAATAGGGTGTGCCCTAAATGAGCATCTTGTGTTAATTATATATGTTGAGAACGCTTCCTAGATTTTTGGGACAGGCTGGGAATACCTCTGGAGCTCTTAGGAGTTGAAAAGTGCATTCAAAGAAATTTCAAAATGGCACTAAGCATGAAAGTTTTTTCTCTTTTGCCGATTTGTTAGATGAAATATTGTCAACCATTGTTTTAATGGTTATTTCCTCGAGCATTAATGAGGTTGAACGTTTTTCCATATGTTCATTAATGACTTGTTTCTTCATTGTGAAGTATCCTTTGATGTTTTGGTATTCAGTATATATATAAAATAAATTTTGGTGCATTGCAACTGTTGCAAATAATTTTGGATCTGCTTTGCTTTTTGTTTTTTGTTTTGTTTTGTTTTTTAATGTAGGGAAGTTTTTCACATAGTTCAATCTACCAGGCATTTTCTTTCTAACTTCTTTTAGCACTTACAAGCTTCAGAAGTACAACTGACCTCTTCAAAAAGGCATATATTCAGTTCCATTTTTATTTATTTTTTATGTTGCATTTTATTTGTATTTAATTTCATGATACATCTGGAATTTATATCTCTGTCTAATTGGCACATACTTGATTTTATTCCAAAAAGTTAGGCAATTATCTCAGTATTATGAAAAAAAAATCCTTTCCTCCTCATTAATTTTTGATGTTTTTATCATACACTGAATTTAGGTTTCCATCACATATGCATCCATAGAGTCCTATGCCCATTTGTCTCAATTTCTACCATAATGAAAACAGTTACTAATTTTTCTCCATCAAACTTTCTGAGGGCAGGAATTGTGTTGTCCCTTTAAGGGACATATTGCTTGGTATATGACAGGCATTAAATATTTGTTGAATGACGACATAAAATAGGATGCTTCTGGAATTACCTATATTTTCACACTAATTTGTACATAATTTCTAAGTCAGTTCTGCTTGTGTTAAATGTGTCACAACAATGTATTTTATCAGTAGAGCAAAACTTCCCTTTAATATTCAAGTTCAAAATTTTTGTTATGATCCATGGCTCTTTCTTCAAATGAACTTTAGAAAGTTTTAACAGGTTCCAAAATTACTCCCATTAGAATTTTGATTGGAATTATGCTAAAAATATAAATTAATTTGGGGATAAGTGATATTTATCTTGTAAATACTTTCCTATTCATGCATTTGTTATAGTTCCTTATTTCTCTTTACAGCTTTTTATAATTTTCTTTACCTAATTATTCAAAGTAGCTTATTGATTTTACTGTTACTGCTATAGTGGTTCAAGATTACTGATGCTATCAGGAGTTGCATTTATTTATTTATTTATTTATTTATTTATTTTTTAAAGATTTTATTTATTTGACAGAGAGAGACACAGCGAGAGAGGGAACACAAGCAGTGGGAGTGGGAGAGGGAGAAGCAGGCTTCCCGCTGAGCAGGGGGCCTGATGTGGGGCTCGATCCCAGGACCCTGGGATCATGACCTGAGCCGAAGGCAGACGCTTAATGACTGAGCCACCCAGGCACCCCAGTTGCATTCATTTATTTTGAAAACTTTACTTTCCGTTTATTGCTATTATATGGAAAGTTATTGTTACAAATTTACCTTGCATCCTGAGACTCTTCTTGAATCATTTTATTAATTTTAATAGAATTTTTTGTAGTTTTTTAGTTAATGTGAAGATCATGTTGAGAATAATCTCATTGTCAGCTAAATTTTACTTTGCCTTTACAATGAGGGATGGGAATTGGGGAACTAAAGTAAGATTTTGAAAACCTGCTTTTGGAAGTAGAATTAAATTTCACATCTATTCTAGAGACAGTTAATTATTTTAGATTCTAATAGCTATATGTATATCATATGTGAGGCAAGCTTTTTTTTTTAGATGTTTTTGAGATTTAATATCAGAGCAGTGCATAGTTATATTGTAATCTGGGAGACTCACTTTTGGACAGAACAATGGATTGAAAAATTTCTCAAATGTTTGATTCTCTGCATTGGTACTAATTAGTAGTTATATTCTACATATATTTAGATATTTGGACTATTAGTTTCTATTGATACCACAAGCCAACTCACATAAAGCTAGAAAAACAAAAAAAGGCAAGACAATTTAAAGGGTTGAATTTCTGGATCAACAAAATCAGTAGGTTATCTGTTGTACATGTCTATATTGATTTAATGAAACCTGGTAATAATCTCCTTTTTTACTCCCCACAAAAAGAAATCACCAGGTCCACTTTTCCTCTTGAATATCTATGAAATCTACCCCTCCCTATCCTTACCACCACTGCTTTAAATTAGGTCTTGGTCATCTCTTGCTAAAGCTTTGTAATAGCCCCCAAATTAATTTCTCTAATGTCTTACTCCTCCAGGCTATATTTCTCACAGCTACTCACTATTCTGTCTAAAAGACAAACTTGATCATCTTATTTCCTTGCATAAAATCTTTATAGTTTCGGGGTGCCTAGTTGGCTCAGTCATTTAAGCAGCCGACTCTCGATTTTGGCTCAGTTGATCTCGGGGTCACGGGAAGTCTGTTTGGGATTCTCCCCCTCTCCCTCTGCCCCTCCCCACCCCATGCTCACTCATTCTCTCTCTAAAATGAGTCAATAATCTTTAAGAAAAAAGATTATAGTTTCAACATCTCCTGGAAAGCAAGGTCTAATCCTTAACATGGCATACGAGGCCTTCCCAAAAAGGCAGCCTGGGCTAGTGGTTATGAGAATGAGTCCTAGAACCAGACTGCTTGGGTTTGAAGACAGGTTCTGCTCCTATTAGCTGTGTGGCCTTAACTAAATATTTACAACAGCCTACAAAATGGGTAGCTTTTATTAATATTATATCGGTTCTCCTTTACTTCCTGTACTTACTTTCTGACTGCTTTGCAGTTACTCAAGGGCATTTTGCAGTTTTCTTTCTCTGTTTGTTTTTTAACTGCTGGATCTTTCAGGGTATGAATGTGTGTTTTTCAGAACTGATGAGGACCTTCATATCATACAATTTCCTGACAGACACAGCGTGCTCTCTCCCTGATCTTTTCTAAACTCCATTCTACTCAGCTCCTGCCTTTGGCATAATATCCCCAATCCTCTCACTGATTGGGGATCTTGACCTGGACTCACCCAGACTGTCTGGGAACAACAACAAGGCACCTCAAGCCCAGCTTTCTTTCATGGGGCAACATGGAAATAGCTAGCAAATAGCTAGCTTTGAATTTAGCTATATGGCCGTCACACCAGGACACTGGGGTAGAAGGAGACAGGATGTGAAGGATGAAAGTATCATTCAGGGCCACAAAGGGAATGGATAGAGGAACCAAAGAAGGCACCAATCTCGATAGCATAAGGTGGAGCCCAATAAAGACTATTCCAATTTTTGTAAAGATTTTATTTATTTGACAGAGTGGGAGAGAGCACAAGCAGGGGGAGGGGCAGAGGGAGAAGCAGTCTCCCCACTGTGCAGGGAGCCTGATGAGGGACTCGATCCCAGGACCCTGGGATCATGACGTGAGCCAAAGGCAGATGCTTAATCGACTGAACCACCCAGGCATCCCTATTCCAATTTTCTTTTAATATTCCATATTTTAATTCTAGTCAGTAATGTTCAATTCAGCTTAACATCCAGAAATTGTTCAAAGTAGAATTTTACATTTTCAACTTAAAAACAAACTTTTATGACCTAATTAAGGTATAATGATCTACTCGATCATGTATTGTGAAGGTGATGATAAGTGTTAAATAAGGCTTTTGATTGGCATTAACTCTGTGGGGTGTTTATTTAAAGTGACCATACACTTTGGTGGGTTTGGGTAAATATTGGTTCTTGCTACATGGTGAGAACTGACAAGGGATAACACCATAATGGAGACAAAACCAGTCTGAAAGACTCAGGCTCACATAACACAGTTGGTCCTTCTGCATCAGAAACTTTTATTCTTTGGACTTGCACAATTATCTGGTTTACATTTGAAATATTTCATCATCACTGTGTGAGGTGTTGCCCTTGCTGTGTATGCTCTACTTGTATTTTTTAAAGTTATTTCAAGGGATTGTTTGGACACTACAGGTCATATGAGAGTATGTTGACCTCTGTACATCCACATTGCAAGGTAGACTCATTACCTTTGCAGATATAATGACACCTCAAAGTATCAAGAGGTGTGCAGTCTCTTTAAGTGATAAGAGCAAGACACTGTCATCCACTGTATGTACAACAGAGTACAATGCTTAGTCTTAGGTGGGTTAAAAGAAAGATAAGAGAATGGATTACAGTTTTGTTCAAGTATTAGAATAAAGCTACTACCTCATACACCTAATGGCAATGACTAATTGCAGCAAGGTACTTTTTGCAAAGTCTACCTGAATAAAGGCTTAACTATAGCAAACTTAGGACTTTTCTATGTAATTGGTAAATTATTTTTATCTTTTGTGTTTAGAAATCAGTAGATGGTTTTCATTTTCTTTCGTAGCAGCTGAATGACTAGCTTCATGCTTTCTCCTATTCTGAAACTATTTTTTCTAGCACTTATCTTAAAAGCAACTCTGGTTCTAGCAAGCTAAAAAAAATTAGATATCTTTAAAAAAATTGTGATAAAGTGTTTTATTTTCCCCAAATTAAGCAACACCTGGTGTGATTTAAAGCTGACTCTGTAGTTTTCAGCCCCCATATTAAAAATCATTTAGAGGGGTGCCTGGGGGCTCAGTTGGATAAGTGTCTGTCTTTGGCTTAGGTCATGATCCCAGGACCCTGGGATCGAGCGTCGCATCAGGCTCTCTGCTAGGCAGGGTAGTCTGCTTCTCCCTCTCCCTCTGCCCCTGCTTGTGTTCTCTCTCTCATTCACTCTCTCTCTCAAATAAATAAGTATAATCTTTAAAAAAATTTTTAAAAAGATAAAAACCATTTAGAATGGTGAGAGATATATGAGAATGTAAGTGAGAAAATCTTATGTCACATCTGCATTATTTACAAGGCTGGGGGAAAGTTTGTTTTGAATAAAGTATAATGGTTAAAGGACAACTTTAACAATAAAAGTTATTGTTATTGCTCTCTTTTTGGCAGATAAAATGAAATCTTGGTAATTAATAATAAGTTTATAATTTGAAAATTATTCCTGATAATAAAATAAGAAAAAGCACCAAGTGGCATTTTTTGGTATACTTACTGAATGACAGATAACTACAAATATTTAGATAAAGAACATGAAATAATTGGTAAAATATATAAAATGCCCAGTCTCTGGAACCAGAGCATTAGGTTCAAATTTAAATACTGACACTTAAACTAGTCATGGGACTTTGATTGAGTTGCCTCACCTTTCTTTGCCAATTTCTCTGTCCATGAAAGGTGGATCATAATAGTACCTACCTTACAGGGTGTTATGTGGGGGGCTGGAGGGGGAGTCCCCAAGACCACCTTCAGGCTTGATGATTTGCTAGAACTCCCAGGATTCAGAAAAGCCATTACACTCCTAGTCATGATTTATTACAGTGAAAGGAAACAGATTATGATTAGCAAAAGGGAGGCAAAGTCCCTCTGCCAGCTTCCAGGTTCTCCTTCCCAGCGGAATCCCATGGGGATGAGCTTCATTCTCCCAGAAACAATGTGTGACAATTTGTGTGAAGTGTGGTCCACCAGGGAAGAAGCTCAGCCGAGTTTTGGTCTCTCGAGTTTTAGTGGGGGGGGTCAGTCGCTAAGCATGCAGCACCCGAAGATTAACCTCAGCTACTCAGGCTTTAGCCTCCCCCTTCCCCAAGCAAAAACAGGTGTTCACCATAAATGGATCTGGTCAAACTGAGAGCATAGGCCAAGGCACAGGCTACGAAAACTCTCTTATCAGGCAGACTATTTCAAGAGCTCAGAGGTTATTTTCCAGGAACTGGCCAAAGGCAGGCCTTCCACTGGAATGTGCAGGGTTAACCCTTGCCTAACCAGTGGTGATGAGGAATAAACGAGTTAATCCCCATAGAGGAATATAAACAAGAAATAGCTATGTCCCAGGATTTTGTGATGGTAAGCCCTCAAGTTTAGAATGATGGGTATTACGAATCTATGAAATATTTTAGCTAGGTCTGAATTAGTAAGAGAAGTTCCCAGTGAAACACCACATTCTAACATTTTGTCCTTTGTCCTTTACAGAGCTCTGAAGTCAGCAAAGCAATAATCAAAGAGCAGAGCTATTTGAGGACTACAACAGTAAAGCAGGTACAAGAATGATTCTCAGTAATTAACACATAATACTCATTTAGACTGATGAATAATTCAATCTTATAGTCCTTATTATTAAAAAAAATTTTACAAAAATGCTAATTCGGTGTCTTAGAAGATGTGTGACTGTATTTTATAGATGGCTGATCATATCCTAAAGAGGAATTGATTTCTATGTGTACACTAAATTAATTTTGAGAGTTTCAGGTAGGCCAGGCCTAGGTAGAAATGTGAAGGAATTAAATAATAATAATAATATTTTTTATTAAATCAACACATATTCATTAAAGGCCTATTATATGGCAAACACTCATCTGTGAGGTAATTGGTGATTTTATAGAATTGAACAAAACAGGATGGCCCATTGCTGCCCTTAAGGTGCTTACAGTCTTGTAAAGGTGACATGAAATAAATAAGCAGATATCAACATATGAAAAAAAACTGATAAGTGCAATGAAGAGAAATAGCAGTTTGCGGGAGAAAGTGTTGGGAGACAAGGAAGGAATCTATTGTGGACTGGCTAAACAGAGGCTATTTCTCTGGAAAGCAACATTTAAACTAAGAGTTAAAGTATGAGGCAGAGAGTCCCAGGAAGATGGAATAGCAGTGAATAAAGAAAATAATTGATAAAAGGATAATGAAGTGGCTATAGCAAAGTCACAAATGTAGAGAAAGATATAAGATGAAGATGGGTTGATAATTGGATGAAAAAGAATATGGGAACTGGCCCAGTCCCATGGGACCTCACTGGCCAAGGTAAGGGGCCTTTGGACCAGGTCTGCTGGGCTACTTTCTGCGCTTGGCATTTCTGTGAACTGTCGCTTAGTCTTCTCTCCTGACCCCTCTGAGTAGAGATGCTTTCAGATCTACCACCTGACCCTACCTTCCTGCATCTGCCAAAGCGCTGTGGAAATGTCTTAGGATTGTACAAAGAGATTCTCAATGTGTTCACTCTTTTGAATACTAGTTCCATGACATGTACCACATAAAAATGGTTTTGGGTCAAGAAATTTTGAAATTTTCTGAATACTGTAACACTTGCAGGAGCTTTAATATTAGAGGTTTTGAGAACCTATAATAAATAGTAAATAACCAAACATATATGTTTATGTCTATATGTATGTGTATGTGTACCATTATTTAACCTGGTATTTCCCAAAGCTATTTTTCAGGATTGCATTAGAAAATGTTTCCAAAGGTTCTTTCTTGGAAATATGTATTTTAAGAGGTTCCTTATATTTCTGAGGCTGGTCTTCTTTTAGGTAATTTGACCTAGTCAGTGGCTTTGCACATTAAATGATATTAGATAATTTACTGATTTACTAGAATCTAGATAATTCAAGCTAGGAAAAAAAATCTGTTTGCTTCAGTGGTTTAGCTTTTTCAGGCAGAAGATTTTTCTTGACCTGAATTATATGGTTAATTGCTTCAAATCCTGATTATACTTTTCATGTGAAAATAATATGGAGTAAGGGCTCACTAAATAATTCTCATTATCAGTATTAGTAATATTTGTTCTCTTAAATCATGCAAAGGAAAACCATAAAAAAAGGTTTGCATCTCAGCTGCTCTGAACTTTATTCCTTTCCATTGAAAATATCTTATTCTCCTTGATTTGTAAAATTCTCATAATTTAAAAAAGTCTTAAAATGAGGAAAATGACTTGGGTAGTGCCTACTTTAGCATTTAAGAATGATTTGATTTTGTATAAAATGTGGAGATTTTGTATTTATAGCAATAAAATTTCAAGGAGCCAGAATATTAGTGTTAACTTACACTTATTCCAAAAGACAGGTGCTGAGAAGCATCTGTGTTGGAAAGGGCATTGACTTTTTTATATCAATTCAGCATTTCTCAATTCAGTTAACTATTCTTAAGACAGTAAGAAAAACACATGTAGAATTCCCTGGGATTTCATAACTTAGAAACAAAAAGCCTTGTTTTATCCCCAGAAAGACAAGAGACAGCTGTCCTTTAATTACTACTCTTGCAATTTGCTTTCTACTAGAGATGCCTCAAATTTGGAATCTAATTAGAAATCTTAATTGAAATGGCAGGGGAAAAAAAGAAAAAGAAAAGAAAGAAAAAGATCTACATGAAAATATGAAAGTACGGGTAAAAATAGAAATTGATAATATCTTAGCCAGATTGAAAGAGTCGGCCTCTGGGGAACATGTTATCTGGCATGAAACTGAACTTGCTGATTTCTCTTTCAGGAAGAATTTTCTCGACCAAATGACTAGTCTTTTAATCTTTATCAATTGTAATTTCTAGGGACTATATTTTGCTCAGGGTAGAAACAATGGTTTTAATGTTTTGAGGCCTGAGTTGAATCCCTGTTCCCTAACTTATTCCCTGTCTGACCTTGGACACATTTTCTAATCATATGCAATCTCAGTTTACCCATCTCTAAAATGGAATTTGAAATCCCATGCAACATGGTTTCTGTCTTCCTTGTCTTTTGACTTACACACTGACTGATATATAGTAGCAGATCTATATCTATTAGGTTTTAGAAAGGAAGGAAAGAAGAGAAGGAAGTAACAGGGAACAAAACTAAATTTGAGAATACATAAAATAATATCTAGCACAGAAGAATGCAAATACAAAACATTCAGAAAGTGTTGGTTGATTCTGTACCCTGGAGGCAAAGACTCAAAACCAGATTCATTAATCCCTTTATTCAAACTTTTTTTTTTTCTTGTAGGTATATTGGATTCTGCTCTGCAGATTGTAAACCCCACTTTAAAAGTATAGTGACATATTATTTCTGAATTACAGCACTTTGCATGCTGTTAGGCATGATAGTTGCTCAATTAATATTTGCTTAATTGAGTGAAACGGTGAATTAACAGTGCCAAGAGGATAAGCCACATTGTCCTATTTCCTGGTTTACAAACACCATATCTAACATCCTAAGCAAAAGCGGTTGTCCTCCCTCTGAATGATTTCAGTGATAATGCAACCACTTCCTGCTGCTTCTCCATGCACTCTGCTCCCATCAGATTAGCCAATTTCCTGTTGCTTATGCATATTCTACATTTGTGGCTTTTTGGCTTTGCCTTCATCACCTTTATTTTCAATATTTTCTTCTTTTTTGTCTTTCATTCTTGCCTTCTTCTTTAACCACTCTTTTCCCTCCCTTTTATCTATCCCCACATTTTTGATGTACAAATTTCTCAAAGTCCAATTAAATATCATCACTGTGAAGCAGTCCCAGGTATCTCCTGAGATAACTATCTTAGCCCCCGTTTTGTTTGATTGATTGTTTGTTTGTTTGTTTGTTTGTTTTCAGGCACTGTCCCTTATTGCCCATCTGTGGAAAGTAACTCTGACACAGAGCCAGTGAAAGCTCAGCTGCATATGTTAATGGCTCTTTTCTTCCATTCTCTACTCCATCCTGTTTCCTTTTACCAAAAAACTCACCAAAGGAGTGAACTTCTGGCAGAGTTTACTGCTTGCTTCCACACTGGTGTCTGGGCTACTGGTGAGATGAATTTAGGCCATGAGTACCAGGCTGCAGTCACATCAGCTGTCTGAGTTCGGTTAGATTTCTGAATGCGTCCTTAGTTCTGGCTGCCATGTCCTCAGAGTCTGGAGTCTGGCTCAACACCCAGGGGTCTAGGTGCCCTGATTCCCAGGACACCTCTCTGTGTCCCGTTCCCGCCAGCCTTATCTTACTTTGGGTAGCCCTTCCTCATTTATAATTTGGACACACACATGAGGCTGAGTACTGCCCCTCCACAAAAACCCATTCTACTGCTTCCCCATCCCTCACCCCAAACTCAAGGGAGTCCTTATTTATTGATGCCCATTCAGATCAAACTTGAGTTTATCAATTAATTCTTGGTAATTGGACTCTTGGTCCCTATAAATCAATACTTTATTCCCAGTTCCTTCTTCTTCTTTGCAGAACAGATTCTTTTTTGCTTCCTTTCATGGTTCATTCCTCTTGATTGAATTCACATTTATTATTATTATAGCATTCCACTTGTACCTCTCAAAGTCCATTTTCCACATTTCTAGCCATGTAATAGTAAATATTAATACTAATAATTCTAGTAATATTTATTGACTACTTGCTATATCTTCTAATCTCTTTTTGTTTGTTTTATATTTACTATTTAAAAATCTACACAGTAAAATTCATGCTTTCTGGTGTACAGTTCTAGACTTTTTGACAAACATGAATAGTCACGTACTCACCACCACAATTAAGATACAGAACACTTACCTCAAAATCTTCTGTCTTCTACCCCTTTATGGTCAACCTCTCCTGCCCACCTCCAACCATTAGAAATCACTGATCTGTATTCTGTTTCTATAATTTACATTTTCCAGAATGCCATGTAAATTGAATTATACACCTTGTAGCCCTTTGAATCTGGTTTCTTTCACTTACTGTAATGTGCCTAAGATTCATCTAAGTTTTGTGAGTATCAGTGATGCATTGCTTTTTATTGCTGAGTAATATTCCATCTTATGGACATACTTTAAGGTGATTATAAATTCATCATTTGAAGAAATTTTGAGTGATTTTGAATTTTTAGTTAAAAAAACATTAAAAACAAGTTTTTGTGTGACCATAAATTCTATTTCTTTTGGGGGAAATAAACAGGAACAAGACTGCTGGGTGATTTGGTAGGTGTATGTTTAACTTTATAAGAAACTGACAAATTTTTTTTCTTTTTTTTTTAAAGATTTTATTTATTTATTTGACAGAGAGAGACACAGCGAGAGAGGGAGCACAAGTGGGGGGAGTGGGAGAGGGAGAAGCAGGCTTTCTGCCGAGCAGGGAGCCCGATGTGGGGCTCGACCCCAGAACCTTGGGATCATGACCTGAGCCGAAGGCAGACGCTTAACGACTGAGCCACCCAGGCGCCCCAGATTTTTTTTCTTAAAGAGGGATACTATTTTACCTTCCTATGATCAATGTACAAGAATTCCAATTGGTTCACATCCTTGTCAAAGATTGGCTTGCCAATTTAAAAAATATTAATTATAGCCATTCTAATAGGTATATAGTAATAGCTCATTGTGATTTTAATTTTTTTTTTTTTCTAAAGGTTTAATGGTCTAAAGATCAGTTAGGGAGAACTGATATCTTAATAACAATAAATCTTTCCATTCATGAGCATTCTATATATATTCATTTAATAAATAGATAAATGTAATAAATAAATAATATATAAATACTTCATTTTATTTTATATTTTATCAGTGTTTTATAGATTATAACATTACAGATCCTGTACATATTTTGTTTGATTTATTCCAAAAATTTTTATGTTTTTGATACTACAATAAATGGTATTTAAAAAATTTTTTTTCCATTTTCATTGCTAGTTTATAGACAGTTGATTTTTATATATTGACTTTATATTGTGCAACTTTGATAACCTTATTTTTCTAGCTTTTTTGTAGATATTTTTGGCTATTTTCTACATAGACACTAATGTTGTCTGCAAATAGAGACAGCATTAGTTATTCATTTTCAATCTGTATGTCTTTTAATTCTTTTCTTTGACTTACTGCATTAGTTAAGACCAGCAGTATGAAACTGAAGTGGCAAGAAAACAGTGGAAGTATTAAAAAAAGAAAGTGGAAGTCTTACCTTATTCCTGATCTTAGTGGCAAAGTGTTGAGTCTTTTATAATGCAGTTATATTGATAGCTGTAGGATTTTTGCAGATGCCCATTATTGGGTTAAAGTACTTTCCTTCTATTCCTAATTGCTGAGAGTTTTTTATTTTATGGATGAGTTTTATTTTATGCATGTTGAATTTCCACAAGTACTTTTTTCTGCATCTTTGGGATGATCAGATGTTTTTCTTTTTTAGTTTTTGTGATATAATGAATTGCATTAATAGAGTTTTGAATGTTAAAATAGTTTTGCATTCCTGGAAAAAACCCTCTGTATGCTGGTTTGTCCTGGAATAAACCCTTTTTATATACTATTGATTATATTTGTTATAGCTAAGATTTTGTTGATGATTTTTCGTGTAAGTTCATGAGATATTGGTCCATATTTTTCTTTTCTTATAGCATCTTTACTTTTGTGTCAAGATAATGCTGACCTTATAAAACGAGTTGGGAAGTATGCCCCATTTTCATTTTCTCAGAGTTTGAGATTAGATTGGAGAGTTTGAGTGTAGATTTATTAGTATTCTTCAAATCTTTAGTACAATTCACCAGGAAAGCCATAAAACCTGGAGTTTTATTTGTATGAATTCATTGGGGCGCCTGGGTGGCTCAGTCTTTAAGCATCTGCGTTTGGCTCAGGTCATGATCCCAGGGTCCTGGCATAGAGTCCTGCATTGGGCTCCCTGCTCAGCGGGAGGCCTGCTTCTCCCCCTCCCACTCCCCCTGCTTGTGTTCCCTCTCTCCCTGTGTCTCTCTCTGTCAAATGAATAAATAAAATCTTTTTAAAAATAAATTAATATGAATTCAACTTTGTAATAGGCACAGGACTATTCAGGTTATCTATTTCTTCTTGGGTGAAATTTAGTAATTTTTATTCAAGAAATTGTTCAATTTCATCTGTTACCTTTTTTAATCTTCACATTCTTCAGAAGAGTTCTTTATTTTTATATTAAGGTCAGTGGTCTAAATGACGTCCTCTCTTCCATTGCAATATTGTAATTTATAGCTCCTTTTTATGTTGGTCCATCTGGCTAGAGTTTATCAATTTTATTTATCTTTTCAAAGAAGCAGCTTTTGGTTTCATTGATTTTCTTAATTGTTTTAATTTTCAATCACATTGACTTCTGCTTTTGTTTTTATTATTCTCTTCCTTCTCCTTGCTTTGAGTTTAATGTACTCTTTCTAGTTTCCTAAAATGACACTTTAGATCATAGATTTAAGACTTTTCTAATATTAGCATTCTAAATTTCTGTCAATATCACTTCAGTTGCATCCCACAAATGTTGATGATTTGTATTTTCACAATTCCAATTATTTTCTAATTACTTCTGTGACTTTCTCTTTGGCCCAGTGGTTATATAGAAGTGTGTTGCCTAATTCTCAAACATTTGAGTTTTCCAGATATCTTTTTCTTTTTAAAAAAATTTTTTTATTGTTATGTTAATCACCATACATTACATCATTAGTTTTTGATGTAGTGTTCCATGATTCATTGTTTGCGTATAACACCCAGTGCTCCATGCAGAATGTGCCCTCTTTAATACCCATTACCAGGCTAACCCATCCTCCCACCCCCCTCCCCTCTAGAACCCTCAGTTTGTTTTTCAGAGTCCATCGTCTCTCATGGTTTGTCTCCCCCTCCGATGTCCCCCCCTTCATTCTTCCCCACCTGCTATCTTCTTCTTTTTTTTTCTTTCTTTTTTTTCTTAACATATATTGCATTATTTGTTTCAGAGGTACAGGACTGTGATTCAACAGTCTTGCACAATTCACAGCGCTCACCATAGCACATACCCTCCCCAATGTCTATCACCCAGCCACCCCATCCCTCCCACCCCACCCCCCACTCCAGCAACCCTCAGTTTGTTTCCTGAGATTAAGAATTCCTCATATCAGTGAAGTCATATGATACATGTCTTTCTCTGATTGACTTATTTCGTTCAGCATAACACCCTCCAGTTCCATCCACATCAGTTGCAAATGGCAAGATCTCATTCCTTTTGATGGCTGCATAATATTCCATTGTATATATATATACCACATCTTCTTTATCCATGCATCTGTCGATGGACATCTTGGCTCTTTCCACAATTTGGCTATTGTGGACATTGCTACTATAAACATTGGGGTGCACGTACCCCTTCGGACCCCTACATTTGTATCTTTGGGGTAAATACCCAGTAGTGCAATTGCTGGATCGTATGGTAGCTCTATTTTCAACTTTTTGAGGAACCTCCATACAGTTTTCCAGAGTGGTTGCACCAGCTTGCATTCCCACCAACAGTATATGAGGGTTCCCCTTTCTCCCCATCCTCGCCAACATCTGTCGTTTCCTGACTTGTTAATTTTAGCCATTCTGACTGGTGTGAGGTGGTATCTCATTGAGGTTTTGATTTGGATTTTCCTGATGCCGAGCAATGTTGAGCACTTTTTCATGTGTCTGTTGGCCATTTGGATGTCTTCTTTGGAAAAATGTCTGTTCATGTCTTCTGCCCATTTCTTGATTGGATTCTTTGTTCTTTGGGTGTTGAGTTTGATGAGTTCTTTATAGATTTTGGATACTAGCCCTTTATCTGATATGTCATTTGCAAATATCTTCTCCCATTCTGTCGGTTGTCTTTTGGTTTTGTTGACTGTTTCCTTTGCTTTGCAAAAGCTTTTTATCTTGATGAAGTCCCAATAGTTCATTTTTTGCCCTTGCTTCCCTTGCCTTTGGCAATGTTTCTAGGAAGAAGTTGCTGCGGCTGAGGTCGAAGAGGTTGCTGCCTGTGTTCTCCTTTAGGATTTTGATGGACTCCTGTCTCACATTGAGGTCTTTCAACCATTTGGAGTCTATTTTTGTGTGTGGTGTAAGGAAATGGTCCAGTTTCATTCTTCTGCATGTGGCTGTCCAATTTTCCCAACACCACTTGTTGAAGAGACTGTCTTTTTGCCATTGGACATTCTTTCCTGCTTTGTTGAAGATTAGTTGACCATAGAGTTGAGGGTCCATTTCTGGGCTCTCTATTCTGTTCCATTGATCTATGTGTCTGTTTTTGTGCCAGTACCATACTGTCTTGATGATGACATCTTTGTAGTAGAGCTGGAAGTCTGGAATTGTGATGCTGCCAGTTTGCTTTTCTTTTTCAACCAGATATCTTTTTCTTATTGGATTTTAGTCTAATACCATTGTGTTCTGAACACATATGATTTCAATTAAAAAAATTGTCCCAGTTTTAGGGCCCATGCCAAGAAATGGGGACTGCCTTCAGGTCAAAGCACAAGGAAAATGGGGAAAATGAAAAATTCACCTTCATGTGGTTTGCTTCTCCATGTTTTAGCTCCTTTTCACAATTTTCCTGCTTTTGTTTATTTTTTAAAATCCTCAGGTAGCTTGCTTTTTGTGTTTACTTCTAATCAGTGGAGATGGAGTGTTTTGTTGCATTGGTCAGTCTTTGCTAGAAATGGAATGCCTAAAACCTTTGCATACATTAATTTATTTAATTCTCTCTATAATTAATTAGGTAGGTATTACCATTTTACCAATTTATATTGAGAAAACTAAGGGATAGTATGGTTAAGGAGATTGCCCAAGGTCCCAGAGTAAGTGGCAGAGCCTCAGCATTTTGGATCCATAATAGGTTACTTTTTCCTTTTCCTTTCTTTCTTTCTTTCTTTTTTTTTTTTGTTTAAAATTTATTTATTTATTTTAGAGAGAGAGAGTGTGTGTGTGTCTGTGAGCAGGGGGAGGGGCAGAGGAGAGAGAAAGAGAGAGAGAATCCAAGCAGACTCCCCCTTGAGCCCAGAGCCCAACACAGGGCTCCATCCCAGGACCCTGAGAGCGTCACCTGAGCTGAAATCAAGAGTCAGATGCTCAACCGGCTGAGCCACCCAGGTGCCCCCAAAATAGGTTTTTTAACCACATTGCTGTACAACCTCTCTCATGACAAATTACTGTAACAGTAAGTGCCGTGTGAGAGGGATTCAGATGTGCATACCAGACTAACATAGAGTTATATTATAAAAGAAAGACTACGGAACAATAACAAGAAATAATCAAACAAAAACACATTTATTAACTTTTCAGACAAAGGATAAAGGGTGAGGAAATTCTCAGAGTACTTTACTAAAGGGAAAAGAGCCAGGAAATGTTAAGTGCTAAAATGTGTCTGGGGTGGGGAGGGTGGGGAAGTGTGGAAATTGGGCAGGGGGTTAGAAGTAGAAGGGAGAAAAAGGTGTGGAGGTGGGTGTTATGCTGGTTACTCTATTTGAAGGATTGAAACTAGTACTTTGGCAAGGACAGAATATAAAAGGAAACTTTTCTATTTACACACTATATTCCATATAGAAGATGCTAAATAAATGCATATCATATGAATTCATGATTATGGTATTTCCTTTCCTTATTTCTAACACATAGGATCAAAGCAATCCTAGAAGTTGTAGGGCTTCAGCCTGAGATTAAGAAGATGGGAGAGGTAGAAGGAAAGTCTATACATGTTTTATTCAGTATTTGGGCATAAATTAATGACATATTTTCACATAAAATTTGAGCTTGAATATCATATTGTCTCAGTGTCAATCCTTAATATCCTCTAGCTGATCACAAAAGATTAACCCACATTACAAAGGGGATTTGTCAAATCAATCCATGATTTTCTTAAGTTCCATGAGTTGCACCAGAGAAATGTTAGATGAATTTGCAGGTGGAACAATGGCTTGAATATCACTGCTCTGTCTCATTCTTTTTATGATTTTCTGTCCAATTCAAGTTTAGCAACTGAATTCTCTCTTTTTTTCTCTTTTTTCATTACATATTGTTTGCTCTTACTTTCATTATAGTGTAGTTTTATTGAGTAAACATTTTAAGGTAGAATGTGTGATTTTGTATATATTGGAGAGTAAGGGCCCTGCTTGCAGTGAAAGACCTGAGACTCATTATCTTTATGCAGTAGGCAGTATGAATGAGAAAACTTAGTTATACCATATTATGTTCTTTGTAGATAACCTCAGGCACTCAATGAACTTCTCTGGAGAGCTAACGTGAAATTATAAAAACCACATATATGCATTTATTCTTGTCTGTTATAATAAAAAGCAGAAGATAAAATTTTAATTAAATTCATTATCTGTCTTACTTTGAAATTTCAAATTTCAAAAGAAAATAAGCAATTAATAATCAGAAACTATAGATAATTTAGTCAATACTAATTGGAACTTGAAATGTATCATCATAAGGAATTCAGTCAGTTCTGTGAATTAATAACTTCTGATGTCTACATTAGAAATGTCCTGCAGATATATTCAGAGTTTCAGTTTTAGGTTTGCTTGAGCACACGGTGCTTAACTGGCCTTGGGTGTTTGTATGTGACAGTGTTCACAAGGGTTTGAGACATTTGATGTTGCTGAGGCTGCACTTCCTCAGAGTACTCTTTAGTACATGTGAAAAAAAGAATCAACCTCCAGCCAAATTAAAATTTTTCCTGTACATCTCTGCTTCTTAAGATAGGCTTGAGATGGGCTGCTAGGAGTCATTATATTTGGAATATACAGTTCGTTGAATAAAAGTATCAGGGTCAAAAAACTGTCATCTTAAGTGCAGACAGTAAACTCCTATCCTTTACTTAGTTTTCCAGATCACAGAGGACATTAAAAATACCCAAGCATCTAGTGAACTGCTATATAACCCTCTTGTATTTCTTTAAACCTTTGCTGGATGATAGCAATTTTTTTAAAGTGCCTTCAGGGCTTAAGACCAGGTTTTACAAGTTTTTGTGAAGTAAGCAAAACCCAATATGTCACATTAAGTATTTATAGAATAAAAAGTTTCCGTGAGATTTCTGTCTTTTCTGGAATATCCAATGAAAGTTCCTTTTCTCTGTGTAACAAGTAAGAAGCAACCAAGAGTGTCATGCCCTGAAGAAAAGGGTAAAAAGCTCACCTCAGAACAAAAGAACTTCTCCCTAGTCCCAGCATGGCCACTAACCAACTGGGCTCATGGAGCTCTCCTACCTCATTTCTAGGCCTCAGTGTTCCCATTCCTTAAATGAGACAACCACTGGTTTCTGTTAAGTCTCTTCAAAGCTATGTTCTGTTAGAACACTTAATTATAATATTCTAAAGAGTGATGATGGGTAGGCATATTATAACCAATCTGTTGCAAAGAGATGAATGAAATTAAATCAAGCATGTTTTCATGTCTACACTTTGTAATTCTTCAGGATGATTTCATTGTATGATGGACACAGCAAAATCTAACAAAGCAGATGGCAGACTCACTACATTCCCAAAGTTGGTCCAAGTACTTCCCCACAGGACATCAGGTCACTGTTAAAAATCTATGTAAATTATGGTGCAGATCTGATTGGTGCTGAGTTCTCAGGAATGAAGGTGCTTTGTCACAGGGATTGACCGAGCCTCTCTCTTTTACTTTAAATACAGTGGACACCAACGTTGTTCTTATCCTAATTTGAAACAAACGAGCAACAATAGACTGATCTTTGATTTTCAGTGAACTAAAGGAATAGTCCCTCTGCCTGCTGAACTGAGTTCTCAGCATTGCTGCTTTGTGTTCTGTCTTTTGGAACATCAAGATTTTGCTAGTTTCAGTGAGTATTCATTTAATACTCATCCTGACTCAGGACTATTTCTTGACTGAGATTGCAATCTCCAAAAGGGAGCCCCGTGATTCAAAGAAGCAAAAGAAGAAAATATTACCCCTTTATTTAGTAACCAGAATGGTGGATTTGGAGAATTGGATATGTTCAAATCATTAGAGCTTATTTTCTAACTGCAATTATTTAGAATTTTTATTCTTGATTTTTTTCATGGCGGCTTGTCCACTGAAAGTATATTCACATCAGGACCAAGTAAAAGTTATAGAGATGAGTATGTCTCAATGAGACAGAATGTTATAAATAGAAGTATAAAAATATCTACCATGATGTATTGTTTTGTTTTGTTTTGCTTTGTTTTGTTCTTTCCTGCGGATTCTGGAACTTAGGCATTAAATGCTATATTGATATGTTACAGGTTTTCCAGAGATTTCTATTTTTAGGAAAGAAAATAATATAAATAAAATAAATGTCTCCTAGACCTTCCTCCTATCTCTCTACATTTGCCCTATTATCTTTTTTAAATGATAATAAAAGTTTGAGGATTTTTGTATAAAATTAAAAAGTGATGGCAGATAGAATAGAAAGAGGACTCTGGAATTAGAAACTCAAATTTACTTTCTTGTTTCTCCAATTAGTAAGTGGAGCAAGTTACTTTTAACCTTCAGTTCTTCACCTGTGAAGCTGGAGTTACATCTTAAATCTGTTATAAAGATTAATGTTATGCATATAATGTAATAACACAGAGCATGGCACATAATATATACTCAGAAAAGGCACATAAATACTCAGAAAATTATGGCTGCTGTTGACTAAAATGAATTTCAAAAGCAGTGGTAGAGAGTCTCTGTGAAGTGGATATTAGTAGAACATCCTTTGATTTGGTATTTACAAGAAAGAAAAGGAAGTGTACCACGCCAGTCAATTGTATTTTATTAAACCCTTTCCCCTCCACCTGTTTCCATGTGTCACTATAGTTTGAACCAATGTGTATTCTAAAACCCCCAGTCCAGACATGTTCAGTAAATTGATGGACTCTAGATGATCCTGCTTTTGATGTCATTAAGACACTAGTTCTTATTGTGAGCTGCATAATACACGTCCTGGCCAGCCTCCAGCACTTTCCAAAGTGTGGCATACAGTGACCTGGCTCTGTTTAGCTAGGTATTCAACAGAGTTGCCTTGGTCTGACCTTGCCAAGAGTCCAGCAGCAGAGCTAAGGCTGGAGAAAGCAAAGATCAAAGGAAGAAAGAGAGTGAGTACAATCAAGGTTGGGTTAGGTCTGGTCAGTGGAAAAAGTCTAATATAAGGAGGCCAACAAATAGGTGAGTAAAAGCGTAGGTGGGGGTCAAGGGCCCCAGGCAGACAATCCAGATTATAAAATTCTGGGTAGAAATGAAAGTAGGTAGGTTGTGAGTCAGTAGCTGGAGAGACTGAAGCCCAAGCCAGGATCCATGATAGCTCTTGGCATCAGTCTAGAAAGTCCATTAAGTGACAAGGGCCTTTAGCCCATATTGGCTCTTTATTTGGTGGAATTCCATAGTCACTTCTCCCAATTTATGAGCATGGATTCTATGTAGTCTTCTATGCCTTAAAATGATGCTTCTCGTGCTTGAATGTAGATGGAAATCCTGTATGTCATAATGCAATTTCTAATTTAGCAGATCTGGGATCTGGCTCAAATTTCTGCATTTCTAACAGACTTCCAGGTGATGCACACTGCTGGTCTAGGGAACACATTTTGAGTGGCAAACCTTAAAAGACTGTTGCTGTTCAGTCTTGCTCAAGTCAGTGCCACTTCCTTGTGGTAAAGATGAGGAGAATATTGCTGACTAACTCAACACTTAGCCCCAGAAGCTGGACTTTTGATCAGTCTGGAGCCCTGACAACTCTCATCTTTATTCTCCTTGTGACAAAGCAGGCTCACATTGAATTTAATATTGGTAGTAAAGCCATACAGACAATTTGGAGAATTCAATTGTCTCCTGACACAGTTGGTTTTCCCAGGCAGAAATGTTGGCCCTGAATGCTAATTCATTGCTCTGACAGCAGTTATCTTCTGCCTGGTTAGGGGCCTCATAAGTTAGGAAGGAAGGCCTTGACCTTAAATACATGAGTGATTTTTTTTTTCAGGTAAAATATTAAATTTGCCCATTTATGCCATTTTTCCTCGAAAGGACCCTTTTCCCTGAAACCATTTTTTTAAATTCTTCTACTCCTTTCAAATAATATAAATTAGAATAAATCCCTGTTACTGAGAATAGGGGCCTGATTGCAGAACTTTGGATATCATTATCTCACAATGATGGTAGCCTTCAAAGTACCCTGACATTTCCCACGAGGAAAAATAATCTGAGTAGGCAGAGGTAAATCACCATCTGGATCATATTCCTGGTTTTACCTCTTCTTACATAGCATTTGGCTGACCCTGACAAGCCCTGTCCATCTACACTCCATCTTGTAAATTTCAGGTGTGTAGAGGGTTTTAAAGTGATCCGGCATTGTGAATTATATCTGGTTTATCAGAATGTCCTGGTTTCAGAAGTTTTGGGACACTGACATGAAGTGAACAAGTGTAGTGGGTTAGTTACCGAAAGGCTATACCATCACCATAATAGAGACTTGCTATTGTGTTTATTTTTGAAATGGATAGAAATAATCATTTATTCAACATTTTATATCAAAGCATGTTTGGAAACCTAAACAAAAGCCACAGGTACATAGTGTCAGGAAGCCTCCAACACTGCCTGCCTGGACTGCAGCCTGAATAGGCTAGGGAACATCTTTAACCAGAGGAATGCTTAGAACCTGAGCACAGCCCACCCTATGATGCTTTACATTCCTGTCGTCCTGGGATGCCACCTAGACCACAAGCACCTCCTGCCCTGTATCCTTGCCCCTTGTGTCATCCTCATTTTGCTATGGGCTTAGTTAGCCATGACTCAATCTCCCCCCGATCTTCTCACTTTTAAAATGTTACAAAACATCCTTGGGGTCTTCTGTTCCTATGGAAAACAGTTTCTTTCACCTTCTACCTCTTCAGAAAATGTTTCCTTAGTTTCTTCGTCTTAATGGAAACCTGGCTTTCTGGAGTTTTCTGCTTCCCTGCTGCCTACTCTAATAGAGACCGGCCATATACTACAGAGACTAGAGGCAGGACTACTATCTTCCTAGTAGTCACAAGAGGCCCTTTAAGCTGTTAGGACCTCATTTAAGATTGCTGATGTCTGGCTATACCACACCTCTACCCCTATTTACTGTGCTCATTGGCCAAATTCCTGCTTTCTTCATACTCTTCTACTAGACACAGTCTTCCCCTGGTTCCCAGTCTGTCTGCTATCCTCCTGGGAGATTTCAATTTCCATGGAAATAACCCATTGAACACTCACGATGCACAGTTTCTTTTTCTTACTAGTGCTAGTGACCAACAATACCACACAATTTCAGCCACTCATTTATGTCCTTGGCAGTCCTCTGGACTTCTCATCACTTGGAACTGAATTATTCTCTCATCTTCCAATATGTTACATCTTTCCCCTTTAATAACTGCCCAATCAAATCTAAAAGCTGTTTGGTCATATTTGCATTATTACATTCTTGGTTCCACTCTTCCCTCACGCATCAGCAGGCCAAACCCCTACACTGTCAGCTAAACTATCCTTCTCCACGAGACTGCTGAGCACTGTTGGGAGAAAGCCACACAGAGACCTCTACAAATCTGTGGTCTCCAGTTCTTGCTGGACCCATACATCTGCCTCCACCTGTTCCCTCATCTGGTACTCCTGAAGACCAATCCAAACTCCACCTTTCTTCTCCAAGCTCCTACCTAACTCCCTTCCCATTTCCTCTCAACACACGACTTTGCCTTTTTAAATTTATGAGTATTTAGGACATACCAAAGGTATAAAGAAAAATATAGAAGACATTCTGTATCTATTACTCAGTTTAATAAACAGAACTTTCCCAATACAGTTGAAGTTTCTTCTGTTCCCCTTCCTGATCACATCCCTCACACTCATCCTCCCAAACATCATAACGATTCTGATTTTAGTGTTTATCATGCATTTCTCTGTTACTGCACTTCATGTGTATGTACCCCTACATAATATAGAACTAGAGTACTATTTTACATGTTTTAAAATTTTCTAGAAGTACCATCATATCCCTCCCTCTGTCTTCCTGCCTCTCCTCATTCTTTCTCCTCTGTTCTTTATACTTTATGAAGTTAATCAATGTTGATATATGAAATGAAGATCCATTTTTATTAAAATGAATAGGCTACAATATATTTGTCCATTTTCTTATTGATGGACATTTAGCCTGTTTCAATATTTTTTAATTGAAGTTGATTTATTATGAAAATTCCTTTGTCTCCTGGTATGCATTTTCAAGAATTTTTCTAGAATATAACCTTAGAAGTAGAATTGCTTTTCAGCTTAGATCATTGATTTGAAGAACTTCTTTTCTAATATAAGCATTCAATACTATAAATCTCCCCTTAAACACATTTTGATTTGTAGCATAGTGACTTATTATGATTTAAATGTACATACACACACACACACGTTTTTATTTTAGTTTGTTAGGGTTTATTTTACAACGTAGGATATAATCCTAGTAAATATTCTATGTGTACTTTGAAACAAAATCTATATCCTGTTGTTGAATGAATTGTGTAATAACTGTCAATTAGGTCAAGTTGTTGGTAGTGTTATTTAAGTATTCTGTATCCTCACTGATTTTTTTGTCTACTTGTTTAGTCCATTGCCAAGAGAGGAATATAGATGTCCCTAAGTATATCATTGTGATTTATCTATTTCTCCTTTCAATCCTTTAAGTTTTTGCTTCATGTACTATGAAGTTCTGTTGTTAGGTGCATTTACCTTTAGGATTGTTACATCTTCTTGGTGAATAACCATGTTATCATTATATAATGCTGATATTCTCTACATGAAATCTATTTTATTTGATATTAATATAGTCACTGCAATTTTCTTTTGATTAATGTTTCCATGATATAACTTTCAATCCTTTTACTTTTAACCTATCTATGTCATTATATTTAATTATAAATATGAAGCATATAATCAGGTCTTTTTTATCCAAGCTGATAATCGTCTCTGTCTTTTAATTGGGGTGTGTGTGTGTAGCTTGCATTTAATGTGATTATTGACATGGTTTGATTAAAAACAAACATTTTACTATGTATCTTCTATCTAGTCCATCTGTTTTTGTTCTTTTCCTCTGCTTTTAAATTTATTTTGTATTTTTTGTTATTCCATTTTACCTCCACTATTGGCTTATTATTTATACTTATTTTTAAATGTTATTAGTAATCACTCCCAAAATTACCATAAATGTTTTAATTAATTAGTCTACCTTCAAATATTTCAGTGATATAATTGTATACTATACTTTTAGTGTAAGAACTATACAACAATAACTCCCCATTCATCCCTATCATTCTTTCTTGCTGTTGACGTTATGTTTTCTTTTTCTATATGCCATAAGCATATAATACATCGCTACTATTTTTGTTTTAGGCCAGTGTTTAGCAAACTGGACAGCAGGGCAAATCCTGAATATTAATTACTTTTACAAATGAAATATTGTAACACAACCCTTCCTCTTTGTTTATGTATTGTCAGTGGTTGCTTTTACACTACCATAGCGGAGTTGAATGGTTGTGACAGAAACTACAGTCAAAGAACCTAAAATATTTACTGTCTGTCTTTCACAGAAGTGTGCCAACCCCTGCATTAGGCAGTTATCTTTTATAGTCACTACAGGAGAGAAAAGATGAAATCAACATCTACTTTCATTTA
Source organism: Neomonachus schauinslandi (assembly GCF_002201575.2). Classification (NCBI taxonomy): domain Eukaryota; kingdom Metazoa; phylum Chordata; class Mammalia; order Carnivora; family Phocidae; genus Neomonachus; species Neomonachus schauinslandi. Next base: position 83,534,843 of record NC_058404.1, read on the forward strand.
TACCATTTATAGCACTCTCCATTTCTTTTTGTAGACCCAAGTATCTCTCTGTTATGTCATGCATGAAGAGCTTCCTTTAGTATTTCTTGCAGTGCGGGTCTGATGATAATGAATTTGTCAGTTTTTATTTGTCTAGATAAAAGTCTTTATCTCTCTTAATTTTTATACGTTATTTCTACTTTGTATAAAATTCTGGGTGATGTTTTTCTTGTTTCAGAACTTACAAGATGTCACTTACATACTAACAAGAAATCCAAAATATTTTCTTATTTTTGTTACTCTATATGTAATTTGCCTTTTTTTTTTTTTTGCTTTGCTTGCTTTAAAATTTTCTCTTTATTTCCATTTTTCAGTAGCTTGAATATGATATACATAGAATTTTTTGGTTTGTTTGATTTGCGTATTTGTTTATTGGGGTATGTGGGTCTCATTACTGTGGTATTTGCTGAACTTCTTGGATTGGTGTCTTGATACTTAATATTTTTGGAAAATTTTAGGCCATAATCTCTTCAAATACCTATTCTGTCTTTTTCTTTCTTCTGAGATTCAAATAACACATATATTTTGTTTGGTATTGTATCACAGCTTTTGAATGCTCTCATGCATTTTCACCTCTTTTCTTTGTGTTTCAGTTTATGTAATTTCTATTAGCCTCTTTTCAAGTTCACTTATTTCCTTGATGGTATCATATCTACTAATGAGATTGTTAGAGCCATTCTTCATTTCTGTTTTTGTTTTATTGTTCCTAGGGTTTGCATTTGATCATTTCCAATAGTTTCTATCTCTGCTCAAATTCTCCATCTGGTCATGCAAGTTATCCACCTTTTCCATCAGAGTCTTTAGTATATTCTAAAAGTTCCAACATTTGGGCTGTATATGAATCTGGTTCTCTTGATTGCTTTTTTCCCCTCTTTTTCTGCTGACTATTTTTATTTGTCTTCATCTTCGTCTTTGTGTTCATCTTTGTGTTCATCTTCTTTGTGTGGTGTGTAGGATAGTACAGTATGAAATAAATAGTACTTATGCCTGGAAGGGGCATTTCTCTTTTTCTACTAAGCCTTTAATTTGAGTCAACCTAGTCAGTAACTGACCTGTGTTTGGGTTTTGTTATTGCTATGGCTAACTTCAGTGCATCACCAGTTTAAAATTCCTCTAGCATTCATTTGTACTTAGAGTGGGGTTTGGGTGGCCAGAGACTTTGTTCTCCACTCTCCACTTAAGGCTTTTCCTCATAGCTTTTACCTAACAGAGGTTTATTGTTCATGCTTTTATGCCTCCCCCGGTGGTAGGCTGCTGCTAGTAGTTTCCTAGTGTTTGCTGGACTGGTAGTTGGGATTAGAGACATTCTCTGTTGTACTATTTCAGCCTTGATTTTAGGCAAAATCTGTATTCTTGGGTCTTGGGAATAAAGCTTTCTCAGCGGTCCTGTCCTTCTCTTAGCAGTAGAGGATCAGAGGATCTCTGATGATCTGATCCCAGGAAACTTCTCTGTGCCTCTCTTAATTACAGTGAGTCTTCATCTGTGCCCTGATGGCAACAGTCTACAATTTTTGCTCTGTAGGGAGGGGGACCCAAGTGGTGTGTCTTCAGTGACTGCTGGCTCCCCTCTCACAGGCCTGAATCACCAAGGGATGCTTTATCCAGATTCCCAGTTTGTTTCCAATCTTTCTCATGAGCATCTGGTGAGGATAAAGAGAAGTCTGTTAGTGAATGCACACTACTCTTGAATTTATGGCTTTCAGTATCTCTGTACTTTCATAGTAGCCCTTTCAGTAAGTCATTACATAGTTTGACTTAATTCTTATTACCAGCTTATGTGAGGCCTGACATCTCTTCCTTCTGTGGAGGGAAGCTCTGTTCCATGAAGGCATTTGCCTTTTCATAGATTTCAGGCTAGTTGGATTCTCTGAGACTTCTGCTCTCAAATTAGTTAAGGAAAATTTGTGATTTTATATATTCAGCTTTTTCTTGAGTTTATAGTGGGAATAATAGTCTTTACATTTTTGTATAAACTGAAGCTGAAAGTTTCTGTGTTACAAATATATTTCCCTAGTATATAATTTGTTACCTCATTTTTTTGGTATCTTTTACTTATAGAATATGCTTTTATTTTAATGTAGTCAAATCTATTAATATTGCCTTTATGGACTGTGCTTCTGAAGTCAGGTTGAGAAATATTTTGCATTCCATAGTTATAAATATGCTTTATTCTTGAATGGGAAAAAATGAGGCCATTGGGGAGAATATCCTCAAGTTTCTGTTCATACTTTTCAAATCATGCCTCATTTTCTCTTAACCCCCCTCCTCTCATTACAGCAGATTATATCATCTAATTTTTTCTTGCCCCATCAATTATCTCCCGTTCTCCTTAATCTTCAATTTCTCTTTTGTTGTTCTGGCCATGTCCTTTCAGCATTTATATATGCTCAAGTGTCCCCGTTCTTTTTAAGAAAACCCATCACTTTTTCTTTCTCTATTCTTTTATTTTCTCCAGTTTTATTGAGAGATAATTGACATACATCACTGATAAGTTTAAGGTGTACAGCATGATGGTTTGATTTACATATATTGTGAAATGATTACCACGGTAGACCTAACATCCATCTTCTCATATAGATACAATAAAAATAAAATAGAAAAAATAAAATAGAAAAAAAGAAAAGAAACTTTCTCCTTATAATGAGAACTCATAGGATTTACTCTTAACAGCCTTCTTATATATCATACATCAGTTTTATCTGTAGTCATCATGTTGTACATTACACCCCTAGTACTTACCTATCTTATAACTGGAAGTCTTTACCTCTTGACCACCTTCCTCCAATTTCACGACCCCTACCCTCTGCCTCTGGTAACTGCAAATCTGATCTTTTTTTCTGTGAGTTTGTGTGTGTGTGTGTATGCGTGCGTGTGTGTGTGTATGTGTGTGTTGTCTTGTTTGGATTCCAGATACATGTGAGATCATATAGTATTTGTCTTTCACAGACTTATTTCACTTAGCATAATGCTTTCAAGGTCCATTCATGTTGTCACAAATGGTAGGATTTTCTCTCTCTTTTTTTTTTTATGGCTGAATAACATTCCATTGTATATATAATTCCTCAATTTCTTTATTTATTTATCTGTCTATGGACACTTACCTTGTTTCCCTGTCTTGACTTTTGTAAATAATGCTGCTATGAACATGAAGGTGCAGATATCTTTTTCAGTTAGTGTTTTTATTTTCTTTGGATACATTTCCAAAAGTTGAATTGCTGGATCATATGGTAATTCTATTTTTTTTTTTTTTTTAAATTTGAGGCTCCTCCATACTGTTTTCCATTGTGGCTATACCAATTTGCATTCCTACCAACAGTTCCCACAAGGGTTCCCTTTTCTCCACATTTATGGCATCATTTGTTATCTCTTGTCTTTTTGATGATGGCCCTTATAACAGACATGAGGTGATATCTCATTGTGGTTTTAAATTGCATTTCTCTAATGACTAGTGATGTTGAGCATCTTTTCATTTACCTGTTGGCCTTTTATATATCCTCTTTGGAGAAATGTCTATTCAGATCCATTGCCCATTTTTTTAATTGGGTTTTTATTGATTTTTTTTATGTTAAATTGTGTGGGCTTTTTATATATTTTTGGATATTAACCCCTTATCATATATTTGGTTCACAAATACTTTTTCCTATTCCACAGGTTATCTTTTCACTTTACTGATGGTTTCTTCTGCTGTGCAAGTTTGATGGAGTCCCACTCATTTATTTCTGCTTTTTTGCTTATGCTTTAAGTGTCATATCCAAAATTCCATTACCAAGACCTATGTCAAGCTTTATTCCTATTTATTCTTCTAGGAGTTCCATGGTTTCTTACATTTAAGTCTTTAATCCATTTTAAGTTAATTTTTGTGAGTGGTGTAACATAATGGTTAAGTTTTATTCATTTTTTAAAATATTTATTTGAGAGAGAGAGAGCAGGGGAAGGGGCAGAGGGAGAGAATATCCAAGCAGAATCCTGCTGAGTGTGGAGCCTGGCATGGGGCTTGATCTCACAAGCCACAAGATTAGGACCTGAGCCAAATCCAAGAATCAGAAGCTTAACTGTCTGAGCCACCCAGGCACCCCAAGTTTCATTCTTGTACATGTGAATATCCAGTTATCCCAGCACCATTTATTGAAAAGACTGTCTTTTCTCCATTGAGTATTCTTGGCTCCCTTGTCAAATATTAGTTGACCATATATGCTTTGGGTTATTTCTGGCCTTTTGATTCTGTTCCATTGGTCTATTGCTCTGTCTTTATGCTAGTACCAATGTTTTGATAACCATATTTTTCTAGTATAGCTTGAAATCAGGAAGTGTGATGTCTTCTGCTTTGTTCTTCTTTCTCAGGATTTCTGTGACTATTTGGGGTCTTTTGTGGTTCCCTCTATGATTTAGGAGTGCTTTTTCTTTACTTTGGTAAAAAAAAAATGCCATTGGAATCTTGGTAAGGATTGCATTAAATTTATAGATGACTTGTGATAGTATTGACATTTTAGCAATATTAATTCTTCCAGTCCATGAATATGGGGTGTCTTTCCATTTATGTACATCTTCTTTAATTTCTTTCATCAGTGTCTTGCGGGTTTCATAGTAGAGAACTTTCACCTCCTTAGTTAAATTTACTCCTAAGTATTTTATTGTTGGTGCTATTTTAAATGGGTTTTATTTCCTTATTTCTTTTTTTTAGAAAATTCATTGTTGGGGCACCAGGGTGGCTCTGTCAGTTAGGTGAGTCTGCCAGCATCCGACTCTTGATTTTGGCTCAAATCATGATCTTATGGTCCTGGGATTGGGCCCCATGTGGGGCTCTGTGCTCAGCATGGAATCTGCTTGTCCCTCTCCCTCTGTTCCTCCCCCAACTCTCTCCCCCTCACAAATAAATAACTAAATATAATCTTTAAAAAAAATTGTTAGTATATACAATTTTGAATGCTAATTTTGTATCTTGAAACTTTACTGAATTCATTGATTAAATATAACAGTTTTTTTGGTTGAGTTTTTAGGATTTTCTGTTTATAAAATAATGTCATCTGCAAATAGAGTTTTACTCCTCTTTTCCAATTCTGATTCCTTTTATTTCTTTTTCTTGCCTGATTGCTCTAGCTGGGACTTCTAGTACTAGTTGAATAGGAGTCATGGATGTATGCTGCTTTGTCTTGTTCCTGATTTTAGAGGAAAAGTTTTCAACATTTCCCCATTGAGTATGATAACTGTGGGATTGTCGTTTTTTGTTTTTATTATGTTGAGATATGTTCTCTCTATGACAAATTTGTTTAAGAGTTTTTATCATGAACAGATGTTAAATTTTGTAAATGCTTTTTCTGCACCTATTAGATGATCATATGATTCTTTTCTTTAATTCTATTAATGTGATCTATCACAGTGATGGATTTGTGTATGTTGAACCATCCTTGCATCCTAAGAGTAAATCTTACTTGGTCGTGGTGTATAATGTGCTGCTGAATTTGGTTTGCTCGTATTTTATTGAAAATTTTTGCATCTATATTCATCATGAAAATTGGCCTGAAGTTTTCTTTTTTAGGAGTGTCTCTTCCTGGTTTTAGTATCAGGATAACACTGGTCTTATAAAATGAGTTTGGGAGTATTCCCTCCTTTTTAATTTTTTAAAAGAGTTTGAGAAGTATAGGAGTGAATTATTCTATAAATGTTTGGTAAAATTTACCAGTGAAGCCATCTGGTCCTGGACTTTTTTGTTGTTATTGGGAAAGTTTTGATTACTGATTTAATTTTTTTACTGGTAATTGGTCTATTCATATTTTTTGTTCTTATTGATTCAGTCTTGTAAATTGTATGTTTCTAAGAATCTTTTTTCATTTCTTCTTGGTTGTCCAGTTTATTGTTATACAGTTGTTCATTATGATCTCTCTCTCTCTCTTTTTTTAAAGATTTTACTTACTTATTTGGGAAAGAGAGAGAGAAGAGCATAGAGGAGGGGCAGAGGGAAAGGAAGAAGCAGACTCCATTGAGCAGGGAGCCCAATGCAGGGCTCAGTCCCAGAACTCTGGGATCATAACCTGAACCAAAGGCTGACGCTTAACTGACTGAGCCACCCAGGTACTCTCATCATGATCTCTTATGGTCCTTTGAATTTCTGTGGAATCAGTTATAGTGTCTCCTTTATCATAATTTTATTGATTTGGGTCCTCCTTTTTCCTTGGTTAGTCTAGCAAGGAGTTTGTCAATTTGTTTACCTTTTGAAAGAACCAACTCTTAGTTAATCTTAGTTAACCAACTGTTGCTTAACCTTTTCTATTTTTTTCCTGTTATTTATTTCATTTATTTCTGCTCTAATATTTATGATTTCCTTTATTATGATAACTTTGGGCTGTTTGTTCTTCTTTTTCTAGTTCTTTAAAGTGCAGGTTAAGTTGTTTATTTAGGATCTTTCTTGCTTCTTAATGTAGGTATTTCTGTGATCTTTCTTAGAACTGCTTTTGCTGCATCTCACAAGTTCTAGTACATTGTGTTTCCATTTTCATTTGTCTCAAGAAACATTTTTTTTTCTCCTTTAATTTCTTCTTTAATCAATTGGCTATTCAGGGTAGTGTTGTTTAATTTCCATGTGTTCCATGTATGAATTTTCCAATTTCCCTCTTGTTTTTTATTTCTAGTTTCATGATGTTGTAGTCTTAGTCTTCTTGAATTTGCTAAGTCTTGTTTTGTGCCCTAACACATGGTCTATCCTAAAAAATGTTCCATGTGATCTTGAGATAAATATATATTTTGCTATTGTTGGGCATAATCTTCTGTCTATATCTGCTGGGCCCATTTGGGCTATAGTGTTGTCCACATACATTTTCTTCTTCATTTATTCTTTGTCTAGATGATCTATCCATTGCTGAGAGTGGAGTATTAAAGTCCCAAACTCTTATTGTATTTTTGTTGATTTTTCCTTTTATCTTTGTTTTTGTTTTTTGTTTTGTTTTGTTTTGTTTTAGCTTTGTTTTTGCTTTATATATTTAGATGCTACAACATTGAGTATATATTTACAATTGTTGTACTTTCTTGATGTATTAACCCCTTTATCATCAAATAATGACCTTCTTTGTCTCTTTTTACCATTTTTAATTTAAAGTCCTTTTTGTCTGATAGAATTATAGCTACCCCTGCTTTATTTTGGTTACCATGTTCTTGAAATGTCTTTTTCCATCCCTTCCTTCTCAGTCTGTTTGTCTTTAAGGCTCAGGTGAGTCTCTTGTGGATAGCATATTGATGGATCTTGTTTTTTTTAAACCATTCAGCCATTCTATGTCTTTTATTGGAGAATTTAATCCATTTTCATTTAAAGTAATTATTAGTATGTGAGGACTTACTTTTGCCATTTTGTCAATAATTTTCTGGTTGTTTTGTAGATCTGTTGATCCTTATTGTTGTGTTTGTTTGTTTTATCTTATTGTCTTTTTTGAGTTTTGTTTTTTTGGTATTTGTATGCTTTGACTTTTTTGTCATACTCTTTTGAGTAATTACTACAGGATTTCTCCTGGAAAATCTTAAAAGATCTTAAACTTACATTTTAAGTTTAAATTTAAAAATGTATTTTAGAAAAATCTAAAATATCTTAAACTTATAACACTCTAAACTGATAACAACTTAACTTCAAAAGAGTTTGTAAATTAACACTTTTACTTCTCTTCCACCTTGCAGTTTAGGCTATTGCTATTACAATTTACACATTTGCTTGTTTGTTTAATAGTGTTCCTAATAAAAGATCATTGTTGTGATGAACACTGGGTGTTATACACAACTAATGAATCATTGAACACTACATCAAAAACTAATGATGTACTATACAGTGGCTAACTGAACATAAAAAAAAGATCATTGTAGTTACGATTCTTTTAACTGCTTTTTTTAAACTTTCTAATTAGGGTTTTAAGTAAATTATGCACAACTACTGTCAGATTGCAGAATCTATCTATGACTCTATATTTACCATTAGATATCCAGTGAGATTTACACTTTTTATATTTTTATGATTTAATTAGTGTTGTTTTACTTTCTCTTTTTTTAAATATTTTATTTATTTATTTTTTTGTGAGAGAGAGAGAGTGAGTGAGCATGCATGCATGATTGGGGAAGGGGGACAGAAGGAGAAACGGACTCCCTGCTGAGCAAGGAGCCCAACATGTGGCTCAGTCCCAGGGTCCTGGGATCATGACCTGAGCCAAAGGCTGACACTTAACTGACTGAACCCCCCAGGCACCCAGTGTTCTTTTACATTCTTTTGAAGAACACCCTTCAGCATTTTTTGTAAGGCAGGTGTGGTAATGAACTCCCTCAGCTTTTGTTTGTCAGCAAATTCTTTTTCCTTACTTTGCTTCCAAAGGATAGCTTCACCAAGTATAGAATTCTTGGTTGACAGTTATTTTCTTCCAATATTTTGAATATGTCATCACATTCTCTCCTGGCCTGAAAAATTTCTGTTGATAAATCTGCTAATAGTCTTATGGTGGTTCCCTTGTATGTAACTTCTCTCTTTTCTCTTGATGCTCTTAAAATTTTTTCATTGTCTTTGACTTTTGACAATTTTAATTAAATTACTATGTCTCAGTGTAGCCCTATTTAAGTTTAACTTCTTTAGAATCTTTTGGGCCTCATGGATCTGGATGTCCATATCTCTCCCCAGGTTCAGGAATTTTTTAGCTATACTATTTTACATATACTTTCTGCCCCTTTTCCTTTCTCTTTTTTTCTGGCATTTTCATAATGTGCATATTGTTTGTTTTTATTCTATTCTATAATTTATGTAGGCTTTCTTCACTCTTTTTCATTATTTTTTTCTTTTTCCTTTTCTGACTGGTAATTTTCAATGTCTTATCCTTTAGGTGAGTGATTTTTTTCCTTTTTTGCATGGTCAAGTCTTCTTTTAAAACTCCCTGTTGAGTTATTCAACTCAGTTATTGTATTTTTCAACTCTAAAATTTCTATTTAATTGCTTTTTAGATGGTAGCTATTTCTTTATCAAACTTCTCATTTTGTAAATGCATTGCTTTTCTAATTTTATTTAGTTGTGTGTCTGTATTTTCTTGTAATTCACTAGACTTCTTTAGATGATTATTATGAACTCTTTGTTTGACAGTTCTTAGATCTCCATTTATTTAGGGTCAGTTATTGGAACTTTATTAATTTCCTTTGGTGATGTCATATTTACCTGATTTTTTGTGTGTGTGATCTTTGTATCCTTATTAATTCTATCTGGTTATTTGAATAATTGGGCTCCTCTTCTAGACTTTACAAGTTTTCTGTGGTAGAGACAGCTCTTCAACAGTCAGCTCAGTTCGGGTTTCCGGGTGTCTTCTGGTAATGTCCTTGGGCAGGTGGGGCCTGCTATTATGCTCTATTTTTGGGCAAGCTCTGAAGGGGGTGTGCGGGTTAAGTGCCACTGGCTGAAAACAGTTGGATAGTATTATGGGCTTTGTTCCTTACCCAACTGAAGCTGTAGTATGGGCTCCATGCTTGCCTGGATTCTCTGGTGAGGCTTACTAGATAGTCAGGACTGGGTTTAATATTTGGTAGTGGGTAGAGCTATGAATTGACTTCCCTGACTTGGCAGGGCAGTTAGGATGGGACTCAGGACCTTTAGAATTTATTTTGGGAACCTGAATCAAGCCAAAGTGTGCACTGAATTCCCTGGTCCAGTGAGATAACTGGTTGTGCTCTACAGATAGGGGAAGCCACAGGCTGTTCTCTCTGTTCAAGTACCACTGTATGTAGGACTCTTGAATGAGCTATGCAGCTTCCCACATGCTCTGGTTAGGTTCCTTGGTTGGACAGACTGAAAATTGTATTCAGAGATAAGTGGGGTTACAAATTAGATTCTGTGCCCAGGAGGAGTGGGAGAAGCAGCTCTAAAGCCATAAAGCTTTTTATTTGTTGTCTTAACTCAAGACAACCCCCACCCCAAGTTTTCTGAATAAACATGGCCACTAGGTTTGTTCTGCAAACTGATTGGCTCTGCCTGCCCACCTCTCAGCTGAAGTGCCACAGGGCCACACAGCTTCCTGGAATTGCCAGCCGTTCAGGTTGGATGGAGCTGGAAGACACTCTCTACAGTATATCTCAGCTCCCTTGCCTAGGCAGTAGGGGAGGGGCTGCTCTAGGCTACTCTCCATTTCCCAAACAGGTTCTCTGGTTGAGAGGAATGGGAGCTAACCTCACCCTTGTCTGTGAATTAATCCTCTTGTCTGTGTCTAGCATGGGAACACTTTCTACTGGCTTTGCTCTGGGGGTGATCCGCTCTGTCTGCCAGACTCTTAGCTTGAGTACCATAAGTCTGCAAAGCTTCCAGGAATTGTCATCAGAAGATATTCTTGGCTCCCTTGCCTAGGCAGGAGGAGAAGGTGCCACTGCAGGGTAGCCTCAATTTCTCAAACAGGCTTTCTGGTTGAGAAGGGTTGGGAACTACTCTCTCTTAATTTAATGACCTTGTTTACTTGAGAAACACCCATTAAGTAGGGTGATCATGTCATTCCCTCAGTTGTTCTTCTCTGCAGCTCTTCCTGTCATTGCCAGTGCCTTTACCAGCTGACTTCTCTTCTTGCTCCCCTGAATGGTTTTGTGCCTTAAGGTTCAGCCTTCAGTCATCCCTTTTTCTCACTACATGCACTTGCTTTCAGTGAATTCATGTATCTCTTTGACTTCAACTATTAGCCAATGATTTCCAAAAATATACTTTTACAGCCTTAATATCTCTCCTGAAATCTAGACTCATGTGTCGAACTGTTTTCTTAATAATCTAAGACATTTCAAAAACAAAACAGTTAGAACTAAACTCATCATCCTTGACTAAAATCCCTCCTTCTTTATACTCCAGATAGTTAATGGTCCATAATTTACTGCTTTTTACCTGAAATTCCTGTCTTTCATCATCTCAATTCTAAATTATATCTAATTCCATTACTAAGGCTAGGTAATTCCATTTAATAAATAGCCCTTTACCCTATTTAATAATTTTCTTTGGAGTCCAGATTCTCTTCTCTAGTCATCTGTTTCTATTTTGACCTAGATTCTCTTCATTATTTTATTTTCCTAGAATATTAAAATAACCTCCAAACAAGTTAGTTTCCTTATTAAGTTTCCACCTTCTAGTACATTCTCTACTTCGACATCCAGTACACTTTCCAAAAATCAAATATAATCATGTCACTCTCTTACAATAGGTATATTTAATGTGGCTTCTTTCTGCATTAAGAATTAAGTTTAGTCTCTCTAGCTGACTTTTTAAAATATATCTGTGGAAAAAAATAATAAAATAAAATAAATTTGTGGTATGTAAAAATTTAAATCTATTCTTGTGCATGATCTCCAAACCAAAAAATTTCCAAAAAGACACAGAAAAGGAACTATTGTACTTAACCATAACCATAGGTAAATGCTGTATTTACCACCTAGAAAATGTAGTGGTTTTCTAGAGTTTTTCTAGTAATATAACTGATTCTTTCTGAGGAATGTCTTTTGTTAATAGGTGTCAAATATGAAATTTGTCCTCAAATGCAACAAAGGTAGAATGAAAGTGAATAAAATCATAACAGTTGTCCTATGATCCATGTCTTATGTATTTGGCTTCATTCTCTGTGAAATTGAATTTATTTTTCAGTTTTGAATGGGTGAGGTATGCCTATAATGGGACCATGTTAGTGTTTGTAGGCATCTTCAGTCCTCTCCATCCACCCAAAAATGCACACTCACTCACACAGAGAGTTGACATTTATTTTGTTAATTATTCACCATAGTGTGCTGAGCTGTTGTTCTGCTAGGATTTACCCATATTGCCTTATTTAGGTCTCCTTTTCAATTTTTAAGATAACTGATCAAGATTAGGGGTTGGGTTTTTGGTGAAGAAATATGAGGAAGTTAACAAAGTCCTTGTGTCCAAGTCCCACATGCATGGCAGTCTTTCATAGATATTATCCCACTAATGCTAATGAATTTGTCATAGAATGTGGTTCCATGAATATGTGTCTGTCCTTATCAGAAGAGACTTCTAAATTTAAATAGTCAAAAAAATAGAAAGCATTATCTTAATTCAAAATATAATTTTCAAATCGATGGATTTGGTCTAATTGATAGCACAAAGGCCTTTACCCCAGGCTTTTATTCTTGGTTGTGTCCTGAGTAGCCAATGTGTATTTATCTGCAACTTTATTATAATATTTTCTAAAGATTCAAGATGCTTTCTGGATTTAATTTTTGCTAGATGATCTTGAAAAACCCGAGCAGAATTACAAATGAAGCTGCTTTATTAAAACAACAAAGACTTAGGCTGTGGATTTGTAAAGTTGCATTATTCCAAACCAAACTTGATTGTCGCTGTCTCTTTAAACAACATTGGGCAGACATTTAAAGATTTTTTATACATTTTAATTCAGGTGGTAACTTGACTTAAAACAACACATTCTTGGTCATATATATCAGGCTAAATATCAAAATGAATTTGAAACTATTGAGACTGTCTGCATAGGATATTGAATTCTTGGAGAGGCTTTCTCTCCCTCATGCTGATTTTCATCATTTTACTGTTACTTTCATTTCCCTTTGAGCTTTAGCTTTTTAGAATTATTATTCATTCTTTTCACCATATACCCTGATCATTAACCAATTAAAACTTTATCAGGCAGAGAAGCAAGACACTCTATGGATAATGATGAGGTTGGAAACTCTCTTGTACAACTTGTTGGCTCATATTGGAAGAAGAGTGTCATGCCAAATTATCTTTATGTGCTCATGAATAATGTTCTAACAAGGGTGGATGGAGAGATGAGCATAAAGCGTAGTTCTAATGGAAGGAATAATAATAATATTCACCTTGGCAACACATGCTAATGCCTTGACAAGATGCTATCTGCTCTTGCTGTTAAATTAGATGCATATTAAGTTAGCAGACCCTATTGCTATCTACTATTTTACAGAATGAACTAGAAGAGAAAGAATACACCTTTCAGCATCTACAAGTCCCTCATATGACCATAAAATAATTGCATAGAGCATACCCATTTAACTTAGAGCTTATGGCACATTAATTGGGTGGATTGATCTTGAAAATAAAAGTGAGTCAGGCAGGAAGGAAACTGTAGTTTCTACCTACCTTTAATTCTTTATACTGAACTCAAATAACTGAGATTTTTGCTGTCGCTATTTCCTAAATGCAGAATTTCAGAGTGGGATTTTGGTCTTTAATGTGAAGATACATCTATATTAAACCAGGAATCATTGTCAGTAACATTTAGACGCGAAAATTTGGAAGATTAAACAAGTGTGAAGGTTGATCATGGAAATCAAAGAGGAAGGAGCATCAGAAGAAGGCCAGCACTTTCTTCCCACACCCCAGGCAAATGATGCTGGGGACTTCCAGTTCACAAGTAAGTATGTGTTCCCCTCTCTTTAACTCTCTTCTAGAGTTTAGGTTTTATTTTTTAGCATGACTTGCGACTTTTCTTTTCAGAGGATTCCTGTTGGCCATTTATTTAACACTGCCAAACATATGCCAAACCTTTCATTTAATTTACATTATAAAAATAATCTTTAGAAAACAGTATTGGTTGGAAAAGTTTTCTAAGAAATTTGGTTTTTCACAGCTTACGGCAGTTGTTAATAACTTTAAAAAAAAATCTACACTCTTTGAAATGAACAGAAAGCTGCCTAATGATTGTCACTCTTGTTTCTCTTGGAAAGTCTAAAATTTTAGTATTGTTAAATGTCAGCAGGAATAAAAAATAAATGGTTACCATGCAAAAAAGTGTTAACTCTGGGGATGCCTGGGTCGCTCAGTCAGTTAAGCATCTGCCTTTGGCTCAGGTCATGATCCCGGGGTCCTGGGATCAAGCCCAGAGCCTCACATTGTGGAGGGGAGTCCCTGCTCAGCAGGGAGTCTGCTTCTCCTTCTGCCTGCCACTCTCCCCTGTTTGTGCGTTCTCTCTCTCTCTCTTTCCCTGACAAATAAATAAAATATTTTTTTAAAAAAAGTGTTAACCATGTAAATAAAAAATAGGTGATTTTTATACACAGAGGTGGTTCTAACAATATATTAGTAGTAAATTTAAATCGTATTTGGTAAATGTACCAATAGAAATAAACAAGAAAATTATTTTTGTAATGTTCTTACATTTATTACCAAATGGTTGACTTTTACATAAATTTTAGTTTTGCTTGTTTGGCCAGCCATAAGTTATAATAAGTGGCATTTAAGTTCTCATCCACTTTTTTTTGGGAAGACTCCAAGCTGTGTGTGGCCATCAGATATCCACATTACCACATTATAGCACATTATCACTTGCCACAGCCTGATCTTGCAACCTTCTAACCCCTATATGTTCCCACCCTTACTTTTGTTCTCAGACCTTCCCTCCACTTCACTCTAAATCATTTAGCCATGTTATTAGATTTCTTAAAAATCAAGAAAAAAGGAATAAAAACATTTATCAGAACAATGATTTGAGCTATCAATAACTTGGCAGAATAACTACCACCATAATGTCTTTCATCACCTTATTAGAGATAGCTCTTTAATTAATAATTTACTATTTACAGCAGGCTGGAGTGGTTTGAAAGAAAAGTCTATATAAGAGAGTACTTTTGTGAGGTCATCTTTTTTTAAGGTTTTGCCGCTGTCTACGTGCATTTAAGAGAAACTAACAATTGAAAAATATGTTTTAAATTTGTCAAAGCTGCAAAAAACAGTATCTTTTCAGTTTCTTTATAACCATAGAGCTAAGTAGATCAGTCAAAACTTCAGTCACATTTAGTTCTGCTACAAATATTATGAGAACTGACAGCTTATAAATTTGGACAATTAACTGAGTTAATTCTTTCTGCCAAATAATGTATTTATAAATTCTGGGCAGGGTGAAGCATAGTAATATATATTGACATATTTTTGATTATGAGTTAAATATCTTTAATCTGAATTCTTACTCACTATTTATAGGTATTCAGAAGACTCCAAATGAACCACAGTTGGAATTCATCCTTGGTAAGGAATTCCATCTTATTTATACTGATAAATAAAATAATAATCTGTATATATAGTTTACAACCTTACATTGCTTATATCATTATATCATTGCTTATATCATTATATAATTTACAAACTTTTAAGAACATTGTTCTATAAAAAAACTTTCATTCTTTACGGCGTTACTTTGAGGTGAGCGGCAGGATGGATAAAATAGATAAAGAAGATTAAGAGTACACTTATGATGAGCACTGAGAAATGTTATGAAATTATTGGATTGGGGGCGCCTGGGTGGCTCAGTCATTAAGCGTCTGCCTTCGGCTCAGGTCATGATCCCAGGGTCCTGGGATCGAGTCCCACATCAGGCTCCTTGCTCGGCGGGGAGCCTGCTTCTCCCTCTGCTGCTCCCTGCCACTCTGCCTACTTGTGATTCCTCTCTCTCTGTGTGTCAAATAGATAAATAAAATCTTTAAAAAAAAAAAAAGAGAAGAAATTATTGGATCATTATATTGTATACCTGAAACTAACACAACACTGTGTTCATTACGCTTCAGTTTAAAAAAAAGCTGAGGGGAAAAAAATCATTCTATGTGATGTCACTTCCCCCAATTTGTAAGTAAAGAATTTGAGCTGTAGAGTAGGTCAGTTCACTACCCAAGGGTATAGAGTTCAGTGGTAATAGAGTTGTGCCTCTCAACCAGGTCAACTAACTGCAGATCTGGTGTCCAGCACTCATCCTAATACAGTGACTGGGCTTTGCTGCTAATCAACATTTCTTGAAATCTATGTGTTTATCTTCTCCTTGGGCTAGAGACTAGGCTCATATAGTTTTTCTTTAGGCCATTTACAAGGTTCCTGCCTCTTTTTTTCAATGTCACACACTCAAAAATCCCCTTTTTCTTCCATCTTGATTTTGTGGACAGATCCTTAGTATTTGAGAATTTAACTATAATTCAAAACTTTGATTTTCTTAAGCAACTTTGAAGATCTGTCACATGTAGAAATTTGTAACTTGGTCCAAGGATGAGTTAAAAATGTGCACTCTGTGGCTGATCCACTGCTTAGCTAGTGAGTGGGACCTGCTTTGTGTCTGAATTTGGTATGACTGCAAAATGTCATTAGGGAATTAGCTGCAAAATGGTATTTAAAGAGGGTAAAAATATGGTTCATATGAACCATTTAGAGAGGGTTTTTTTCTTCTTATGGTTCTAAAATGTTTTGAAAACAATGAGCTTTTATAGAATCATACATACATGTATTCAATTTCCTATATAGAGACCGGATATCTAAATCTTTAAATGTGAATATACATGTTTTATAAAGTTATGGACAAATTGAAATATGTGCATTTACTATCTATAGTAGTTTTTAGTGATTTGAAGTCTCAATTATTCCAAGAATATACATTTTTATTATATAATGAAATAGATTTCAAACTTATATCCTTTGCTCAAAATACTACATTTTGATGTGTAACTTATTGAGATAACAACTATATATAATTTTTTTGTTTTGTTTGTTTCTTCTAATAGAGTTTATTTCTAGAGCAGTTTTAGGTTCACAGCACAATTGAACAGAAAGTACAGAGGTTTTCCATATGCCCTCTGGCCCCATAAATGCATAGCTTCCCCTATCAGAGTGGTACATTTGTTACACTTAAAGAACTTATATTGACACATCATTATTATTCTAAGTCCATAGTTTACATTTGGGTTCATTCTTAGTGTTGTACATTCTATGGATTTGGATAATGTATAATGGCATATATCTATCATTAAAGTATCATGCAGAGTATCTTCATTGCCCTAAAAGTCCTGTGTGCTTAGTCTATTCATCCCTCTCTCCCCTAACCCTTGGAAACTACTGATATTTTTTTCACTCTCTCCCTAGTTTTATCTTTTCCAGAATGTCATATACTTGGAATCATACAGTATGTCACCCTTTCAGATTGGCCTCTTTCACTTAGTAACGTGCATTTAAGTTTCTTCTATGTCTTTTCATGGCTTGATAGCTTATTTCTTTTTAGCACTGAATAATATTCCAGTGGTGGGATGTAGCACAGTCTATTTGTCCACTCATCTACTTAGAGATATCTTGGTTACTTCCAAATTTTGGTAATTATGAATAAAGCTGCTTACAAGTTTTTGTATAGGCATAAGTTTTCAACACCCTTGGGTAAATACCAGGGAGCACATTGTTATATGGTAAGAGTATGCTTAGTTTTGTAAGAAATTCCCAAATTGTCTTGCAAAGTGCCTGTACACTGTGCATTCCCACCAGCAATGCATGAGAGTTTCTGTTACCCCACATCCTCACCAGCGCTTAGTGTTGTCAATGTTCTGGATTTTGGTATAATTCATTTTTTAAGAACATTTTATTTTTGTTACAAATGTAGCTAAAAGGTGTTGTAAGTTAAGGATTCTAGATTTTTTTATTTTCCCTGGTATGAAGAAACAGAAATGTGAAAATTCAAGAAACTTCTGTGGAACACCAAAAAACTATACTTTTTTTTCTAGAGAGTGCTCAGATGGTATCAGATATAGAAAGAACTTGTTTGAGAAAGGGAGCTGAGTAGCAAAAGAAGTCTAGGTACCTCTTGACTCACTGTAACTCTTGCTACTTGAGCCTTTATCTATTCATCTTTCATTTTTAAGGGAAGAATTTTTTTTTTTTTTTTTACTTTTTTACTAGGATTTCAAAGAGTAAAGATTTGTTAGAGTAACTTAGTGTTACTCTAAAACCTTCTTATTTGCATCTTGGAGAACAAGGTGAAATCTGAAGGAGGCAGAGACAATTGGAGGAGAGGCTGTTAGTCAAACATGGAGGCCAGCTTTCAAGAGACAGGGTGCGTAGGCCAAATACATATCTTCTTTTTCAAATAAACTTATCTGTCTTGTTCAAAGACCTAGCTATATTATTTTGTTTCAAAAGCCCAGTCAAATTCAATAGCAATGCTGTCGTTACTTATATTTCTGGCTTTAAATCATAGATCTAAGAGATGAGCAGCTGTGACAATTTATGCATAATAATATTCCTCCCATAAAAAAACTTCAATTTTCTTTTTTCATATTTATTCAGAAAAACCACTAGAATTCTTAACAACAGATAATTTTATCTTATCATGTGGCAAAAAATGCCTTACAAGTAAACAAAGTTATTTAGAGTCTTCAGGAAATTGTGTTATTGGTCCTGGAAGATATATTCCCCAAACTGTTTGTTATGCTTCTGAACATTTTAAAATCCTCAATTGTAGTATTTCTTAAAAAAAATAAATAAATAAAGCCTTTTGAAAATACTCCTTCAAGGATATTACAATTAAACCCATGTAGGTTTTACTGTGTATTTTTTGGTACTTTTTTCTTTGAGTTTTTTTAATCCCACAAATTCTTTAAGACTTCACCTGCTAACTAGCTAACTTCATAATAATGAGAGAATAATAGTTTCCTAAATATTTTTATCATTATTTAAAAATGCATATTTATTTAATCAAAAAAACAAGGCATCTTAATACAAAAAAATTTTTTTAAAGAATTAAAGTAGGAGGCTCTTGTTCCACCTAATTTTTCAACTAAATTTTTATTTGATTCCTGATTCTTTGCCAAATTATTCAAATAAATTGAGAATCTCAATGGTTTGCTTTTAAATTGGGAAAACAGCTACGCTAATTTTGCTAGGTGTCATATTGCTTTGTATAAGTTATTTTCCATTGAGGATTTGTTTCTGCTTTGTCTCTATGCCATTATAAAATCACTATATCTTGCTGAAGTTCCTCTGCTACATCTTTATTCAAGTAAATGAGGTAGGAGATGCTTAGTCAATTGAGCAAGCTAATTGGTTTAAAAATGTCTTGCTAACACAAGTTCAGCATTTACAGAAAAAGTATCTCAGGTCCATTGCCATTATATTTCTAGTGGTTTACTGAATTTAAATTATGTAACTCACCCTTACATCTGCAACCCTGCTTCCACATTTTTTCATTGTTTCATTTGAATGTGTTGATACTCTTTTAATGTCCACAAAGAGAGAAATAATTGAAAACCCAAGAGAACACAGATTTTCTTACAGTTTAATAAAATTGTTTTTTTTTAAAGATTTTATTTATTTGACAGAGAGAGAGAGCGAGCACAAGTAGGCAGAGAGGCAGGCAGAGGGAGAGGGAGAAGCAGGCTCCCCGCTGAGCAGGGAGCCCGATGCGGGGCTCGATCCCAGGATTCTGGGATCATGACCTGAGCTGAAGGCAGCCGCTTAACCAACTGAGCCACCCAGGTGCCCCAATAAAATTGTTTTTATTTTTTAAAAAATAAGCATTTAAAAAGAGAGATCATGGGGTGCCTGGGCGGCTCATTCGATTAAGCATCAGACTCTTGATTTAGGCTCCGGTCAAGAGCTCAGGGTCCTGGGATGGAGCCCTGCCTCAGGCTCCCTGCTCAGCAGGGGAGTCTGCTGTTCTCCCTCTCTGCCTCTCCTCCTCCCTCCCCCTGCTTTCGCTTGCCCATGTGCTCACACGTGCTCTCTCTTTCTCTCTCTGTCTTTCTCTCTCTCTCCAAGAAAGAAAGAAAGAAAGAAAGAAAGAGAAAAAAGGAAGAAAGAAGAGAGATCACTTCTTAAAATCTGGGTGCATTTCCTTTGACCATTGTGGAAAATATATAGAGAAGACTAATCTTGACAAAGATATAAAAGAACTATTAACTATTTCTTAAGTTTATCCTCTCATTTATGCTTATAATTTTTACTTTTATATATCTCCACTTACTAGCTCCAAAGTCAATAGTATACTTATGAGTATGTTTTCATATTTTTATGTGAATACTACATATCATAAATCCAAAACAATAGGCACTAATGTATATTAAAATAAGAGAGATGGCGTGCATGTGTGTGTGTGTGTGTGTGTGCATGTGGTTCTTGTGTTCTTTATTTGACACTGTGAAGTTATATTCTTAAAATAATTTATACCTTGATGGCTGATACCTGATCGAAGCCAATGACCAGATATAGGGTGCATCGAAAGACACATTTTAGACATCAACAGCCTCAGTGTCATTTATGATAGGAATGTAAAGACATGGATGCTGGAGTGAAATCTCTAACAGTACAAATCATTCATTCATACAAGTTGTATTGGGAGCATAGAAAACTTGTAAGTAAATAATTTCAGGTAGTGTTAAGTTCTATGTAGAGAATAAACAGAACAACTGTATAGAACATGTTTGGGGGAGAGGTAATTGACTTGGGAGATGGAGGGACTATTTTAGATATAGAGGTCAAAGAAGGCCTCTGTGTATCCGGCGGGACTTAGGATGTTGACAATTATTTGGAAAGTGTCCATACTGAACATAAGACCCAGGTGACTTTCTCAGCAGGAGGTCCTGGCTGTAGTAAATATTTATGCAGCATGTAATAGGGTTGTAGGAATGGGAATACTGGGGCTCAAGGGTAATGAATTGGGTTGCTGGTTTGATCAGGAATGAAACCAAGTTAGGAGCTGATCTGGTCTTGGGTTAAAAAAAAATAAAAGTCTCAGAGGAAATGGCAGAATAGTGAAGGACCACTTGCTGGGTGACTAGAATGCCAAGGTCAGAGTAGGACAATTCTGGGATAGAAGAAATACTGATCCAGTGAGATCCTGGCCCCATGGCCTCTTCTAGCCTCCCTGATTCCCTAACTGCTGGGTAATAGGATCAGCTCTGGCGATTGGATGCTGCCAAGCCTCTAGTGAGCAAGAGATAGAGAGCGATTAAGGTTCAAAGCCAACAGATTGTTAAATCCCTTGCCTTTTGTAAAGGTGTTTCATCTTTTAAGAATCCATATTTAAGTTATGGGATAATTTTTTCCAGAGACTTTTTCCTCTTGAAAGAAAATGTAACAACTCCTCCCCTATAGGTTTTATTAGTACATAAAATAAGACTAATCTGAAGCTCAAATTATTTAATAGAGCCTTACTTCATTTTTCAGTTTTTTCTAAAATTGATAAGTCTGTAGCAACTGCTATAATTTTCATAGTAATATAGTGAAAGCTTTCATAGATAAAAATCAATAATAGACAATATAGAAATACATCTGTAATCTGTGCGATATGGTCCTATATCATCATACATTTTCAGACATAGTTAACTCTCTTTATTTCCATTTTATCACTTCATTTCTTGACCTTCACTTTTCTGCTAACACCTCAAATTCAGGATGGATGAAGGAAAGTACAGACCACTGTATTTTATTCTCAACTCAAGAGTCACTCAACAGGTGTTAATTTTTCTAGTGAAACGTATAGTCTTAAGATGGACTACTATAAACTCATAAGAATGATCTGTCAGAAAGATATTTTATCAAACAAGAGAATATAAAATTGTCAAAGCAGAATAAAAAATTACATATACAACATGAACCTTATTTAACTCTCTTTGTATGTACAAAAGAATAAGATCGGAAGAATAGGTATGAGTATCTTTAACTGTGGTTATGACAGGTTAGTAGAATTCTGATTTCCTTTGTTATACTTTCTTGTATCTTCCAAAATCTCTGCAATGTGCTCATTTAAATGTCACAATCAGCTGCTGTCATTTTAAAAAATGAATAACCTGGGTGCCTGGGTGGCGCAGTCAATTAAGTGTCTGCCTTCGGCCAGGTCATGATCCCAGGGTCCTGGGATCGAGTCCCGCATCGGGCTCCCTGCCCAGCGGGGAGTCTGTTTCTCCCTTTCCCTCTGCCCCTCCCCCCTGCTCATGCTCTCTCTCTCAAATAAATAAATAAATAAATAAATAAAATCTTTAAAAAAATAAAAATGAATAACCTGAATAAGCTGAACAAGCTGAACAAGATAAAGGGCATAGCTGAAGGAGTAAAATTCTGCTCTTTATCTTCGATTAGCTCATCGCATAATTAGAGAGGTCAAACTAAGACTCCTGAAATCATTAAAAGACATTTAAAAACTAAGCTATTTTTAGAGTTTCTAAGAATATAAGAGATTGTGTAAAGGATCAAACTAGTATAGGAAGGAGTAGTCAAAAAAGGCTTCCTAAGGAAGACTAACTTAAAAGCAATTCTTCAAGTTAGAAAATAGGATTAAGAATAGGAAGAGGAAAGGAGGAATTACATTCTAGACCAGGAGAGCAGCATAAGCAGACATTTGGTGCTTGGAACAAGGTAAAGACTTCAAATCCAGAGAACACACACACAAAAGGCATGCACTAAGTACTTATTTATTATTATACCAAGCTACATATAGAAAGGCCAGCCATCTTGTCTTCCTCGAAGAGAAAATGGAAAATGTGTCCTCAGATTTGATTCTTGATTCATCTACTTATTGGTCTTTTAGAATAGTGGTATATATAGAAAAATTAGTGATTCCAAGATTTTATAAGAAATTAACTTCACATTCACTCTGTAAGCCATGCCAGTTCTGCCATACATAATGTGACTAAATAGGCAAATTGAAATTTACCACTTGTGGAAACTATTTTTTTCTATGGAAATGAAGGATTGAAAAAAATAGTCTTGTGGATATGCAACCCACTATACACCTATACCAGGTAAATGATGTGTACCATCCTAGAATTCAGTAATTAAAATTCAGTTGTATCACAACATCATGTTATGGCACAATGACAAGATGTCCCTAGGTAGGTAAATTCAAATATTAGAGTGGCTTTGAAAAAAGGTGAGGTTATCCTATTTGGTTATTAAGCCTTTGTCCAGGAGGATTCTAAATACTTCATTCTACTATTGGATCATATATAAGGTTATGTGGACTGATTTGGGATTTTGTATATAGAGCCACTATATTTCTCCCTGGTTAGAAAACAAAAAACAAAAAACAGAAAGTCATGTAAATTATGTGATCAGTTTTCTGTGTTCAGAATTTGAAATGTGTATTAAAATGTGCTCAGACTGACAAGCTGCACAAAAACAGTCTCATCTCTTTACAGACACAGCTTTTATAGCTTGTTCGGGCCTTCATTAACCTGAATGTCAGGTTCATTCATACTTTATGAATTGCTATAAATCAGGAATTGTTTTTATGTGTTTCTCTAAAAGAAAAAAAAAATCTTACGAGGCTAAACTTACCAATTCTCTCCTTTGTTCACACTTCTACTTTCCTGCTGGTCTGTGTTCTATAAATGATTATAAAGCTCTGACTTTTTTAAAGCTCCAGTGGGAAAATGGAAGATTTTACTCTATCTTCTTTAGTATTTTTACCCTATACATGACATGCTGCTTCAGCTAAAGGGAATACCAAGCACAGAGATATATTTTTGTATTTAATTTTTATTGATAGAATATTACTTCTTATAAGCTGTAAGATCATCTTCCAGCAATAATAGAAGTACCTAGTAAGAATTAGATCAGGCCTGTGCTTGTCCTATTTTGTTGCTTTATCATACATAGATCGCCATTCTCTTGATTCTCACAGTATGATACTTCCCTTATAAAACGTGGCTTTCCACTGAACAATAATTTGCGGGGTACCTTCCCAAGACAAGGCATTGTGCAAAGTGCTCGGATCATAGTAATAGCACAAGAGTAGCTACCATTTTCTGAGAATCTATGATACTTACGGTATTATGAAATGGTAGTTACCTCTTCACAAACAGAATGCCATGTTTTCCTCACAACTCAACACTAAACATAACTAACATTTATCAAGTGTTTGTTTACCATACATTGTCCTCAGTAATTTACATAAATTAATTACTTTAATTTTCACAGTTTAATTATGAGATAATTGTTCTATTATCAGTCATTTTTGTTTTAGAGGGAAGGAAACAGGCATGAACAGGTTAAGTAATGAGCCCAAGATTTGAACCCAGGAGTCTGAGTACAGAGCATGCTCTCCTATATTATGTTCATTTGAGAGATAAAAAATGTAAAATTCCCAGTGATCAACTTTCCAAAGATCTTATGAAAGTTGAGTGACAAAGTCAGAATCCAAGTTGAGGGGGCGCCTGGGTGGCTCAGGCAGTTCAGTGCCCAACTCCTGATTTCTAGGGTGAGGAGATTGAGCCCTGTGTCAGGTTCGGAGCGGGGCTTGGAGCCTGCTGGAGATTCTCTCTCTCCCTCTGCCCCACCTCCCCCTACTCATGCTCTCTCTCTCTCTCTTAAAAAAAAAAAAAGGATCCAAGTTGAATTCTGTTTGATTCTGAAGCTCCTGCTTTTAACCACCAGGCTATATCCCTTTCTTATTGATTCCTGCTTCCCAAGAATTTCTAGGAGGTGATGGAGACAAACAACCACAATGCTAGGCAGATTATGATAAGGGCATACGCCAACAACTATGGAAATACTGAGCAAACAGTAATTAAATATAACTGCAGCATCAGAAACAACATCTCAGAGGAAGTGGCATTTGGACCAGATCTGGAAGGATGAGCAGGATTTCAGCAGTTTAGAAGGAACACAAAAGACAATTCAGGCAAAGGGAGTAGCAAATTTCATGAAACAGAATCCTAGAGCTCATTTTCCAAGGTGATGCATTGAATGTTCACTTACATATCCCTCTTTATTACTTATAATCCCACAACAAAAATAAATTAAGGCTCTAGGAATTCTCTTGCAATATTTTACAATCATTGCACATTTATTAGAAACTGGCTTTAAAATTCTAAATGAACACAACTTTTTAAACATTGTCTTGCTAGCAAATTTCATTTGGGTATCGGGTACAATTGAGTCTTACTGGCTTTGGGGTTATGTTAGATGAAACTCAAAGAAGCCTTAGCCATGCTGAGCTGGACTCAATAGACTCTGTAGCCATGCTGTGCCCCTGACAACTGCCTACCTATGCAGAGTTTGCAGACAGAGGAATCTTCCCTTTCTTTAAGCTATCTCAATTTTGACAGCATCAGTTAACGAGCAATACTTTTGAGGAGACATTTTCAGAACAACCATTTACCAACAACTCAACAACAAAAATAATAGACAACTAATAGAAGTGGATTTGCATTTCAGGCTCAGATTTCAGTCTACAGTCTGAGTGGGGAGACAATATATCTCACCAGTTAAGAGATGGGAGTGTGAAGCCAACTGCAGGCGTTTGAATCCTGTCTTTGCTACCACCTAGCCACTTGACCTTAGAAAAATTACACAGTGTCTCTGAATCTTTGTTTTCTTTCTTTTTTTTTTTAAAGATTTTATTTATTTATTTGAGAGAGAGAATGAGATAGAGAGAGCATGAGAAGGGGGAGGGTCAGAGGGAGAAGCAGACTCCCTGCTGAGCAGGGAGCCCGATGTGGGACTCGATCCCGGGACTCCAGGATCATGACCTGAGCCGAAGGCAGTCGCTTAACCAACTGAGCCACCCAGGCACCCTGAATCTTTGTTTTCTTATCTATAAAATGGGAAGGGTATCAGTATCTACCTTATAAGTTTTTTGTTAGAATTAAATAAGTGAATGTACATAAAGCACTTAAACTAGTATCTGACATATACTTAATGATTGGTTAAGCTTTATTATTTTGAATATAACCTTGGGTGAGTACTCAATGAGTACTTCCTTGAGCAGGAGGTCTTAACACTATATTTTTAGGAATAACAATTGCTATCATTTATTGAACTCCTTCTAAGTGCCAGGTATTAGGCTGTATCCTTTTCGTTTTTTATCTCTGCTTCTACAACTGACCCTTTAGGTGTTTCCCACTATTCATGTTTCACAGATAAATTCAGTTGCTTGCTCATGGGTATAAGACTAGGAGATGGAGGAATATAGATTTTAACTCCAAAGGCCATGTCTTTGTGGTTGATTATTAAAAGTGCAGGAATGGGAAAGAGAAGACATTAAAGGCTATCTAAGACCTGCATTATGTTTTTGTACTACTGAAATAATTAGAGATTTAACTGGAAGAAGAGAAAATGAACCAATTAGAGCTTCTTAATAGGTCTGTTGTGTGGGTAGTGGTTTCTAGAGTCTCAAGGTTGAATGTGTGCTGCAGTTGGAATATAGCCTGTCCTTAGTGACACTGGTCTAGATTCTAGTTTGGTGCTCTTCAGGAAGTTGAGATATGTGACATCATTAATAAAGGAGAAGTATATGAGAAATCAAACTTCTCTTCCCACTTCTTGTTTGCTGCAACTGTATCATTTAATTGAATTATGTTATGATAAATATGTCTATTCATGTCACATTTCCTTCTGAATAATATACCATAGGAGCTTTCAATTAAAGGAAGTCTTTGACCAGGTCTAACTTCACAGGCCAAAATTGATTCTTCACATAGGTTTGGCAAATTATTTGTTAAATTAGAGGGGGTTTTTTAAATGTTTACTTTCTACCTTCTTTATTTGTGTCTTTTATCCATGATCAACATGCCCCATCTTGTTTATTGCTCTTTCTATGTGATTTACCTAATTACTTTCTTCCCTCCATTGTCTAATTACTGAGAGCGGCTGGTCACTGGAACAGGTCTACCTTTGTAGCATCTGTTGCTACTTACGGGTAATTGGGGAATCAGGACTACCTAGGGGCTTTGTTCATTAGGTGGTCTTGCTTTGCATAAAGTCGAAAGCCACGTAGGTTGTAAGGGAGCAAGATCCCCTGATGCTGCTGTCTGTGTGACTGAAATTTACCAGTCAGCCTTCTTGTGGAGCAGATAGTATCCAAATGTATCCTCGACCACCTGGGAACCATGCCATGGGGAAGAAAAGAGACCTAGTAGAGTGGAACGCAAGATTAAAGAAAAGTCCCTTCATATTTCCACTGTACAAAACAGTCTTTTCCCAAATGATTCTTACTTGAGCTTCGACCTCTTGCAGTTGACAAAGGTGGTGCTATGCCCATTTCACAATGGAAGAAACCGACTCTCAGAGGAGTTAAGTGACTTGCCTGTGGTCTTATACCGGGCATGAGAAAGCCCAAAGTTTTTCAAGTGTTCTGCCACTTATTCTCCTATTACCTCTACTTTACCAAGGACAAAAGATTGTTCTTGGCTGTTTTCTATAGTGGTAAGGTCTCAGAAGTCCGCTTAAGCAAAAAAGGTATTCCCAGGTCAAAACTTGTCCAAATCCAGAATATCAGCTTTATCCCCACCCAAAACTTAAATACCCTCCACTCTAAACAATTTCACAGTCCATGGCTTTAAACAACATTTATGGGCCTTTGTTTCCAAAACTTGCAACTCTTGCCTTCACTTTTCCATGGAGCTCCCAATTCCCATTTTCAACTGGCTGGTAAATATCTCCACTTGCTCATCTAGGAGGTATTTTAAACTTAAGATAATTAAAACCTGTTTTCTTGATTCCCATTCCTGTCCCTCCCAAAATATCATTCCTCCATGATGCCCATCTCCATAAAAAGCATCACCATCCATTCAGTTATGCCAGTCCCCAAACTATAACCCTTTCTTGATTCTTCTTTTTCCCTAACCTCACATTAAATCCGTCACCAAGTCCTATAATTTCTATGTTGAAAATATTTTCTGAATTTGACCAACTCTCTCTCCTTTGCCACTGCTGTTGTTCAATTCTGAGCAGCTATCAGCTCTCACTGGAGCCAGTTAGGGGAGTCCCCATGGGAAGCTGGCATCTGCTCTTGCCTCTGCATAGTCCCCTCCTGATAGAAGAGCCAGGGTAATCTTTTCAAACTATCAATGTGATTTCTTCACTTCCCTAGATAAAATCCTCCAATGGCTTCCATTTCACTTGGAATAAAATTGAGATATCCTACCACATTCTATAAGGATCTTGAGGAGCAGGTCATTCTCACCATACTTATGCTAACTTTCTAGCTCATTCTTCATTGACCTTGGTCTTCCTTTTGCTTCTCAAACAAGCCAAACATTTGAGTCTTTGCATTTGTTGTTCTCCCTAAGCTGGCTCCTTGGTATGTTTTAGGTCACAGCTCAAACGTCATCTTGTCAGAGAAGCTTTTCTTGAACCACCCTCCCTCCCAACACTCAATTTAACACACTGTTTAAAATTCTCACTAAATTATTATTTTAAACTTCATGTCCCACTAGAGTATAAGCTCCATAAAATATGGAACTTCTTTTCTTGTTCACTGCTATAAAACTGTCACCTAGAATCATGCTGGGTACATTTAGATATTCAATAAATATCCATGAACTGAAAGCATGCATGAATGCCATTGCTTTTTTCCTCTCACATTTCTTCATAAAATAAGTGTATATATTTAGATATGCCCTTGAAATGTTTTTGTAATTATTGCTAACACAATTATTTGTAAAAAGCAACACATTTAAAATTCTCAATAAATACAGTTATTTAACCATTGATATTTTGTTATTAACAAATTATGTATTAGGAGGGATAGAGCCTTCCTGCCCTTGGAGTTCTTCTAGAAAGAACTCACAGGAAGAATCAGTCATAGGTTGAGCTGAACAAGGGCATTCTGTAACTAGACTGTGTAGCTGGTGATTGCTTACCTGTGTAGAATTTTATGCCTAGAATTCTTCACAAAGTCACTTCAAGATTCTGGTATTATGACAGCATCACAGAGCAAGGATTCTTCTTATAGAGATGCTCTGAAGAGCATACATAAACAGATAACAAGAAGCATAACAGACAACTAAAATAGTAGAAATGCACTGGGTCCAGAAATTTGACTTTACATTTCAGTCTGTACTACATAAACTCCAAGAAAGGGCAATACAAGGGCAGCATTTGAGAGCATGGGCTGCATTGCCATCCTGAGAGCATTTGAATCCTGATTCTGCTACTGGCTACCTATGTGGCTCTAAGCAATTCATTTTTATTGGGAGGGGTTGTGGATTAATCTGAGGTAGTGTACTTAAAGCACTAAGAATGGTCATTTGAGCAAATATATGTGAAAGAAATATATTACTAGTATGTTGTTAGAAATTCAACCTTTTTTTTCACCTATTGAATCAGATCTTCACAAACCTCAGTGAGAAGAAATATAATTACCATCCCCATTTCCAGATGAGAATATTGAGACTCCATCACAAATCCAGTCACCTGGTCAGGACTGGGATCTATGACCGGGAACCTTAGGTGGTTTACTGCATAAAACAAGTAAGAACTATCAAGGAGACCTTCAAACAGAAGGTGTCTCATATTCTTATCTTACCTAGTATACCACATATCCTGGAAGAGTAGAGAAGGTGGTTCTTCTTTAATTTGAGTAGTGTAAACTACTTCTCCTTTGTTCCGAAACTTCCTGTAAAGCTAAGGCTCTGAAGCACTCTTCAGTCAGCTAGCAGGAGCTCTGCTGAGCTTTGGGTTTGAACTGCTCTCCTTGGAGATCCCAGTTTTTCTAAGAAGTATCCTCTTTGTTTCCTTCAAACTTGGATTCTCCTGGAACCACTATCTCCTACTTTTCAAATTGTCTGAGCTATGCTTTTTTCCACATAGTGTTGAACTTGTGGATTTTGCTCTGAATAATTAGACCCTTCCTGCCCTAGGACTATCCCACATTTGCTTTCTCACCTACACACTCTCTTGTCTTCTTTCTCATGTTCTATGTCTCCTGGATCACTAGTCATTTCTAGCTTTAGCTTATCTGTACCAAAACCTTGTTTTATTTCCTGTGAGTCAACCATCTTATGATGGGAGAATTGATACCCCTAAAGCCTGATTTTCTCTTGTCTACAGGAAAATCACACATATGATTGACTCAAGAGATTCAAGAAAGATGGGGAGTTATATTCTTCAAGCTCTTCATTTGTCCTGCCTCCAAATGATGTTCTAGATGGAGACAAGTAAAACAAGAGGCTAACTATACCTCGGGCTAACTATATACCTCAGGACCATCGATTCCCCCCCACCCCCTTCTCCCCTCTTATTTTCTATTTATGTAAGGCCTTGATTTAATACTTTTAATCTACTTGTAAAATAGTTGGCATTAGAGAGGGACAGCAATTTCATTTTAAAAAGCTACTAATTCCACATATAGATACTAAGTGCAGCACATTTATAAAAAATAATATTCCTGAAAAATTTTTTTAAAAATTACCTTAATTTAAGCACCACCTCCTAAAGTGTAAGCCCTTAAGTGTAATATATAGAATGCAACTCTTGTAAAATATTTTGGTTTGGGAAAGCATGTCTAAAAATTGCCTCATTCAGGATTTGGTGAAAGCCAGACCGTGAGTCAATGTGTTGTGTGTAAAGATGTCCAGATTGAACAACTGCTTTCCAGATTGCTTGCTACTTCCTGCCCAAACAAATGGATTCTTTCAGGAGACCACCAACCCCTGAAGGCAACATTCCAGGCCCCTATTTCCTTTATTTGTCCTCAGCCCCCCAAATACCTCCTAGACATCAATCATTCTGTGTCCTTAGAGTTTAACAACTGTGAGTGCACTTCTCTTCGCCATCCATCTTTGGTGATTCGGGCTCTGACTTTCCTGTCACCCCTCCTGTAACTCTCTTCACCAGCTCCACTGGCCTCATCTCTTGGTTTGGAGGTAAAACAGGGAAGCAGGCAGCCGCTCCTCACTAACCCACGTGCCCTTCTGGATCTACTGATGGGCCCTCCAATCCTACTGGTTCCCATGTCGACCTGGTAGTCCTGGGAAAATGTTGTTCTCTTGGCCTCTGGGCAGGTAAAAGGCTTAAGGTTGTTCTCTGTGTTGTTCCCTCTTACTTCTGCTATCCTAGTTTTAACACTACAGATTTCCGTTAACTGACAATATTTCTTTTAGTATTCAGAGGGACCTGCTTCCATTCTTGGAATAATGTTTTCCTCCTTTCTTAAGCAGCACATATGTTCCTGCTGAAAAGAGCAGCAGAAAGCTGCAAGCGCTTGTTTCTCAAGTGGAACGTGGATCTGGAGCTTGCACACGAAGTCTGTATCCAGTGTCAGGTGATGAGCCCAGACCAGTTTGGGGCTTTCAGCATATAGAGTCGGCTATCAAAACTTGAAGAGACATGAGCACAGACTTGTTTTTAATTCAAAGCGTTGAGGATGGAGTCTCAGTCACCAAGGTGTAATAGTCATGAAAACAAGACAAAATAGTATTTTCTGAGGATTAACATGAGAGAAGCTGAGGGAGCTGGGGACAAGCTGGAGAATGGGAGTCTGCTGGTACTGACGAGAGCAATTTGAACCAAATTTGTTCTTTTCATATGCAAATACGCTGTCTGCTCTACAGCTGGCATCTTCACTGCTCCAGAGCACAGATGATCAAAGAGCATTTCCCGAGAGCACCGTTGTTCCAGGAAGAGGTTCTTTTTTTCTCTCTCTCTAGATTCTTCAATGATACTTAAATTCAGAACCGGTACTGAGTGGGTAGTTTATTTTCATATGTATAATATTCCGCACTAAGGAAGTAAATTTCATCTTCTCAGACATTTTTTTTTCTTTTAAAAGGCCAACATGTTTTTATTTAACACACACAGAGATATGCATAAGATGTGGTGGTTTATTTGTATATTATTCTGTTATGGGGAAAAAGTAAAAGAATTTATCTCGGGACCTTTCCCCCCCTACAACATGAATGTAGCTTTTTACATTAAGGAAATCAGCTTAATTTATAACTGAACCAGTTATAATGAAATTTAGGAGCAGTGGTGCTCAAATCTCAGTGTAGCAAGAATTCTAAAGCAATGTTTCTATAACAACATCTTTTAAATTCCCCCTTGCAAATTATTGCCTATATTCCTCAATAACTTTGTCATCTGCTTCCTCCCTAAGGCATTACTCTCATCTTTTCCTCATGTTTTATTTGGGTTCTATTATCAAAGTATCGAGAGTCTTAAAATTCTTGTTACAAAGCTAAATCACCATTGAACATGCAGAGGACCAGACAGAGCAGAACAACGTTTTTGGGGGAAAAAAATTAGGCTGCTGAATACTCTGCTGTTGGTGAAAAGCAAATCAATAAATATAGTCTTCATCCTTGAGCCACATGTTGTGATCCACAAATGTGACTGACTGACTAGTAAAAAAAAAAAGAGAGAGAGAGAGAGACAGATGGAATTTAGTGGAACAATGAGGTAGCAACAGGCGTATTATTGTTCTGGACATGCGCTAACACAAGCAAAGTTTAAGCCCAATGCAACCTGACACGTCGTAGGTATACAGTACATTTTGTCTCCTGCCCCCCAACCCCCATCTTCTTTGCATGCTTCACGTATTATCTTAAATGAGAACAACCTTAAAATTTGTATGATATTAGCATTTTATTGTTGTAATATAGGAGCAAAAAATCCAGCATTATTTCAGTATGTCTAAAAAATTCTTGCATTAGGATGGCTTTCCTTCTTGCGTGTGTGTGTGTGTGTGTGTGTGTGATGATTTCTTGGGTTTTTTTTTTTTAAGATTTTTATTTATTTAAGAGAAAGAGTGAGAGTGAGCACAAGCAGGGGGAGCGGCAGAGGGAGAGGGAGAAGCAGGCTCCCCACTGAGCAAGGAGCTCGACATGGGGCTCAATCCCAGGACCCTGGGATCGTGACCTGAGCCGAAGGCAGACACTTAACTGACTGAGCCACCCAGGCACCCCTTGGATTTATATCTTATCTTTCAACCTTAAACACTGAGTTGCTTATTTCCCCCTGACCTTCTAAAAACCTAAAATTAATACTGTTGGTTCATGTTATGGAGGAGTATTTATCCTCCTTGAAAAGTCAGGCCCTGATTTTGAATTGGGGACTTTTTTTTTTTTTTTTAAACTTCATTGCCTTAAAAGACAAAATAAAACCAAAAAAGGAAAAGAGAAAGAATTCCAAACATTCTAATCTTTTTATGCCAACTTTTATGTATTTTTTATTTTTCCAACAAATATTGCTTATGTTGGCAGTTATGCATGGTTCACATACTCTTGAGGGAAGTATGTGTTAATTAAAATCTCCCACACAACAGTTAAGGGGGAAATAACACATTTTTGTTTTATCTCTATGAGGACTTAAAAACAGTTGTTTAATTGAAAGAAAAGCTGTGGTGGGTTAAGAGAGATATATTCCTGACCCTAATAGTCCCACATCTTATAAATATACAGTGATGACTTCAATGACCTCATCTTTCAGAATGATGAGAGAAACATACGTTAGAGAGGAAATTTGAGATGGCAGAAAAGAGAACACAAAGGGAAAATGCCAAATGAGAAAAATTACAGAAAGTAGCCTTGATTAGGTGAAAATATGCTAAAATGAACAGGCATGGCAAGATGTAATGCTAGACTCAATGAATTAAAGACTCTTAAAGATTCTATAGAGAATACTGAATGCTCATAGAATGTATACATTAATGGCCATAAATCAGTGAGTATGATATCAAGCCACATTTTTCTAAGAAGCAGCCTTCAGAAAATATTTAAAAGTGAATAGAGTATTCCCAATTACTTAGGAAAATCTCATTCTGTGGATATTAATATGAAGCAGGGACACTCTGTATTCTGCCATTTTACTGCACACAACTGAATTATCATGGAATGCAGTGCCCTGGGAACGAAGCAGTATTGTCTTCTGAACCCACTCAGGGGATCTGAACTGTAAAGATTGGCAGCCTAGGCTTCAAAAAATCGTTGTCTTAAAATTCTGGAGAGAAAGGAAGAATAAAGAACAGAAAGGAAGAAGAGACTAAATACAGGAAAGCATATTATACATGTTATACTGGCAAAGCAGTTAGAAATAGGGGCTATTTGGCTTAAGTGTTACATTTTTAAATGTATGCTGTAAATTTGTGTAATCTCGATTTAATCACTGGTATAGGATGGTAACTGTGAAACCATTTAACGGAGTACAGTAATTTATTAGACTGGAAACATAACCCAAATTGGCTTATCAGTTGATTAGTGGGCATCTAATTTTCTGGAGTACAAGGAGAAAGATATATATGTGACATTTATAAGAAACCTGACCAAACAAAAAGAATTTGAGAAGTAAGTAAAAAAACTGTATTCTAGGCTGCAAGAGTCTTTCCGACAGCCTTGGGGAAGTGGCTGATCCTCTTAGCCATGGTAAGATAAGAATGGTGCTGTTGAGGAAGCCTCCAAGTCAGATGGTTATTTCCCTAAAGCCCTGTTTGTATAAGGCTGCTTTTTTATTCAAAATCCCCCATCCTCAGTGCCCTGGCCTTTTTTGCCCTTGAGGGGCATGGATATATCTCTTCCATTTTCACTATGAAGAGTCCATAGAGGGTACAAGAGGTAAGATTTCATCAAAGGAGGAGGTATGCTTCCATCAGGCTATATTGGGTTCTAGATATAACATTTATTTTTAATTGCAAGAAAAAGACAACTTATTAGCATTTGCAGTCTTCCTTTTTGATGAAGGAAGTATACAGAGCAGAGGAGCAAGTCTTTCCATAACCCGTTGGGACATCTCAGGTGTTAAAATAATGCCTCCCTGTGAGCCACCACTCTGTATAAAGGAACACTAATCCCTCAGCTAAACCCCTGCTCATAGGTTGAGTTGACTATTTACATGTAGCTCATCTGCCAGGCAGACAGAAAATAAGCTTCTGTTATTTTTGGCTTCTTTGGAAGTGCCTAATCAGAGGTAAAATTAACAAGTGTAAGCATACACATCTGATTCCACAGAAGGAAACATATTAATGATACCTATGATTTCTGAAATTAGCAAATAATCCAGTAAAAGGTTTTAAAACATTTTTATTTATCTATATGAAAACAAGAAAATACCCACCCCCCAAAATCACAGCTATAAATTTAATAAAATGCTTTTACTGAAAAATCAGAAGGTTACACAAAATTAGGACCAACCTGGACCATGTTAAGCATATAACTACCATAAGAATATTGGAGATTGGGCTCCTGGGTGGCTCAGTCGTTAAGCGTCTGCCTTCGGCTCAGGTCATGATCCCAGGGTCCTGGGATCGAGTCCCACATCGGGTTCCCTCCTCGGCGCGAAGCCTGCTCTCCCTCTCCCACTCCCGCTGCTTGTGTTCCTGCTCTCGCTATCTCTGTCTCTGTCAAATAAATAAATAAAATCTTTAAAAAAAAAAGAATATTGGAGAGAGAAAATCCATTTTTGTGCCGAGCCATAACTATATTCATATTAACGTTAATAATAACATGTGCCTAGCATTCTAAGTAGATTGCTTCATATAATCTTTATAACAAATCTATGAAATATGTCCTTTTACGTTCATTCTAAAGATTAAAATATAGTGACTCGAAGAGATAATTTATACAAAGTCACATAACCCCTTAGGCTGGATCCAGGTTTCAAATACAGTGTTATCTTGAGTGAAAAAGCCATTCCTCTATGTTCTTTATGCTATACTGTGTGGTTTCTCCTCTAAGCCTAACTTTCTTTTTGCTAATGTAAGAACAGAAAATAGAGATGTGAAAATTCTTGTCAAAGTCCCCTGCCCCCGTCTCCTTTGCTTGTGGCCATTGCGTTGTTCTGGAGGAAGGAGGATAAACTTTGTTAGATGCCACTAACACTGAATGGCAAGAAGAGAAATGAAATGGAGTGAGGCAAGAAAAATGACCTGACTTCAAAGAAGAAAGAGTCCTTAGGAGAAAGAGAGAGCTGCTTAGAGTCAACTGTGAATTCACAGCACCCCCGCAGCTCCTGCCTCTGCTCTTGTGAAAGCCTATGGCCTACATCTTTGCTAATTCACACACTCCATATCCCATGAAGGTCCTAGAACGTTAGGATTTGGCCAGTGCTGCTGAATTTGAAGGCACCTGAATGAACAGTTGTGTTCCGCTTCTGATGATTATTGCTGGGACTGAACTCTCTAATAGCAGAGTATGGAGACAGTTCGAGGCTTCCAGCCAAAGTAGGCTAGAATGCTGGCAAGGCTGTGTGGACTCAAGAGACTTGACATGATTTAGAAATGATGGCCAGATGAAGCAAAAACTGGTATTTTATGAAAACAGTATTTCTGGGTAGAGAGAATATTTAACTTAACAAGAACGCTGCAGACCCTGCCCCTTAGCTCCTGGACCCTCATATAGTAGAACTACAAGAGCAAAAGATGATTTGTGCTATCTTCCTGAGACTCCAAGTAGTAGCTTGGAGCATCTCGAGCAGAGGTTAGAAACTTCTGGTCCTTAGGCCAGATCTAGTCACAGAGGTATGTTGTGTGGTTCTTACAGCTTTAGCCTACACAGTGACTGGAATTTCAAGCCCTGGACAGATCCTCAAATCAAGCCACGGTGGGCTTTCATTTCTTCGGGCAATGAATTTGAATAGAGGTCCCCTCTGTTAACATAGCATAAGCTTTCCAGTTTGCTCAATGCCTAGACCTCCCCCCAAGGTATTGAAGCTTTATTTATTTTTATTCTTGCACTTATAGCGAGGATTCCCTTCCATGGAGTGAGAGCTGTCTGGCTCCTGTATGAATCTATGCTGGGGATGCTGGTGGGCATCTCATCAAAGCACTGGCAATAGAAAGTGAACCCTCATGCTGCTAGTTACTCCAGAAAAGTAAACAGAAAAAAAATAGCAGCTCAGAGCTCTTTTATTTTTTTAAATAAAAGTTTCAAATTATAGCTTTTTAAAAAAATACTCATTACTTCTATATTGCTATTTTTTTCCCCTTTTCAGTAAAAAATAAAACAGTCTATTCAGTGGACACAAGCACATTTGAATCCCAACCTGTCAGCATCTTGTATATGTAAACTCTTCTGGACTTTGGGAACATTTTTTTTAAATAGCTTAGTCCAAAACAAAACCAGTAAAAAGGCAGCAATAAAAATTAAAAAAAAATATAGAGAGATAGATGATAGATAGATAGATAGATAGATAGATAGATAGATAGATGAATGATTGCAGAGAGGCTTTTATTAACTGCCCATTTAATTCAAGAAATTCCTAAATGAATAAAACAAAACAACAGAAGCAAAACCCAAAGTACGCTTTTAGTCTTATGAGTTTAAGAAGGCCATTTATGCAGAGCAGAGTTTTGTTTGGATAATGGGTAGTGGCAAGTATGGTTGGAAGACTGAGAAATAGAGTTTTCAGGCTTCTTTATTGGCTACCAAATAATTCTTATGCAGGTTAGACTTTATAGTGATCAAATGAGTAATATCGCCATGAAGCAATCCAATCACTCATCATTTATCACCCCTCCAATGGGACAGTTTCAGTATGTATAGATCCGTGGTGTATATGGGTTTCACTATATGAAATGCAATGACTCATGCACTGGTTTGGTA
Source organism: Neomonachus schauinslandi (assembly GCF_002201575.2). NCBI lineage: Eukaryota > Metazoa > Chordata > Mammalia > Carnivora > Phocidae > Neomonachus > Neomonachus schauinslandi. The sequence continues at coordinate 83,571,890 of NC_058404.1, forward strand.
TTTACCAAGAAATATTGGACCTGGTGACAGTGTTTAAGGAGTTACCTGACTATGACTGAGTCAATAAAAAACATTTTACAGAATAATAAAACACTAAATATTGGTAAGTGTTGATATTAACATTGGTAAATTTAGTATAGTGAAGGGCACCTGGGTGGCTCAGTTGGTTAAACAACTGCCTTTGGCTCAGGTCATGATCCTGGAGTCCCGGGATTGAGTCCCGCATCGGGCTCCCTGTTCAGGGGGGAGTCTGCTTCTCCCTCTGACCCTCCCCCCTCTCATGTGTTCTCTCTCTCTCAAATAAATAAATAAATAAATAAAAATCTTTAAAATAATAATAAAAATATTAGTATAATGATACTGGTAAATTTTGTTTTTCATAGAAAATCCATTAATAAAAAGGGGCTAATGTCTTTCTCAACTCCACCCTAAGGGACAGGTAAACAGATGAAGAAATTGAGTGTCCAAGAGTTTGTGACTTAACATCACATAACTAAAAAACAAGGAATGTAGGAATACAGCTGAGGAATCCTGAATGATCTCAGGATCTTTCCATGATATCTTACTGCGTAAGCATGAGGGAACAGAAAATCCTCTGGGCTGTTGGGAAGAAAAGAGATATGTACTGCTCAAGATAGGAGTTTTTGTTTTCTGTGCTGTTTTTAGATAAAGAATATAGAGAAATACGAAGTGTCATTATTGCTGTTTTTACTTCTTCAGTATTGGGATACCTGTAAATTGGGTTGGACAGAACATTTCAGTTTAATGAAGATTTTCTGTTTTTATTAGGAGTGAGTCTGAGAGTTTCACTGATAGAATGGAGAATAGCTGCTCACTTCTGGGAAGTAACCACAGCCCACAATCAAGCCTGAAAAGAAATCTGAAAAGGAGTAACTTATTTTGAGCAAAGGTGTCATAAGCTCATCAGGTAGAGATGAGGCTACAACCAAGGAAGAGGGCAAGATGCATGTGTTTGAGGCAAATAAACTCCAGCTTTAAAATCCAGGGACAGGTACAGTCAATATCAGTAAGTGGAGAGAAAGCTGTACACTCTGAACAGATAAGTGAGCAAATGAGTGATGAAGTTAAACACATTCATAAGGCAAGTAGAGGAAATGATCAAAGTAACCACCAAAGAACAGTAAAATCTAAATCTAGCTTTTTTTTTTTTTTCCCCTTCCGGAGATATGTTGACATTGAAACCTTGCATCAGTATTTCCTAAAACTGTAGATCTCTTGAGGCAGACAATAAAGAATCATGGCAGTGGGTCTTCCAAAGAGAGATGCCGGTGTGCAGGAGAGGAATTCAGTATGTCAAGAAAAGAAATGGAGCTAATGAGGAATGATGTAAACAAGCCACCAGGGTTTTACTAATGGAAATGTGAGTGCTTACTATTCCTAAGCCTCTAGTTCTTAATATGTAAAACTGAAATAATAATTCAAAGTTCTGTTTTGAGAAATCAAAATATAATTAGCAAAATGCCTCAAAAATAGGGAGGGCTAAATAAAGTGTAGCTATTATATTTTCCACACATACTTTCCTAAGCTCTCCTGTATTGACAGAGGCATTTAAATAGAGGTGGTTTAAATAAGGAACAAATCATGACATACAGGAATAAAAGGATCTCAAAGTCTGGCAAGAAGAGTTCAGAAGGTAAAAAATTTGCCCAGCATTGCCTAGCTAATAGAACTAAGCAAAAAACAGAACTGTTTGATTCCAAAGCTCCTGCATTTTCCTCTATCCCATTCTGCTTCTATAAATGAGATGATCTGTAAGCCACTGAAAGGTGATAATTAGATTTAAAATTTCCTTTGCTTTCAAGTTTCCGATTTAAGCCGTAGTACCTCTGTCCCAGTGGATGAAGGTGCTGTAAATTGCTGCAGTGGCAGAACATAGCTTAAATGCAACTGTCCTTCTGTCCCTCACTGAAGCAGTCAGAAGTGTGGGGTAAGGATGGTGATATAGAGCCCGCACACTCTCACCAGGGATCTAGATCCCATGTTCCCCCAGGCTGCCTTAAGCCACCAGCTGAGCATAAACTTGAACCCTCTCTGGTGAGGACACTTTGCATCAGACTTAGCCATCCAACTGCAGGTAGTAAAACTACTATTTCAAAGCCAGGGGAGAAGAGGTGTTGGGACATGCTGAAAAGGAATGTACTTTTGGATTTTTTCCCCCAAATTGTGGGAATGATATGTGGGAGGAGAAAATATTCAAGTAAATATGGTATGGTGCAGAGCGTCTGTAATATGAGCCTGGTGTCTCAAGGGAAAAGTCCTACATTTGTGGCCCCAGGGCAAGAATTAACCCATTCTTATTCCACACTTCTCCCTCCCAGACTTGGCTGGAATCCCAGACAGAGGGCTTTTCTAATCCCTCGTCTTCTTCCTCTGCCGCTCGCCTGTGGCTTGTGTGCTGCTTTGGTAGGGTAGCCCCTCGTCCCAGTTTCTGTCGCTGTGTTTGATCGTAGCCAATAGATTGGTAAGGACCAAGGAAGGTGCATCAGTACATTTGAACTACTCCCGCCTATGTCAATAAGGAACAGCATAAAGTTTCCCGGATATAGCCCAGCTCAGCTTACTTTGCCTAGGTGTGAATTAAAGCCCAGGGTTTAATGACTAATTAAAGTCCCTCAAGTCCCTGAGCTGTGTGTGCAGAGTCGCACGTTAGAGCTGGGATCCCAGGGAGGTCGGTCGAGACTAGCAGGAGCGGCAAATGCGGTCAGTGGAAATGAACCCTCAGTTCAGCTCCGCAGCACGTGACTTCCTATTTCTGTAAGGTACTTCCAAGGGACTTCCTCTGTAAAAAATCCGTCTGAGTCCCGGGAGATTTCATTCAGCGCAGTCGCTAAGTTTACTTCCAACTCGGGACAGAAGTTTTCCCTGAGACACCGTGTTAGTTTCTCTTCTTTCTCTTTCCTCTGTCATTGCCAGCATGCAAGGATCTTGTGGCTCCCGTTCGTGATCGGAAGCTGAATACACTGGTGCAGATCTCAGTCATCCACCCCGCGGAGCAGGGTCTGACAAGATACTCAAGCACGGAAATTGTGGAGGTGAGTGAGCGTGCTGTGTGCCTGCCTTCCTCTGCCCTGCTGTCGCCTTCTCAGCCTCTCTCTGGATTTGAGCAAACAGCTGAAATAAGTTAGTCCATGGCCTGTAGCTATGCTGTGCTACTGTCCTCTGTCATTTAGGAAAGCATACCTGAGGTTATTAAGCATGCATTGCTAACTTACCAAAATAAACAGGTGAGAGAAGAGCTTGCCTTTTTCATAAGAGACCTTATTTTCTTTAGTAAATAGGAAAAAAAAAAAAAATCTCACTTTGAATCCTTAAATAGATCACCAAGTAGAGAAAAAAATACACATTTTTAAAAAATTAAATGGAATGAATACTTATTTGGGAGGAGTAAAAGAGAGTCATAAAGTGCCCCCAGAGAAGTTAAGTGTTTTTGCACTTTTCATTTTTTCCTGTGTTCTTCAGGCTGCCCATGGAAACTTTATATTCTTTGCTATTTGTGTTTTAAAGTACCGTGTTTTTCAAAGAAAGGTAGGTGATTAATTTGAAAAACTGTAATGTTTCTAGCTAAAGGGTGTTATATTACTCATCAGATGAGAGATTTCCTATTTACATTTATTGTTACTAATGTAACATTCAAAATGTGTCGGGAGGAAACTTGTTATTGTATTGGATCAGATTCAAAAGAGGAAGTGTTTCCCTTTTGATTATTTTGTTCTGATCACACATATTTCACGCACTTAGTGAATGAGAAATACGGAACATCTGGGACTACAGAAAGTGTGCTTTAAACTCCTTAGCTTTGCATGCTTTTTTTCAGATTTGTAAGCCCTATCTGTTTTGACCGGGGAATTTCTCTGTAGGGAACTAAGCAGCCTACCCTAGACACTGGGTTTGCTCAGTGCTGGCCTGTGCTTGGCTGCTGGAATAAATGATTCAGACTGAACTCAACTCATTTCTCTAATGGGAATGACCCAGATCCTGCATGTAGCCTTGAATCTGCCCTTTGGAAACTTTAGGTGCCAATGCTGGTATAATTTGTAGTTAATGCTGTAGTTGAAATAACAAAAATAGTCTGTTCATATATCGAAAACTTGACTAAAATTGTAAAATTGTTCATTTCTATGAAAAAAAAATTTCAAGTTTGTCCCAGTTTATTCTTAAAATATTGCCAAAACTTAAAAGAAATGATTTTGACACATTTCATTTGTTTATGTTTGAACATACATAGCTGTTTTGGGCTGTTTTATTGACTGTTTTTCCAAAGTGTCTAACACAGAGCTGAACAAAAAGTAGTATTTGTTGAAGAAAAGGAGAAAGAATGAATGACTAAATAACTTGGGCTTCCAGAAACTCATAGACACCTGGTTTACTAAATTCTAGCAAACACTCAATAATATTTGGCAATATTCATATTTAAATATAGATGTAAAATTTAGTGTTGGATGGCAGCTCTCTCAAAATGAAATCTGAGGCATTGAAATATTCTGTGCACTGCATCCTATGCTAGTAATTTTATAGCCCCAAGTCCATCATACTTAGTTTCTTTCATTAGTTTTCAAATCGGTCTGAGAAAAAACACAGCTGAACACCTGAAAACAAATGGACATTATCAGAGCATGGCTTTCAATTGAATCATTACAGAAAGGAAGTAAATGGTACTTGATGAGCAAATAGCTTCATTTTAATTTGATCAGTCAATATCTTAGATCATTTGCGTGAATTTCAGGTTAAATCCATTAAATCTATTCTTAATGGACTGACAACTGACCCTAATTAAGGATTCTGCATATAATGAAAATAAATTGTTTTTCCAGAGTATTAGCAGTTTTGACACTGTTGCAGTGCCATTTACTATCAGCAGCTCTATCAGTATTTGGGGCTCTGGGCCTTGCTGTCGCCCAGGAGCATCATTCGGCAATTCACATCGCTTTTCCAATAGAACTATTTCCTAGAAAAACAAACAGACTCAGACACACTTTCTGCATTCTCATGTGTCCCTGCATGCTGCCAACTGCAGTTGCTGCTTTATTGAATCAAAGTGGTCTGCTTGTGGTGTTACAGGGAACAAGGGACCCGCTGTTTTTGACTGGTGTCACATTCCCATCTGAGTATCCCATCTATGAGGAGACCAAAATAAAGCTAACAGTCTATGATGTCAAGGATAAGTCTCATGACACTGTAAGTACTTGTACTTATTTCTCTTTTTTGCGGGGGGGGGGGGGGGGGGGGGGAAAGAGTTATGCTTTTCCAAACCACTGGGTTTGGATATAACTGGCATTTTTCAAAGAGGGTATTTATACTGTGTTTATGCTTGTCTTATGTTTATAGTTTGCTGAGGATCCCCACCCCCACCCCTCCACGCCCAATTCATTTGGCAATTGGTGAGGAGCAAAAGCTTTCAGAACAGATTTTTCTCTTTCTCAGGAAGGCTGGCTTGATCTCTTGGTTTACCTTTCTGTGGTTGTTTTAAGGAGTTGCTGAAGGAGTCATAGTGTGGGCATAAGGCAAGTGGAAGAGATGAACTTTATATACTGTTTTAAAACTTTTTAGATATTGTAATTATTCTAAAACAGGAGGTTGATAAAGTGCTCTACTTTCACCGTTTATTCTGGACAAGACTGTGTAGAGAGATACTCCCTCTATTTTCCTGAAGTTGTTCTTGGCACCAAAGCAAACAGAGGGGGTAAGGAGAAGCACTAGCCACACGTTTTAATCGGCCTCCTTGCATGGAGGTTATGTAAAGCCCCCGTGGGCTTTTGTCCTAAATTCTTCAGTCTTCCTACAGGGTCTGACTTTTCTTCTCCCTGCATCAGACTGCCTGGTTAGATAGTCAAGGACCTAGGCACTATCTCTAGAGGCCATTCTTAAAATTCCTGGACAGAAGACAATGCTGTTGGGTAGGTGCTGGGAAGGGGATGGCTTTAAAAGAGGCCCTCTCCTTCAAATCTCTCCTGTCTGTTTTCAAGGCAGGGAAGCTACAGCAGTGTTGATGATCAATAGTGAGCCACATGCCAGGGAACACTTTGAAGGCAGGGAGGCCTTTAGGTTCCAGTAGAGTTTCTGTTGAAGCTAAGCGGTGCTGCTGGACACAGAGAATCACCCATACCTCATCTGGGGAAAACGTCACTTTAAACTCCACCCTCATGTAGGTTATGGTTCAAATAGATAGTGGGAGGAGGTGATGCAACTGTGCAGGGGAGTAGTAAGCAGAGAAATGATTAGGATGATGTGAACTGTGGGATTTTCTGTTCCTCCAAGCACACGATCAAATTCAATTCCCCCAGCAATCCCAAAGCATAGACAGGACAGAATATGGCAAGGGCAGAGGTCTAGAAACACTGTTACAGAAATGAATGTTTCCCCTAAACTCTTGAGTTTGTGAAGTCCTTAGAAATGTCAGAGTTATGAGGTGCCTGGGTAGCTCAGTTGTTAAGCGTCTACCTTCAGCTCAGGTCATGATCCCAGGGTCCTGGGATCGAGCCCTGCGTCAGGCTCCCTGCTCCACTGGAAGCCTGCTTCTCCCTTTCCCACTCCCCCTGCTTGTGTTCCCTCTCTCGCTGTGTCTCCCTCTCTCGCTGTGTCTCTCTCTGTCAAATAAATAAAATCTTAAAAAAAAAAAAAATGTCAGAGTTAGAAATATGAAATACCTAAGATGTTTCTATCCCCTTTACTCTCCCTCATTTAAAATGTGCATGGATGTTAATGATTTACAGATAGATAATTAGCTTACTCATTAATTATGCTTTTTATTGGCTTCTTTTCTGAAAGGTACTTATTTAAGGTCTATTAAAGACTTCCTTCCTTCATCAGAGGTGTCATCACATAAAAGTATTGGATGAACCTGAATCCCTGCTATGAAATAAGACTTGTGAAATTTGAGCATACTTAAGAGATGCAACCAGCTTTCATTTACTAAGAGCTGTTAATTAAGGCATAACCTCTTCCTTAAAATAACTAACAATTAGCCCTGGTGATGGAAGTGTAAATAGAAACACAGTTTATTAATATGCTAATAGTCCCCATGGACATACAGTCTTTATCCTGGCCCTTGTTCTCTCATTTCTTAAGATTTTCTTTGGGTTGGGGGCGGGGGAGGGGGGAAGGGGAAGCAGGAAGTGGTTTTCAAGTACAGTTTATAATTGTGAGCACTTAACAAACTAAAAAAATTAAGATCATAGTACTTTTAAGGCCTAAGAAATGAGAATATGTATATGTGTTTTAGAAAATTAATGAATTATGTGCATGTACTTAAAAGTAGTTTAAACATTTGATCCTAGCAAAGCATTGATCATGTTAGGCTGACCCAGAACAACGAGATTTTTCTACTGACTGAAAACTAATGAGTTGAGTCAGATGACTAAGTTGCTTGCCCTTTCCTATTGAATTTATCATTACTTGGATTTCATCAGTCAAATAAATGTGTTACTTTGCCATTTCATATTCATTTACATACCTATTAATATTAGATATTTTTAAAGAGAAATGATAACCTTTCATCTGTGCCCTTGATACCGCTAATATGTAATTGGTTGTTGTTCTTGTATTCCTCTAAACATTGGACCTAAGATTGATTATCTTACTTAGTAACTTCAGCAGAAATGCAATTAATCATTGTAACCAAGGAGAAGAGTCTGTCCATTCAGAATGACTGTTGTTTCCGCCTACTACATCCTTCATCCTCCTCATTCACTGCAGTAAGTCTTGCACTGTGGCAGATGGACAGATAATGCTTGGCAGGTGGGGAGATGGAGTACGGTGGGTGACAGGGTCATTATTAAAATTGGAGTGACCTTTTTACTATTTTCCTCATCATGAGAAAATGATCTGTTTTCTCAGAATGTGCGGCTCTAACATCCAGCTGTTTGGTGGGGACTTCAAAGCTTGAAATTGAAGCCCATGGCTAGGATAGGAGAGCCCAAGTTCAAACTGTGAAGCTGGTATCTTCTGGATATATACTGGTTGTGTGCTCTATTTTAAACTTCCTGGAAAATGAAACAACATAGACACAATTGCTTTTAGCACATAGCTCACAGTGTTCAGCCCTAGGGAATCAAGCTGGGACTATGGGTCTTTCATATGTTACAGAAAAAACTCAGAAGAAGGTGAAATTTACATAGGAGAAGAACATCACCATCAAACTTTGTCTTTTTCCCTTCCTCCCATGCAACTGGTGTCTTGGAAGATACTGAACAAGCTCTTTCAACACCACGCTGAGGATAGCCATCAATCTGCAAACATATAATTAGGTCACAAAATTGGCTTTGCTCATGGTAGAAACTTGAATTTCTGTGTATTTTGCAGGAGTACACATTGCTTCATTTGTTCTTAGAGTAAATAAATGTTTGCTGTATCCTCAACTTGTTTAGATGTTCATTTATAGGACAGAGTCCTGTGTCCAATAGATACGGAACACTTCTCGGGTGAGGATATATGTCCTAAGATATTTTTTACTGCCAGTTACTAGCAACTCTCCATTTGTACCTTTCAGAAAAAAGTGACCTTATCAAGATTGGATATAAATGTATTACATTATGTGAGTTATTATGTCCGAGGCAGTTTATTTCTAGCACAATTCCCTACATGGAAGTGTCCAGTTAAGTTTTTTGTGTTTTTCTATGGAAAAGAAAATCATTTACATTTGGTATACTCTGACTTGCTTTGATTTTCTACACTAACTTCTTAGAAGGTTAGGTCTAATTATACTTGTTGAGATCCAAATTCTGTAAGCTTGCCTTCTCTTTGTAGAAGATACAGTACAGCTGATTAGGAAAAGAAACGGATACTATTGATCACTAAGCACATACCAAGCACTGTGTTTAATTTGTTATACATGGTTTTTTCTTTACTCTCCAAAAAATTCGTTGAGGGAGGTATTACCTTGCCCATTTTAAAGGTGAAGAAACTGAGATTCTGAAAACTTAAGTAGGCCAAGTCAAAACTCGTTTCTTTTCTCCAGAGTACATATATTGTTAGGATTACCCTCATTTTCACTTACGCACAGTGGTATTTTTACTTCAGCTGATGCTTTAAAAATGTTCTTTAGTTGGGGCGCCTGGGTGGCTCAGTTGGTTGAGCGACTGCCTTCGGCTCAGGTCGTGATCCTGGAGTCCCTGGATCGAGTCCCACATTGGGCTCCCTGCTCAGCGGGGAGTCTGCTTCTCCCTCTGACCCTCTTCCCTCTCTTGCTCTCTGTCTCTCATTCTCTCTCTCTCAAATAAATAAATAAAATCTTAAAAAAAATGATATTAAAAAAATATTCTTCAGTTGGATCTTCAAAATTGATTGAGAAAAAAAAATGTCGGTATGCCAGTATAGGGGAAAAAACATATCCAAAATTTTTAAGCGCTTAGATTAAGCATGTATAACTAATTGCAAATGTCTGAATAAGTTTTATGAAGTGGCCAACTAATATTAATGAAAAGATAGCTGTTATTACCTGTTGTGAAATGGTTAAGTTTATGTCTTAGACTTTTGCTTTTGTCCACCTGGCCCTTTCCTTTTGTGTATACTGCATGGCCCTCTCAACTTGTTGGTTCACTTTGCCTTTTGTAATGCTCTGGTCTCTACTGTAACATAATTTGCAAGGGGAGTTACCAATTCTGTATAGAAGTAGTTCAGGGTTCTAAGATGTTGCTACCCTTCACAAATAATTTCACTTCCTTTCTATCTGTTGATGAATAGTATATATTTACAAAGAGCATATTTATATTTTTTGAGGCATAATTTACATATAACAAAATGGACAAATCTAAAGTGTTCAGTTCAATGAGTTTGATAGTTGCATATGGCCACATAACGTCTACCTGACGCAAGATATAGAACATTTCCATCATTCCAGAAAGTTCCTTTGTGCCCCATTCTGGTCAATTGCCACCCACATACTCTGAGGCAACCACTTTTCCATATATAACAACATGGATTTGTTTTGCTTGTTGAAATGTATGTGAATAAAATCATATAATATGTGTTCCCTTGTGCCTGGTATCTTTTGCTCAACATATTTTTGAGGTTCATATATGTTGCTGAATGGTATTATTACTGAATGGTATTATGTTGCAGTGATACCACAGTTTATTTATTCATTCTCTTATTTACATTTCTCTACATTTAATAACTTACAGCTTTTGACAACAATGAACTAAATGTCTATGAATATTCGAGTACAAGTATTTGTGTGGATATTTGTTTTTATTTGGGGAGGTAAATACTGAGGAGTTAAAACTGTTAAGTCATAGGGCAGATAGATGCAGGTTTAACTTTTTTAGAAACTGCCAACGGTTCTTCAAAGTTATTGTATGACTTTATTCTCCTACTCTTACTTCTGTGTGAGAGTTCCAATTAACTCCACCAATGATGATATTGTCAATCTTTTTCATTTAGCATTCTAGTGGGTATGAAGTGGTTATCTTACTGGGTCTTAATTTGCATTTTCCTGATGACTAATTCTGTTAAGCACTTTTTCCTGTGCTTATTGGCCATTCATCTATCTTTTTTTTTTTAAGATTTTATTTATTTATTTGAGAGAGAGAGAGAAAATGAGAGGGGGAGGGGCAGAGGGACAAGCAGATTCCCCATTGAGCGAGGAGCCAATGCAGGGCTGGATCCCAGGACCCTGAGATCATGACCTGAGCTGAAGTCAGACGCTTAACTGACTGAGCTACCCAAGGATCCCTCTTTTTTTTTAAATGACGTTTCTGTTCAAGACTTTTTTCTTTTTAAAAAGTGGGGGTTTTTTTATTGTTAATTTATAAGAACTTTTCATATATGTGGATGTAAGTGCTTTTATGAATATATGTGTTACCAAAAAAAGGATATATGTGTTACAGGTCCCCTCTCTTCCCTTTGGCTTGCCTTATAATTTCCTTAATGATGTATTTTGTTGTTCAGAGACTTTAAAATCTGAGTAAGTTCAGTTTATCAATCTTTTCATTAGTGCTTTTTGTGCCCCCAAAGATGATTATTCTTTGGGTCATGAGAATATTCTCCAGGGTCTTCCTTAAAAATGTTTTATTGTTCTAGCCTTTACATTTATGAATAAGATAGGAATCAAAGTTATTTTCCCCTATGTAGATATCTAGTTATTGCAGCACTGTTTGTCAAAAATACTTTTTCCTTCACTAAATTCAGTAGGTGCCTTGACTGGAAATTCAGTTGTCTACGGATAGATGCAGGTCTATTTCTCGATCTGTTCTGTTCCATTGATCACTTTGTCTAGCTTCATGACCACATGACTATTGTAGCTTTATAGTAAGTCCTGAAATAGGTGATTTAAGTCCTCTATCTTTGCCAGCTTTGTTTTCTTATCAAGGTTTTGGTTTTGCCTATTCTAAGAGCCTTAGTTTTTCCACATAAGTTTGAGAATCACTTGTCGATTTCTTCAAAAAGCCCGTTGGGATTTGGATTGGAATCGTGTTAAATCTATAGATCAATTTGGAGAGACTGGACATCTTAACAATATTGAGTCTGTTGATCTATAAATATGGTAGGCATATCATTCCACTTATTTAGGTATTTAAATTTTATCAGCAATATATTTGTGTTCAGATCCTTTGTGTGTGGTCATAATACATTTTAAGACTTAGGTCTTTTTTTTTTTTTTTAAAGATTTTATTTATTTATTTGACAGAGAGAGAGACAGCAAGAGCAGGAACACAAGCAGGGGGAGTGGGAGAGGGAGAAGCAGGCTTCCCGCCGAGCAGGGGAGCCCGATGTGAGACTCGATCCCAGGACCCCGGGATCATGACCTGAGCCGAAGGCAGACGCTTAACGACTGAGCCACCCAGGCGCCCAAGACTTAGGTATTTTTGATAGTTTTTCATGCTAACGAACGAGGAATTTTTATTTTTATTTTTATTTTTTTTTAAAGATTTTATTTATTTATTTGAGACAGAGAGAATGAGAGACAGAGAGCATGAGAGGGAGGAGGGTCAGAGGGAGAAGCAGACTCCCTGCTGAGCAGGGAGCCCGATGCGGGACTCGATCCCGGGACTCCAGGATCATGACCTGAGCCGAAGGCAGTCGCTTAACCAACTGAGCCACCCAGGCGCCCCGAACGAGGGATTTTTAAAAATATAGTTTTAAATTCCTGTTTGTTAGTAGATAGAAATACAGTTACTTTTTGTGTATTGACCTTGTATCCTGCAGTCTTGCTAAATTCACGTATTAGTCCTAAAACACTTTTTAAGACTCCATAGGGGTTTGTAAACATATGATCATGTTATCTGTGAATAATGAAAGATTTTTATGTTTCCTTTTCCAGTCAAAGTGCATTTTATCTTTCCTTATTGCACTAGCTCGGTGCAGTAGGACTTTCAGTACAATATTGATAGAAGTGGTAAGAGTGGAAATTCTCGTTTTGTTTCCAGATTTAAGGTAGAAGTGTTCAGTATTTCACCATTAAATTTGATCTTAACTGTAGGCTTTTCATAGATGTCTTTTATCAGATGGAGGAATTTCCCTCTATCCCCAATTTCCTGTGAGGTTTTTTTTTTGTTTTTGTTTTTGTTTTATCATGAATCGTGTTAAATTTAGTCAAATGACTTTTTTGGTATATATTGAGATGCTCAAAATGTTTTTCTTACTTACTCTGTTAATGGAGTGAATTACATTAATTGTCTCTGTAAGTTAAACCAACCTTGGATTCCTGGAGCAATATTTTCACTATGCAGCAATCTCACCTCTTTCTCAAGCTTCAGCCTAGTGCATGGGGAAATCAACCTCCGCTCTTCTGCCTCACATTGGAGAAAGCCCCATGCAGCTCCTTGGTGAATCTCTCAGCTCTCCTGCACATTGAAATGTCCTCCTTCAGTATGTGACTTTCAGTGGGAAGGAGTAGGTGGATGGGCAAGACCCATGCTATGGCTAGGGCTCCTCAGGATTCAGATCTCTCATGCCAGGTAATATGTGCTCATTAAAAGTTTATTGCAAGTCCAGCTGGTTTCTATGGAATGTCCTCCCCTGCTGCTGCTCAGCCAGGAATAATACGGACCATGGGCATTTCTTCCTCCAGGAAGGGTCTGTCATTCCCTGGATTTCATTTCATTTTGGTTGCTTGACACCCTCAGTTTTCTGATGGGTTTAGCAAAAACTGTGATTGGTAGTGTCTCTGACTTCTTAGTGTTCCTTAGGGGTGACAGTCTCTCTTGCACATTTTTGCATATTAACCAGAAGCAGAAGTGCTACAAATTTCTTTCCTTTAGCACTTATGCTACTCTCTATATATTAGCATTTCCATCTCTACCTTTTTCCCCTCCTCTGTCATCCACGTATCAAGTGCATTACAGTCCTTGCTGCTCTTTACACTGTTTTTCCCTTTCTCTCTTATTCCTGTTCTCTCTCTGTGCTACTGTCTGCATTTGCACAGTACTTGCATTTGTCATCTGTCCAGGGCTTTTGTTCGTTTTTTGTCTTTGTTTTTGTTTGGGCTCCCACAATAGAGGAAAGACTATTCAATACCTCCTTACTTTCCATAAGAAAATAATGATGTTGGCATGGAGAAAGACTGGCTATTGGACAGTGAAATAAGAAAACGAATTGACTCATGATGCAAAGTATGTTTCTTACAAAATCTTTTGGCCTTAGCAGAGTGGCTGTTTGACTGTAAAGTACCCACATCCTTATTTCATGGAGATCAGCAAAACTGTACTTGGAGTATTTTCGCACTTGGCTGTCTATGAATGTATGAGTTTTAGAAACATTGTTTAACCTAGTTTAAAACAACAACAACAACAACACAATAATACCTAGAATTAGTATGCCTTTTTTCCAATTAAAATAGAAATGATGAGGTAGGGCCACTTTCCATTCTCTTTTCAAACCTGGGAAACTTAATTAATGTTAATCACAAACATAGAGGAACATAATTTACCCTGTGTTTCCTAATGGACTCTTATTCGACTGAGTCCTACCTCCACTGAACATTTAAGAATGGCTTTTAAGTTTTTACTTTTGTAAGTTTTTGGGCAGTGAGCCCTTTTATTTTTAAGAATCATGAGATATCACTGGGAAGAGTGGTTGGGAGAGTTGCAGGGTACCTCTAGTTTGAATGAGTTGAGTCCACAAACTGGAATTTAGTCATGTCTATATAAATCTCATTTGATGGGTGTTGCCCAGAAGTTTTAGGAAGCTCTCTGATCTCTCATCACAAGGGAGCAGAAATTTAGGCAGTTAGGTTTCACCTAAGAATACAGCCTACATAAATAGGGAGCACTTTAATACCCAAATATGATGAATGTTTTTTTTTTTTTAAAAGCAATAACCAGATTTCAATTAAAAACAAAGGTACATAAATTATAATTGAAATACTATTCAGTAGCGTTCATCTGTGTGGAAAAAGAAAAATATGATCTGAAAAGCAAAAATGGTTCAATATCAATATGTCTATCAACATGATCCATTTTATTAATAACTAAAGGAGAAAACTCATTTGATTCTGTCAATGGATGCTAAAGACTTCTTTAGTAAATCTAGTGGCCACATCTAATAAAAAATAGATTATATTATATAAATATAATAAAAATCTATCCTAATAAGATAATATAAATGTTCTAAACAGTGAAGTGCTAAAGTCATTTCAGTTAGACACCAAATTAACCACTCTCATCATTATTATTCAACATTTTCTTGGAGGCTGTAGAAAATGAAATGAGAAAGTTATATTACTTATATAAAATTTGGAAGGCAGAAAAGCAAAACTATTTCTCTATTGATATGATTAAAATATAGAAAGCCCAAGAGACTTTAGATAAAGACCAAATATGATTTGGTAAGTTGGTTGGTTATAAGATCAATATATTTAAAAATCAATAGCTTCCTTGTTTTATAGCATAAATTACATAGAAAAGTATAACATCTTATTGAAGACTATAAAATAAGATCTTTGCCAATAGGAAAACTTGTGTTAGAAAAAATTATAGGGGCACCTGGGTGGCTCAGTCCTTAAGTGTCTGCCTTCGGCTTAGGTCATGATCCCAGGGTCCTGGGATTGAGCTCCACATCGGGCTCCCTGCTCAGCGGGAAGCCTGCTTCTCCATCCCCCACTCCCTCTGTGTTCCCTCTCCTGCTGTGAATCTCTCTCTCTGTCAAATAAATAAATAAAATCTTAAAAAAAAAGAAAAAAATTATAATTACCATAAAACAAAAATTGATCTAAATTCAATTTATAAATTTAATATAATTTCAAATAAAATAGCATAAGTATTCTTAAGATGGAGAGAGATTTGGGGGATTGGATAAAATGATCTTAAAATTTACTTTATTAAATCAATATCCAAAAATAGCCAAGGACATTTTTAAAAATAGTAAGATTTACCTGATCAGGCATCAAAACAAAACATAAAGCTACTGCAGTCAAATCTGTATGGTTTGATCATAGGAATGGACAAATAGAGAAGTGAGACAGAATATCAAATCCAAGACCAGATTCCAGGATACATGGTGATTAACTCTATGAGATGGTTTAACTCAGCAGGTAAAAAGAATGGGGCTTAATATAAAAAGTACTGGTTAAATGACTATCCATTTGGATGCAAATGATAGTACAGTCATGTCATATTTTATGTATAAAAATACATTTTTGGTAGATTAATTAAATACAGAAACTAAATTGTATTAAAGCTCTTATAAGATAGCTTAAAAGATTGTACAATCTAGAAGCAGGAGGTAGGGAAGTTTTTCTTAAGAATGGGAATCCAGATAGGCTGGCATTTGACCATATGGAAATCTACACATTTTACATGAGAAAAAATATATGGCATAAACAAGAGAGAAAAAGTAGATATGGAAAATTATATGCAAGTCAAAGATTGGTGGATTAATCCCTATATTATTTAAAAAGTTCTTCCGAGTTTAGAAAAGTGTATTTGAAGAGGTAGTCCTCAGAAAAATAAATTCAACTGACCAAGAAGCATTAAAAAATGTTCTAACTATATTTTCTTGGAGACACAAAATCAAGATAGCAATGTGATCAATTTTTACAAATAGACTGACAAAAAAATTAAAGACCATTGCTGGCAGGGAGGTGGGAAAAAGTGTACTGTCATGCACTGCTGATTTAATGTGAAAATTTGCAACTTAAAAAAAAACAATCTGCCGGCATTTATTAAAATGGAAAGTAAGTGTACATTTAGATTTAGCAACGTTATTCCTGGGTATTAACCTCTTAGAAGTAAAACACTTGTACTTGAGGATGTACGGAAAAAGATGTTTGAGCATTGCTCAAATAGTGAAAAACTGGAAACAGGGTGAATGGCTATCAGTAGTGGAATGTGTGAATAAATTCTGATGTGTCCAAACTAGGGATATTATGAAGCCTTAGAAAAAGTGGTTGTAATTAACGGGAGCTCTAAAAGCAGACTTGGAAGATTCAGGAGGGACTGCGTAATTGAGAACAGCAAATGCCAAAAATGGTGAGTAATATAATTTCATTAAAAAAAACCCTAATAATGAAAAATGCCTTTATATATGTGTGTGTGTTGTTTTTGTATTTAAGAAATATACACTTGTGGATGACTGTCCTGAGTATGTAGAAAATGTAGGAGGATGAAGGCAGTGGATTGGGTGGGGGAGGAGGGGTGTGGATAATGAGGGCAGAGTAAAAAGAAGAGAAAATGGAGAGCATGAAATAAAATAATAGTGATGAAACAGTCATGTCAATGGATTTCCTGAAAGATTTCCTGATTTTTAATAAAATAAAATGTAACCTTAAAAAATGACTGTCCTTCCCATTACTTTTACAACAAAATATGTTGTCCTAAGAGGAGTGTTACTTTTGCATCATGACGATTCAGTGCAGGGGGTCTGCGGGTGGTCCTGGATGAAAGGGAACTGCCACAAACAAGTGGCCGCCTGGAGGAGGACTGGTGGGCACAGGGCAGGGGCTTCAGTGCCTGGGGAGATGGGAAGGACCCACTGTCAGGGGCTCACCTGTACGGAATGGAGGCAGCAGCTTGAGAACATCACTGAGCCCGGTCAGAGCAGAAGAGGAGGAGAATGGCAATCATCTGCAACACTTGAAGAAGCCCCCTGAGAACTCCCCGAAACAATTGCGGGGGGGGTGGCACTCGGAGGGGACTCTAGGATCTGCAGTCTCAGGGGGACGCACCATCTTCCCATGCTACATTATAGACAGTAAGCTGTACAATGAATTATGCTTCAAAGTCGATCTAGGAGCATTTATCTTTCTACCTGCGATTTGTGAGTCTAATTTGGACCCTGAGCTGAGCTATTTCTGCTTCAGTTTATTTCCCTCACTGCCACAGTTTTCAAGCATCCCGCGGGTGTTACCATTTGTTCGGTGTCCCGGCCTTTAGCGGCCGGCCGGCCCCGTGTGGCTCAAGCAGCCTCCTTCTTGGCACAGCGGCTGTGCGGGCGGAAGCTCAGGGAGCGCCCTGTCGGATGAGGGCCATCCCAGAAACAGACCGACGTGGGCACGGAGGACGCGTGTGTGGCTTCGGCTTCCCCTTCTCTCTGGGTTGTGCAAAGCTGACATGTGACGTGTTGCCAAAACATTTCTTCTGATGAGAAAGGAGCAGAGACTAGCGATTTAAAAGGTTAGACTGCTTCAGCTAGGAATAGCTTTTCATTACCATAAGTTGATACATGCGGCGCCGCGGGAACAAAAAGAAATTCTGAAGAAACAGAGGCTTTCCTTGGAGCCATCTGAATGGAATGATAATTACAACTAAGTTCAGGCTGGTGTTTAAATTCACGTGAAAATTATTTTTAAACTTACTGAGAGGAGTCGTGTACACCAAGGCAGAAGGTGATGTCACATCCTGAAAAGTG
The DNA here is from genome assembly GCF_002201575.2 of Neomonachus schauinslandi. Lineage (NCBI taxonomy): Eukaryota > Metazoa > Chordata > Mammalia > Carnivora > Phocidae > Neomonachus > Neomonachus schauinslandi. The sequence goes on from NC_058404.1 coordinate 83,589,692, forward strand.
TTAAGGGACATCTGTTTCCACATCACAAAGATTTTCTTCTCGTGTTGCCACGAGCCAGGTTACTTCGGTTTCACGACATTAAGTCAAGCTGTCTTTTAAGATGTGCTCATTGAGGTTGGAGCTAAATGTTGAGTTGGCCGCTGTTCCTTATATCATGTCCTGAGGAATTCGATGTGTGAATTCACGCAATTATTGGTCTTACGTACAAACTTGGGTGGTAGTTTTTAACCATGATAGAGAAAGCAGTCTTCGGAAGGCACTATGGATATTTGTTTAATCAGATATGGGATCTGTAGGGATATTTACAATTTTAAATATTATTCCGATTTTTTTTAAATTGCTATTTTGGTTTTATGAAAAGGACACAGATAGGCATATTGGTGGTTTAAAATGTCTGAAAGCATTTTCCCAAGAAAAATCTTAATTGGATATCAACAAGAGCTCACCCACCTCAAACTGCAGCCGGCCCCTAATTCAGAACATTTGAAGTAGGGGCGCCTGGGTGGCTCAGTCGTTAAGCGCCTGCCTTCGGCTCAGGTCATGATCCCAGAGTCCTGGGATTGAGCCCCACGACCGGTTCCTGCTCCACAGGAAGCCTGCTTCTCCCTCCCGCATTTCCCCTGCTTGTGTTCCCTCTCTTACTGTGTCTCTCTCTGTCAAATAAATAAAATCTTAAAAAAAAAAAAAAAAACATTTGAAGTATATGTTACAGCTTTGTTTTTTCATTCCTGAATTTAAGTTGAGGCATAGTGAAATGTACATAGTAGCTGGCTCGGGCCTCAGAGCCGCAAAGAAAGGGAGGCCTCATGACGGAAACCCTAGAGAGCTGCAGGTGTATTCACACATACATATACACATGGTTTTAAATATGAATATGTACATTGAGTAATATAAGGCTTTAAACATTAAGTAAGGGTTTAAACTTTAAATTCCAGGATCAAGTTCATTTCTTGCAAAAAAAAAAAAAAAAAAGCCAAAAATACCCTTACGGCGATGTTAGTATTCAGAGAAATTTTTCTCTCTCTGGAAAGAGAATCTTTCCAGTTAATGTACGTTTAAAGGCAGAAGCATATCTTTCAGATTCTGCTTCAGTACCTTCTCCATTCTGCTTTCTCCAGCATACATGTGCAGTACTTGCTTTCCCTGAGCAGTAGCTTTCCTTGACCTTGAACTTGCAATCTGAAGAAGTATGAAAAAAGACCATGCCAAACTGGAGATGAACTGTTGCAATAAACCATAAGATACATCTGAAAACCCCACCAGTGGATATAAAAACAAGATTTCTGAATGCTGTTATGGGAAAATGCAATGATTGAGCCCCGTGGGGGGCTGTGCACTCAGGGGGGAGTCTGCTTGAGATTCTCTCTCTCCTTCTCCCTCTGCCCCTCCCCACCCCTGCTTGCGTGCTCTCTCTCTCTAAAATAAATAAATATTTTTTTAAAAGAATATAACTCTTTGACCCTGCAGGATTCCTTCTCAACTGGGATGCCACGTTGAGAGCAAAGAACATAATAAAGTTAAGAACTAGAAGCTCTAATCTCAGATCTGCTACTTAGTTGTGCGACTTTAGACAAGTTATCCATTTGGGGGCTCAGTTTCCCAGCTCTAAAATGATGACGTCCTGGTCTGTCTACTACTGGAATGAAAAGAGACTAACACATGTAAAAGTGCTTTGGAAAATAAAACTGTAGTAGAAATATAAATATCGTCATCACTTATTGCAGATATTATTCAGATATTATTCTTGTACTCAGGACATTCTTTCCTGAGTGACATTGGTATAATTCCAAGAAAAGGATTAGCGGTTTCATGGTATCAGACTCCCCAAGGTTGACCATGTTTCCAGTGAACTGATTGGTCTGGATATCCCAGATGTTCTTGTCTGGTGATTTGTGGCTGGGTGCAGACCTATGCTGTGCACCAGCCATGTTTCAGGTTGAAACATATCAACAGCAATGAATAAGAATCTATTTTCTCTGTTGTTATTTTAGCATTTTATTAATCTGACACTCTGCAGTGTGATACTCCAACATTCATTTCCTGAGTGTGTCTTTCCAAAAGGGAGAAAAACTGAAAAAGATGATTACTGCAAAGGCATGCCCACATTTCCCATTGCAGTCATTTTGATACCTGATTCTCCTTCTAACTTGAGTTACAAATAGCTGTGCCCCTAGAGATCTGTCTTCTGAAACCACTGTGAAAAAGAATATGCGAGGAAAAAAAACTCTCTTCTTTAAGATTCACTTTCCAAATCATACTTACACCTGATGGGCTGACCAGCGAATCACCTTGTCCCTCTTTTTCATTCTTCCAACTCTGAGTCATCATCCAGTTTGATTTTTGAGACGTCATTCAAACTGCCTAAAATGACAGGCTTTTATAGGATTCTTTGACCTTAGATGGAGCAGAAAGTAAAAAGCAGCGAATAAAGAATTCTTTTCTACCTTCTTCACAAACTTACTTCATTTTCCTTCTAATGACATTTGTTAGACCAAAGATTAGCAGAATGTTTCTTCTCTAGCCTGACCTTATGAAATTCATGAATGCTTAACTAGATGAGATCATTTGAAGAACTTCTGAGGCCACAGCCACCTAAAAATTGTGGAAAAAAAATTTTTTTCTCTAAAGAAAATAGTTTAACCATTTAGACTCTCAGAAACATCAAAGATAGAAGGAAAGTTTTGAGTGTTATTTATTAATTAAACATCAGACCAAACTACAAGTGGTGTTATGGATGGCAGATTAAAGAAGAGGATTATTTTACTTTATCCTAGCTACCCATATCACTTCATCCTTTATAACAGTGCTAATTCTTTTTGGGACATCACAGAAAGTGAAGACCAAATAAATGACATAAAATCTCAATTACAAAGAATTCGTCCATACAGTATCACATTTGATCTTCCTAGGGACGCTGTTGTGTCAGGGAGCTGGAAAGTAAATTTAAACAATTTGCTGAGGGTCACACTGAGATCACGAGAATCTAAGTCTTCTGCTATTGAATCCATTGAACTGTAGGAAGTTTCTCAGGAATAATATTAAGGTCCCTAACTCTCTTAATAATTTGAGGGTTTTTTCTTTATTATGTTGTGTTAATCGCCATACATTACATCATTAGATTTTGACGTAGTGTTCTATGATTCACTGTTTGCATATAACACCCAGTGCTCCATGCAGTACATGCCCTCTTTAATACCCACCACCAGGCTAACCCATCCCCCCACCCACCTCCCCTCTAGAACTCTCAGTTTCTCAGAGTCCATAGTCTCTCATGGTTCATCCCCCCCCTCCGATTTCCCCCCCTTCCTTCTTCCCCCCCTCCTTTCTTCTTTTTTTTTTTTTTTTTTAACATATAATGTATTATTTGTTTCAGAGGTACAGGTCTGTGACTCAGCAGTCTTACAGAATTCACAGCGCTCACCATAGCACATACCATCCCCAATGTCTATCACCCAGCCACCTCATCCCTCCCACCCCTCACCACTCCAGCAACCCTCAGTTTGTTTCCTGAGATTAAGAATTCCTCATATCAGTGAGATCATATGGTATATGTCTTTCTCTGATTGACTTATTTCATAGAGCCTCCATTTTTGATTGCACCTCATTAATAGCCTTTTTGATTTCAGTTTGGTTAGATTTTAGTTCTTTTATTTCTCCAGAAAAGTTTTCTCTAGTATCTTCCATGCTTTGTTCAAGCCCAGCTAGTATCTTTATAATTGTCATTCTGAACTCTAGTTCTGACATCTTACTAATGTCTGTATTGATTAGGTCCCTGGCAGTCGGTACTGCCTCTTGTTCTTTTTTTTTGAGGTGAGTTTTTCCGTCTTGTCATTTTGTCCGGAGGAGAACAGATGAACGAGAGAGCAAAATGCTAACAGGGTGACAACAACCCCAGAAAAATATACACTAAACAAATCAGAAGAGACCTTCCAGAAAGTGGTCGCTTTTCTGTTCAGAGAGTTGCTGCTATTCTTTTCTTCGATCTCCTGTTGAGTTCCTAGGTGTTCAGAATGGTTTGATCCCTATCCAGCTGAATTCCTGGGACCAGACGAAATCCAGGTCTCCTACTCCTCTGCCATCATGCTCCTCCTCCAATAATTTGAGTTTGATGATGACTTTCAGTCACTGCTGAGGATAAGCACATCTGTAAATGTGGTGAATTTCTCTGTAAGTAGACCTTCAGTAAAGGAAAAAAGGGGAATTTACTTTCTGAAAGTATGAAGACACTGTGGATATCAAGAGTAACTGCCTTGGATAAAGCATCTTGCTCGTGGCATCAGTGTACCTGAGTACAGATGCCAAAGTGCCCTGATGGCCTTATGATTGTTCATTTCTGTTCGTATAAGCGTACCTTAGTTTGCTGTATAGTAGCTGTGACCACTGTATTTTTTTTTTAAGATTTTATTTATTTATTCATGAGAGACGGAGAGAGAGAGGCAGAGGGAGAAGCAGCCTCCCAAGGAGCAGAGAGCCCGACGCGGGACTCGATCCCAGGACCCCGGGATCACGACCCGAGCCGAAGGCAGACGCTTAACCATCTGAGCCACCCAGGCGCCCGTGACCACTGTATTTGAATTTGATGATGCAAAACAGTATTATTTGGTGCCCATCTTAGGTTAGCTGAGCAACTCTTCAGTGTTGAAGGACTGACATCCAAGAGGAGCTAAGCCATGTCGTCAAGTCATCATGAGATCTTATCCTAGGATGCTGATAATGTCAAGATAAAAATAGCCAAGGAAGAGGAAGAGCTATATATTTTAATGCTGTTTCCTCTAATTAGAAGTTCCTTCAGATTACTTGCTATACCATGTTTAGTTGTATCACAACTTACTAATTCACTTAAATATTTTTATGCTTATTCTGTTAAAGATTGCATGTTTTAAGAAAGCATAAAGAGATGACGAATACACAGGCTTATTTATATAAATTTGATTTTTGTTATGATAAATTTGACAGGCTGTTGGGATATCCATGTGGAAATTACTAAGCAAGCATTTGGAAATAGGAACATGGAATTAAGGGAAAGTGACAAGATCTATATTGTCTAGAAACCTCTGCCTAATAGTAGCTTAAATAATTATTCCTTATTTATTTTTTTTTCTCACACAGCAAATGGGAAAGGTGTAATATCATCAGATTCTTTGCCTTTTACATTAGGAAAGCAACTCTGACCCAGACTCTTTCTTGTACCTTATTGACTAGAATTGTATCCTGTGGTCTCAGTAATAGCAAGGGAAGCTGATAAAGCAAGTATCTATTCTTCCAAACTTTCTATATTGGAATGTGCAAAAAAGAAGCAACTTGGAAATGACTTTTGAATTAGGCAAATAACCCCAAGATTTGGAATAACGATTTGAAAGGCATCCTTACAGAAGTGATCTTTGAAAATGAGAGAATCAAGAAAGAAAAATAGGAGAAAATGAACAAAGCCAGAAACTTGGGGAATACTGACCTGGAGAATGAGAGTTGATTAGGTTTCAGTAAAAAGGTGAAGAACAGGTGGCTCAACCGGTTGAGCATCCAACTCTTAGTTTTGGCTCACGTCATGATCCAATGGGCTGTGGGATCGAGACCCACATTCCTGCATTGAGCTCAGTGGGGAGTCTGCTTCAGATTCTCTCCCTCTGCTCCTCCACCAACTTAGATGTGCTCTCTCTCTCTCTCTCTCAAAAATAAATAAATCTTAAAAAGAAAATGTGAAAAGTAACCTCTCACCTGTGAGAATGGCTACTGTAAAACAAACAAACAAAACAAACAAATAGAAAATAAGAGGTGTTATTTCTCCATGGCTAAGTTATGGAGAAACTGGAACACTGGTGCATTCTTGGTAGAAATGCAAAACAATCCAACTGCTATGGGAAACAGTATGGAGGTTCTTCAAAAAAATTACAGATAGAATGACCATATGATCCAGTAATCCCGTTTCTTGTTTCCAAGAAATTTCTAAAAAATTGAAATCAGGATCTCAAAGAGATATTTGCATACCCATGTTCAAAGCAGCACTGTTCTTAATAGCCAGGAGGTGAAAGCAAATTAAATGTCTATCAGTGGATGAGTGGATAAACAAAATGTGGCATTTACATATAATAGAATATTGTTCAGCTTGAAAAACGAAAAAAATCCCATCAAACGCTGTAACTGGAGAACCTTGATGACATTATGCTATGTGAAATAAGCCAGTCACAAAAAGACATTCTGTATGATCCCACATATAGGAGGTATCTAAAACATTCAAATTCAGGTGCGCCTGGGTGGCTCATTCGTTAAGCGTCTGCCTTCGGCTCAGGTCATGGGATTGAGCCCACATCAGGCTCCCTGCTCTGCAGGAAAGCCTGCTTCTCCTTCTCCCACTCCCCCTGCTTGTGTTCCCTCTCTCGCTGTCTCTCTCTCTGTCAAATAAATAAAATCTTCAAAAAAATTAAAAAAACAAAAATTCAAATTCATAGAAACAGAGAGTAGAATAGTAGTTACCAGGGTTGGTGAGAGAGGGAAAAGGGAAGCTGTTGTTTAATGAGTGTGGAGTTTTGCACGATGAAAAAGTTTTGGAGATCTGTTTCACAACAGTGTGAATATACTTAACACTACTGAACTGTACACTTAAATATGGTACAATGGTAAATATTATGTTAGTGTTTTTTTTTTTTTACCACAGTTAAAAAAACAAAACAAAACTACCTCAGCTTTCTGCTTTGGTAGATGTGGGCTAGAGACCACAAAGTTGAATTTCTCACACGTCCCCAGGTGATGCACATGCTGCTGGTCCTCTGGTCATATTTTGGGAATCAGGATTCTAACATAAGACTTACCACTTGGGGGCGCCTGGGTGGCTCAGTTGGTTAAGCGACTGCCTTCGGCTCAGGTCATGATCCTGGAGTGCCTGCATCGGGCTCCCTGCTCAGCAGGGAGTCTGCTTCTCCCTCTGACCTTCCTCCTTCTCATGCTCTCTGTCTCTCATTCTCTCTCTCTCAAATAAATAAATAAAATCTTAAAAAAAAAAAAAAAAACCTTACCACTTGGGAGTGCCTGGGTGGCTCAGTTGGTTGAGTGGCCAACTCTTGATTGTGGCTCAGCTCCTGATCTCAGGGTCTTAAGATCAAGCCCCACGTTGGCTTCTGTACTCAGGGCAGAGTCTGCTTGAGATTCTCTCTCTCTCTCCCTCTGCCCCTCCCCTGCTCTCTCTCTCTCTCAAATAAATAAGTAAATAAAATCTTCAAAAAAAGCCTTATCACCCAGTATCATAATCCTTTAGGATTATGCTGTAGGATAAGAGCTATAGGTCTAGCTCTTCTCTGCTGGAATAAGGACCATCTTGTTTGTGTATGCCCAATTCTAACCCACTGTTTGTTCCTGAATAAATTAATGTTACATAAATGAAAAAGGGAAAAAAAGATAAAAAGCAATATGGGAAAAAAATGCAGGGAACCAGATAGTGCAGTGTCCTAGAAACCAAATTAGGGGCAAGTTTTAAGATGGAGAGGGGTGTCAGTATTGCCTAAATCTACAGAGATATTAAGGAAGATGAAGAAAGGCTACTGAAGGGGCACCCAGGTGGCTCAGTCAGTTAAGCGTCTGCCTTCGGCTCAGGTCATGATCCCAGAGTCCTGGGATCGAGCCCCACATCGGGCTCCCTGCTCGGCGGGAAGCCTGCTTCTCCCTCTGCCTCTGCCTGTCTCTCTCTCTGTATCTCATGGATAAATAAATAAAATCTTAAAAAAAAAAAAAGAAAGGCTACTGAATTTAGTGATTAGGAGGTCACTAGTCTTTCAGAAAATACGTGCTGAGAAAAAGCTAGAGTTCAAAGGATTAAGGAACAAGTGACTGCTGATGCTATATAAATACTGGCTAGCAAGAGCAAGGAAGAGAAAAGGAGTGTGAATGAATATACAGCAAGGGATTTAGTTTAGGGTGAGTTTGAACACATTTGTGGAGATCTAGGCCACCTAAGCAAACCGTGGGAGTCCCCAGGAATTTGGGGGCAGTGGGTAGTGGGAGACTCCAGAACAGAGAGCTGGAGATTGCTTGCTAATTGGTCTTGCCTTTCCTGGAAATTCCTGAATTATTATTATTATTTTTTTAATTATAAAATTTCCTCTGTAGCAGTATATTTGTTACAATCCCTTTCTTGGATCAGTTTACCAGGTGAGAAATAGTGAAATGTTTGGCTCATTTGGGTAACAAGTAGACTTGAGAATTATTTTTTTGATGTGTTTGGAGATTCTGATGGGAAATGAATTGTTATATGAAAATCACCAGTAATATGACTTCCTTAAGGAACATGAGTGTTGTCTAATCATTTCTTAATGCTTATAACAATATCAATAAAAAGATTAATTTAACTAGTTTGACAAGATGCAGGAATCCAAAATAATTATAATAAAAGACAATTGTGTGATAGAACAAGAAAAAGAATATATATGAAATTACATTCAGTTCTGGTTTATATGTCCTTTTTTTTTTCTTTTTTTTTTGAAATCTTTATGTCTTCCAAAATGTTTACCCAATGAGTTTTGCTAAGAAATCCAGATCATTGCAAAAAATTATAAGAAAAAAAAATGTTAGGATGATAAATGCATCTTTGTTTGGAACAATAGTCTTTGAGATTATGGTTAGGATTGTGAGCTATACCCATCTGAACCAGAGCTTATTTCCAAGCTCCAGAACCTATTAATTCTGTAAGCACGGGCAGTCACTTAATCATTCTGGGTTTCAGTTCATTAAACAATGAAATGGTGCTAATGATAAATACGACGTAGGGTAGTTATAAGCACGAAATGAGGCGATTGTTGTAAATCTAGCCCAGTGCCTGACATACAGTAGGCGCTCACTGCATGCTTGTTGCTACAGCTGCTGTTTTAATATTATCAGGATGATGATGATGATGATGATGATATTTATATTTTAGCACCATAACTAACTTTGGAAATGTTTTTGTTTTACTTTATTTTTGTTTGCTTGCTTTAACAATAACTGCAGCAAGATTCTCAACTGGGAATATGATAAAAGATAGCGTTTCCTAAATGACTCTTTACCTTACGTATTTATGTTTAAATATGTTTTATTTATATTTTATAATTATATGTAATCATCCTCCTTCTCATCATAACAACAATCCCTTAATAGCACTACTCTGTATCACACACTGTTCTCTAGGCTTCATATATTTGCTCATTTAATCTTCACAGAACACAAGGAGATAGATACTATTAGTAGTGTCTCCCATCTTCCCGGTGAAAAAACTGAGGCACAGAGAGATCCAAAGCTTAGAAGTAGAAGTGCTTGGCTAGGAACCAGGACGTTTAGCTCCAGCCTGTGCTCTTCTTAATCACTACATTTTGAAGGACCATCAATAGCATAGTAACTGATACTTATTGTCTAGATACCTTTTATATTTTACCACAAGAACATTTTTACATGTATATTTTAGGTCTCCAGGGGAGCAATTTTAACAATTTCACTAAAATGTATTTTTCTCTAAGCATTTGAGATTTACAATCTTAGGCTTTCAGAACCTTAAAAGGTCAGACGTTGTTACTCTATTCATCTTCTCAAACACTTTCTGCTTTATGAAAGGGCGCCAATCTATTCAATATAGATGCAAAAATAGAATTTATGACACATACAGGTCTTGGCTCTTCAACCAGAGCTCTTTCCACTGTGCTGCGTAAACAGTGTCAGATTTTCAAAATAGTAATTGTTAAAGCCTGCAGCTATTTGAGACTGATCCCTGTTTTCGGCAAACAGAATAAATGATTCAGTTTAAAACCCTCTATATTTCAAGTCCAGAAGAGAAGTGCACTGCATGCCCTTGTATTTATTTATCTGTAGGCAGATACAAAGGGTAAGTCCTTGCTTCAGGGCCAAGATTCAGGTAAAATCTACGTAAGCCTCTTGTGAGATACTGTTTGTGATACTATCAAGGGGGTGGGACTTGGCGTGGGAAAGAGACTCGGGTATTCACTTCAGTACCAGAAGATTGAGCTAATACTTTTTCCTGGAGAGGAAACACTTTTGCTGATGATTGGAATGGAAAAGATGTTGTCAACCTTACTTTTTGTCCTCGAGAATAGGTCAAGCTGCTCAGTCAGAGGCATACATTCCTACCAACTGTCAGAAGTCCTACTGGAAACAGAATAAGGACTTGGGAAGGGACACCTGCCTATCACTGAAATACCTCCCAGGGCTCTCGACACTTTTCCACTGCAGAACCAAATCCAAGTGATATTTGCTGCCTTTATTATATTTTTCATCTTTCCTTTTCGTTAATGCACAGCATTATTATGTAGATATAAGACTTGGGGAATCTTTTTGTTTGCTTGCTTTAACAATACCTGCAGCAAGATTCTCAACTGGGAATATGATAAAAGATAGCATTTCCTAAATGACTCTTTACCTTACGTATTTATGTTTAAATATGTTTTATTTATATTTTATAAACTACTTTTGTCAAGGTGATTTATTTTTAAGGAAAATCTAGAAGAGATTTTAGAACTCTAGACAAACTCCATGGGGACTTGTGCAGAGATTAGTGTGCTTCATGAGAGGGAGTAATTTTTCAAAGCATACTGCTGGACACTGTCCCAGGCTGGTAATTGACTGTGATGAAGACATTTATTTATATCTGGGACATGGACATTGAGGATGAACAGACTAGGGTTTGAGTAGTGGCTGTCAGTGACCTTGAACATTTAAACTTGGGGTCAGGTCATCTCATTTATGAAAGGAGGTATAAATGAGAGAACGAATGTAAACTGCAATATTGTCTAAGTAATCAATATGTCTATTTCTATTGATATATCAGTATGGTCCATCTTGAGTTTTCTTGGCATTTGACCTCAACCGGAGCAATGAGACATTACCTTATCTACCAGGATTGTGTTTTCCTTAGAAGCATTGGAGGAAGAAGCCCTCCTTCTTAGGATGTGAATTGAGATTCTCAGCAGTTTTAGTGTCTCTTGGAATGAACCTGTCTGAGAATGTGGACAACAAGGGGGAAAAATCAGAACCCCAAGTGTTCAGCTGATATTTAAGCGCCAGGATCTAGATGTGTTTCTACAAGAGTAACCCCTAGAGACTTTAGGTGCTGACATCCTTTAGGTGCTGACTTAGAGGAGCTGACATCCTCTACTATTTCCTCTACTTTTTCCTTTCTCTTTTTCCCTTCCTTTCCTCCTTCTCTCCATCCTTTCTTCTTTTTGGCCCCTCCCCCTTACCCCCTTTCTCTCTCACTATCACCCATGGAGAATGTCCAAGCTCCTTAGCCTGGCATACAAGTCTCTTCTTGAAGCAACCCCAGCTTATTACCTTAATAAATGTCTTCTTCTTTTTTTTTTTTTACTCTCCTACAATCACCTGGAGCCCTATATTTCCCCTGAAGGCTTGTTTTTCTTGCATCATTGGACATCCTATCATGTCTCTATTCCTTTGTAGTCACTCTTTTTCCTTTCACCAATTCTCTTCTTACACTCCCCTGCCTATTTTTCCTGTGCAGCTTGGGAAACATTCCTTGATGTGCTTTTCCATTCATTTAGGTCGTAATTTTCTCTGATCCAATGAGAATTTGTACAAACATACATTTCAGCAATTCCATGCTTTTGTTCTTATGTTTTTACACATTATTTCATTCGAACTGGATTGTATGCTTTTTGAATTGCGGGTGGTATCTTTTATCACTCTGTAATTTCACTTTCTCAGATTATGGGGTTTTTTTTGAATGAGCAAATAAATATGTACAACATTTTTTTTGCTAAATGGTTACATGCTTTATAGACATCAGTTATTATTATACAGAACATGGAGGAAAAAGACATTAATTACTAATATTTTGTGACTGAAGGAATAGAGATATCATTTTCCAAAATGTTGAATATTGGAAAAGAAGGAAATCATTATTTGGTTTCGGAGACACCAAAACCAACTGAATTTAAATTGATAATGGTACTATTAAAAATGAACCATGAGAGGGGCGCCTGGGTGGCTCAGTCGTTAAGCCACTGCCTTTGGCTCAGGTCATGATCCCAGGGTCCTGGGATTGAGCCCCGCATCGGGCTCCCCTGCTTCTCCCTCTCCCACCCCCCCGCTTGTGTTCCCTCTCTCGCTGTGTCTCTCTCTGTCAAATAAATAAATAAAATCTTTAGAAAAAATAAAAATGAACCATGAGAGACTATGGACTCTGAAAAACAAACTGAGGGTTCTAGAGGGGAGGGGGGTGGGAGGATGGGTTAGCCTGGTGGTGGGTATTGAGGAGGGCACATTCTGCATGGAGCACTGGGTGTTATGCACAAACAATGAATCATGGAACACTACATCAAAAACTAATGATGTAATGTATGGTGATTAACATAATATAATAAAATAAAATTTAAAAAAAAACACCAGAATTTAAGTCAACATTTAAAACTAGAGAGACAGGGGCACCTGGGGGGCTCAGTAGGTTAAGCATCTGCCTTCGGCTCAGGTCATGATCCCAGGGTCCTGGGATCGAGCCCCACATCAGGCTCCCTGCTCAGCGGGGAGCCTGCTTCTCCCTCTCCCTCTGCCTCTCCTCCTTGCTCTTGCTCTCTCAATAAATAAATAAAAGTTAAAAAAATAAAAATAAATTTAAAAAATTAGAGGTACAGAGGAGAGGGGCGTCTGGGTGGCTCAGTTAAGCATTAGACTCTTGACTTGGCTCAGGTCGTGATCTCGGGATTGTGAGATCTAGCCCTGCATCAGACTCTGCTCTCAGTGGGGAGTCTGCTCAAGATTCTCTCTCTCCCTCTCCTCTCCCTCTGTCCCTTTCCCTGCTCCTGTGTGCTCTCTCTCTCTCTCTCTCTAAAATAAATAAATCTTAAAAAAAAAAAAGATACAGAGGACAATAATCACTTGATACCAAGCCATTCATTATATGAGTATAACTTAAATTTACAATGTTAATTGGAAGATGTATGAGAAAAGAATTAACTGTTTTAATTCCAGAAGCAAGGACAGTGACCTTTGTTTGAATGGGTTATTTTTTATTTGTAAATATTTTCTACCACTTTGTCTCGTGTGGTTGCAAAGGCAGCATGGCTTAGTAGAGGGGTTACTTCATACAGTGGTGAGATTTTTGTATGTTTGGGTATTTTGGTATAGAGGGACAGAAATACAGTGTGGTGGGCTTCTTACTTGTCCATCAGTGGGCCTGGCATGCAGTTATCTCCAAACCTCTATTTACTGTTGTGATGGTTTACTGTCTTTAGTCCTGGATTAAATTCATAAAGGACTCAAACCATAATCCCTCCAACCCAGAGAACATACTGGGATATCTGGCCAAACACATAAACTACATAGAACTCCAAAACAGGAGTAGATCTCTACTCTATGTAGTGACAGAGCTATGAAGCTGGCATAGATTTTCAAACCCTGGGTTGAGCGTCTGTAGGGTGACTGGAGGAGATTTGTTATTATGTGTTAATCGGGGGCAGGAGAACATAAGGTTAAAAAAGACAAGCCCTGGGCGCCTGGGTGGCTCAGTCAGTTAAGCGACTGCCTTCAGCTCAGGTCATGATCCTGGAGTCCCGGGATCAAGTCCCGCATTGGGGTCCCTGCTCAGCGGGGAGTCTGCTTCTCCCTCTGACCCTCCTCCCTCTCATGCTCTCTGTCTCTCATTCTCTCTCTCGCAAATAAATAAATAAAATCTTTAAAAAAAAAAAAAAGACAAGCCCTGATGACAAGCAGATCTGTGTTCGAGTCCTGACACTGCTAGTTACTAACCATGTGACCTTACACAAGTAACATCACTAAAGCTTCAGTTTCCTCTTTTGTGAAATGGAGATAGGAAGAGAACCCTCCTCATAGGTTAAGGGTATTAAATTAGTTACATTGGGCCCTAGCAGAGTTATATTGGGCCCTTAGCCGAGTTCCTGGCACACCAAAGTTCCACATATGCAATTATTTTCATCACTGCCCTTCAATATTTGACAATATCTGTTAGAAATTTTACATGAGGCCTGAGTTGAGAATCAGAGGAAGTTCCAGGGGATTGTGTGCTAAATAAATTCACTCCTCTACCTTTAAGCTACTTGAAATGAGGTAGGAAAAATCATGCAGTTATTAATCATACAAAATTATACAAAAGCCTTGGTGGCTCAGTCGGTTAAGCGTCTGCCTTCAGCTCAGGTCATGATCCCAGGGTCCTGGGATTGAGTCCTGTGTCTGGCTCCCTGATCAGCAGGGAGTCTGCTTCTCCCTTTCCCTCTCCCCTCACCATGCTTTCACTCTCTCTCTCTCAAATAAATAAATAAATAACAATCTTAGAGAAATTATTTTAAATTTCATACAAAAGCTGTTGAGCTCCCATTTCTGGATGGGGATGGAAACAACTGAGGAAAAAAAGAATGTAATGGAGTCAAACCAGACCTCCCTTAATGACCGCATGTATACATACAGACATATCTACGAACAAACTAACCTAACATGTGAATCAGTAAAAAGATACAGGACGTTCATCCTAGGGAAGCAAATTAGAAGTATTCCAAATGTAGATAATTCTTTTATGATAAGGAATCAGAAAAGAAAAAAAATACACCTTATCTCCTCTTGGGATCTCCTGTGATACAAAAAGAACTTAAAGCATTTACTGAGATCAAAACCAGGGATCTTGGTAAAAGCATGCTGCAAACAGAATTTTCTCACAGAGATTCAAAAGAAAAGGTTGGTTGCAGAAGATTATTAGTTGTCCAATCAGCATTTTCCCTGAGAGAAAACATGGACACGAATTCTTGTGTTAACAAGAGTATTGTTGGTTTAAGGATTGTTCCAAAGTTTTTGTTTTGTTTTGTTTTTATTTAACTCACATCTATTGCATCCATACCCTTGTCCTTCTCTGAAGGAATTCTAGGTCATCCGTTAATACTTTTCAGATAACATGGTTTTGAATGATACTCTGCCACAGCACAAGGATGCTGCAGGGGTCAAGGACACTATCCCTAAGTGAAAATTCAACAACAGAGGGTTTTGTTTTTGTTTTTGTTTTTTTTTATCCCCCTAACCTTCTCAACATCCTTGTGAATATTCTTTTTGTTTCTGAATGTGCTTATATAGTATCTTTTACCACTGTAAATTATTGGCTTACTCATAGCTACTTATGAAATTGTGCTGAACTAATTATTAGACCTTGTTAATTATAAAGACCTGCAATATAATCGGCCAGGTATGATTTGAATTTTGCATTTCTATGATTATTTCTATTTAGATGGAATCACCTAAAAGAAATTTGTCTTATTTTCATATACCTAGATAACAATTAAGAGCTAATATCTGTAACCAATATGAAGGTATCAGAGTAATTATTTTTTTCTGCATCTCCCTTTTATATCATATACACACTCTCCCCAGAGAATCAAGCCTCATGACATAAACTGATGCAGTCAAGCAGCCAACATGACCAGAGTCCTTACATGATGCCCAGGGGTATATTCTATGCTCCTTGTTCCTGTGAGATAGAAGTGCAACTAGTGTACTCAGAAGAGAGCCCTATAACATGCTATGCCCCTTTATTTTCGTTATCTACTCATTTATGGAAAGAACCATGGCCTTGCTCATTTCCCACTGGCAAAGCCTTCATGTTTTTTCCTTTACATAAAAAATGCAGTCCCTCTCTTAAATGAGGTCATGAGAAATGAGAACAAGCAGTTGACTATGGATATCAATTCCAAGCAATTCAATGATATTGCAAAAGCCACATATTATTGGGAAGGGCCTGTTCATAGCCAAGTGTCAATAATCAAGAAAAGTCTCCCAGTCCTCCAATTACACAGCTCTTAAATTTCCATTCTGTCCACCAGATCTACCTTAACAGAGCTGTAACGATGTTATTATTTGGGGTAAATCCGTCCATGCCTAATAATTCACTTAATTTCCCTAATCCTAAATGCACTTAATCATCACTTGTTCTTAATATAAATACTTCACTTAATCTAAATTATCCATTACATCTTTCTAGCTCTCTATATTTCCTCCTGTATGCTTTCCTGACTCACCCAAGGTCTGTAGAATAATTTGTCAGTTGAGTGCCTAACATGTAACAAATTTGTTCTCCAAATACAAGGAGAGATGGAGGTAATTAGGGAAGAGAACATGCCTCTTGTACCAAAGAAGTTTAGAGCTATTGTCCTGTTTCGAGTAGCACCAGGCAGAAGGAAGCTTATGTCTGGCATTTATTTCTTTAACTGATGATTAGTGAGGTGGACTGGCCATGTCAGGATGTCAGATGCTTTGAGGGCTAGAGTATTTTAAAACATTCTTCCTAAACTTCTGAATTTTTCTATATTCAATGTTGTATCTCATTTAAATGTCAAACAGGTTTTTGAAACCTCAAACTATTGATGAACAAAAATGATTTACTGTATTCTAAATTCCCTTTGAACAAATAAGCTGGTTATTTTGTTTGCCCTACCTCTGCTTGCCCCATTCCACACCACAGGCATTCTCCACACTTCTCTGTCCTGTTCTGGCCTCACCTACCTCAGCACCTGAGCTCTCCTGCTTTCAGCTTTGCATAGAGTCCAACCAATATGAATCTCTTCTAGAGCTGAGAGCACAGCAGGAGAGAGAAATCTGACCATGTACAGCCCCCCTTCCCACTCCTGCCCTTGCTCGGTTTCTAGAATTGACTGCTTTTTCTCTCCTTCCGGAGTCCTTGTTTAGTCGTTGGCAGTACTCCTTGCCCTGTCTCTCAGTGAGTCCTCAGTAAATGCAGTCTCTGGCGTATTCCTTGTTCTTTCCCCTAGGGTGGGGGAGACCAACTGCTGGGGCTACATTCCCTGGTGCTTCATGGGGCCATCTTGCATTTCTTGATCCTCCTACACTGCCGGAAGAGGTTCCTTTTATTAATCCTCTTCAGATAAACCGTTTTGAGTGTGCCATCTGTTTCTTACTGGGCCTTGACTGATGCAGCAAATGCAACTTGCTTCAGTAAGGAAATAATTTTTTTTTTTTTTTTTACCTAGAATTATGTTGATGGTGATACCTTTAAATCTCAGGATGTTTACATTTATTCCACTCTTTCCTCTTTATTGACTATGTTTTGTTTATCTTTGCATTTCTGAGTCTACATCAATTCCTCAGCACGTTGTATCTCTCATAGAATGTGTTCAAGAAATCTTTGTTCAGTTGAACTGAATTGAATTCACACTGAATTCTCTTATTTTTATTGCATCAGGTACCATGAGTAATAATACTAAGCTGCACATAGATTATTGAGTGACAGTCTGCTTACATAACATTAAAACAGTCGTTTATATAATCATGTTGCACATTATTTCTCCTTTTTCATTTATGTGATTTACCTTAGTTATTCTCATGCAGAAACTTAAAAAATCTTTTTTTTTTTTTAAAGATTTTTATTTATTTATTTGACAGAGAGATAGAGAGCACAAGTAGGCAGAGCGGCAGGCAGAGGGAGAGGGAGAAGCAGGCTCCCCACTGAGCAGGGAGCCGGACGTGGGGCTCGATCCCAGGACCCCAGGATCATGACCTGAGCCGAAGGCAGCCGCTTAACCGACTGAGCCACCCAGGCGCCCCTCTCATGCAGAAACTTAATTAATGACTCTTTTTAAATTAGAAATGGCTCCCTCTGATAATATTTTATAGAGCCATTTATTCTTTAATATTTATGCAAAAATTATAGTTGTCATTTTATAATATGGAAAGACACTTTTAAAAATTATTGTTGAATTAAGGTAATTATAGGGTCAATTTATATAATCAGGATGTAAGGTCAAGTGGAAGTTACCCTGAGTAGGTGAGGAAAATGATTATTTTTGATGAGTATTAGTAATTTGGAGAAGAAAACCATCGTAAAAATTTAATATTTTTTAAAAAAATAGTGATGTATGATCTATAATGATGCTTTGTGGTTTTATGCCTCACTGAATCTTGGCTGCTTTTGCAAGGCACATGCATTATAATGAGCTGCTGTGTGAAATGACTAATGTTGTGAATACACATCGCATTTCATTGATGTAGCCACATGTCTGAAATAAATGTTCCTTATAGTGTCAAGTGTAAACCTCTCTAGATTCCTCAATGTGCACTGCCCACATCTAAGTGTAAAAGTAGGAGTCTGAAAGCTGCAGGTTCCACTGAAATAGTGGGCTCCAAATGTTCACTTCTTTGTATGTCTTCTGCCTATTCCTTATGGGTTGTTTTTATTCTAGTAAATTATCTCTGTAGGGAAACATACATAATATTCTCCTTTCACTGTTAAAGCCTGCCCTTCCTTCTCCATGGTCTCCATTGATTTTTGCATCTGTATGTGTCTAGTTTATTTAGAAGACTCAGCTCAGTGGGGAACAAACATGAAATGGTTTTATTTTTCACCAGTCTTTGCTCCCCTATTGTGTAGTGTCAAATTCCTCCTCCCAGCTGGGTACCAGATCCCTTAACAACATCCTAGGCAGATACCATAACTCTTGAGTCATTTCCCATTATTCAAATTCTGACCAGTTGAAATTTCCAATTGCATTTCTAATACAAAACTTTTCCTTCCAACATCATGAGCCAGGCTCAGGGCTCCTGGATCCATCCGGAGGGGACCTGGCTTGCTTTTCCAGTCCTACCAGTTTCTCACTTGGGAGCTCAGGACAGGGTTGGTTGACCTGCCTTTGAGCACTTTCTTCCTCTCACTTTTCCTTGTGTGCTGAGGAGGGGAGAAAGGAAAAGGAGAAAGAATAGTTGTCTCTCACCTGACTGGAACTGTTGTAATTTTCTCTTTGTTCATTGCCACTACTTCCAAGGCTATGGCTCTCCCATGACAGGCATTCATGCACTTGTTGGAGGGCTCTGTTGGGGGGCCTCCCTTCTCTAGAACCTGATCATGTTCATGGACCCCATATCCTCCTTCTACTTGAGGCCTCTCACTTGGCTAGAAGTCTTTTTCTGTGAGGTGTTGGTTAAGGGGGTTCCAGTCCAGTTCTCTTCAAAGATGCCCACCTGATTATGGGAACCAAATACTAGAAAGACAAGCTACACTACTAAAATCACCTCCGTCTTTGGTCTTTTGTCAATCTACTTTAACTTTGCTTAGATAAATACAGGGAAATCAGGAATACCCTGCACTAAGGGAAACCAATGAGGTGCTAGAATCCTAGTCTCTATTAGGGGTTCTCTCAGATCCCTCTTATTTAGCTTGTTTATAAATAAGGAGGAGATTTTACTTCCCATGAGGCAAAGAATCTATGGCTCTTGATGACCTCTTTTCTCTCTCCTTCCCCTATGTTTTTTAATAGATAGGTAAGGGAAGTCAGGAGGTTAAAATGGTGTTTATGGATAGTAGAGCTACTTCACCTGCCTTAGAAAGCTCTGAAGATGAAAAACCTTTATTGTTTGCAGTTCTCCGTAGCATATGGAGTCCTTAGATTCTTTGTTCTTAGCATTAAGCATTTATCAGTAATTTGGAGCAACAGGAAAAATCCCATTTAAGATCACATTACCTGTTCTCATATTCCTGTGGGCAAAAGCACCAGAGAGAGATGTTAGAAAGAGTAACAGTGAAATAACTGAGCTGTATCTCTTTTCTGGAATCCCTCCAACCTCTCACCCTATTCCCCACTACCGCCACTCAGGGGATTCTATTAACCAGATCAGTAGAAAGAGAGCTGGGAGGGAAACAGCCACTCAGATTCTAGTCTGACTGCTGCAGAGCTCAGCAGCACCCTGTGACTTCACCCTTCCCTGCCTCAGATAATCCATCTTGGGAAATGCAGATGAACCTGCCTGCCCCTACTTATCTTTCAGAGTTGTTGGAAGACAAATGAGATAATATCTGAAAACCCTTTGGAAGAAATGTGATGTATAAATCTAGGGTAGTGTTATATATGAGACACCACCTTAATCATTCTTCCACCCACTACAAGACGAGATGTCTTCATGCTGTTTTAAGTGTAATAGAAAGATCCCTAGATTCAACGAGTTTTGAAATCACAGTTCTACTTGGCTTTGAGCACTATCTGACTCTATTTCTTTAGGCAAGTTATGTCATCTCTTTACGTTTGTTTCCGTATCTAAAAAAATGTGCAGAATAATAATAGTATTTAGCCCTCGGAGGCGCTGTGAGGGTCAAATACACAAGAAGTGAGAACAGTCTGTGAGACGTATAATGTACTTTGAAATATATGAGTGTCTATGACTATATATGCATATAAAATAATAAAACTCTGTGTAATTATGTATAATGTACTCTTATACCTTTCCATATGCACAGGTACATGTCACATATACCCCTTCCAATTATGTTAGTTACAGGATACCATTGAAGAGCGGCCCTTGAAGTTTCTTACATTGATATACACAAGTGAAATAGATGATTCACTGTAACTCATTTTTGTAATGATTTGAAAATTTGTCACAGATGCCTGTGTGTGTACATGTACATGTGATACCAGACTGTGTCACAGGTTACTAGACTTGATTCCAAAGCTGTACTTTTTCATTTCTCTCCTTTTACCTTTGTGTTAAATGTTTAATCATCTGTATTCTCACCCTTATGACTGATTTCTTTCTTTTCTGTCCAGTAATTCCCAGTTTGGACATACATAATTTTTAGATGTGTTAACTACTCCAATCCCCTTTCCTACCTCCATTGAAGATTTGAATTTGTGCCAGACACCGTATCTTGTTTCCTCTCTGTTTCTTTCTTCTGTATCTATGGGTTGTTTTCTTAAATCAACCTTATGAAAGCACAGTCACCCTTATTCCTTAGACCAAACTGGGTCCTCACCAGGCCCTGCCTCGAGGTAGTGTTATAGGAAGCAAACAAATGGAATGATATATTTGCTTTGCCTTTTCTTTTCTTTTCTTTTCTTTCTTTTCTTTTCTTTTCTAATAAGCTACACCCTTAAATGCTGAGCTAATCAACAAATGGAATGATGTATTTGCTTTTCTTTTTCTTTTTTTTTCTTAATGAGCTACACCTTTAGTTGTTGAGCAAATCAATAAATGGAATGATATATTTGCTTTGCTTTTTTTTTTTAATGGGCTACTAAAGTTTTTCACCCACAACCTGCAATTCTGGAAGTACCTTTTTAGTTCCCTCCATCTGAGCTGCTTTCCTCCTACCCCCTCACCCTCATCCTCTACCTCCATTGAAATAATAGTCCTCAACTTCATCATCAACTTAGACATGCTCCCAGGAGACCTTCCTACACTCCAGTCATTAGGGATTTCTCCTTCCTCTGAACTCATATAGTATCTGTTCCATGTTTATATCACCTGCTGCCCTTTCTGGTTATTTGAGTAAGTGTTTTTCTTTTGTACTAGTCTGGTGCTTTTTGAAGTCATGTTGTACTTACTGTTATATTTCCCATATCACCAAGCATGATACCTTAAACAAAATAAACATAAGACCAAAGTTTGTTGCCATATGGATTTCTAATATAGTTTGTAGTGTTGATAAAGACTTACAAAATTAGTTATTTTATTCATTCTCTTGTCTACTAATATTTACGTTGTCCACCAATATTAATCTCCTACTGTGATAGGTGATGACATATAGCAGTAAATAGGGTATGAGTGTTCATTACTTTCACAGAACTTGGAGAGGAGTCAGAGAGACACAAACCAGCCAACAGACCAAAAATTGTAATCAATGCTAAGAAGAAATGGGATTTTGAGATATTAATAGGAGGAAATTTAATTTTATAAAGGATAATTAGGGAAGTGTCTCTGAGTAAGAGCTATTCAACTGGAAACTTGAAGCAAGTCCCTCAGCATATATATCCACTTACATCGCATTGACTGAAATCTGGTGGCCAACTCTAAATGACAAGGAAAGCTGGGGAAATTGGCAGTCCTGACAAAACTGGGGTTCTGGTAACAAGGAAGAAATTAACAAGCGGTGGGCGAGCAGCAGTGTCTGTTCCACCTCTCCAACTACCCACGCCTTTGTTAGAGATGACACTGGCCATACAGGTAAGATCAGTTCACTCAGAGTCTTGACGATATTTTAATTTAGTTTTATCTGACTTAGGGAACCACCGAGTGGCTTTAGGTAGAGAAGAGACATAATTCTATTTGTATTTTTAAATGATCACTCTAGCTATGATGTGGAATATGGACTAAAGGGAGTTAGGAATGAGTGAGTAGAGTAGATGGTGATGGCGGGACCAGCATAGTAGCAGTGGAATGGAGAGAAATGGTTGGACTTTAGATATCCTTAGGAGACAGAATCGATTAGACTTAGTAAACCATGGGATAAAGTGGGTAGGTAAAGAGAAAGTATCAAGGATGACACTCAAAGGATGTCCACAAAAAATAACCCATATACATAGATGTATATATATAAATATTTATATTTATAAATATGAAAACTCAGCTCCTACAAGAAAAGTACTGACACAGATTTTGAGTCACTTTAGTAGGTTTTTTCAAACTATTTGCATGGCTATTGGATGTCAGGGTTGACATTTTAAGAACAATAATCACTTTTTTGTGAACTGACATAATTAAAAGGTATTCTTTCATTGTAGTCACCATAATCATCATCTTCAACTCTTACCTAAAATTATGTTTTCCTTTCCTGCAGTATGTAGATCCCTGACCTGGTTCCTGTGGGATTTGTAGAATTAACATAGACATTATCCTATCACTGAAATGACCTAAATTATTCATAGCCAAAGGGATTCTAGCATTAATTATTTTCAATGTATCAGTAACTACACTTGGCTTTGAAAATAAAAATGTCTGAGATGTATTTTCAGGGTGACTTTCTGTGAATTTCCCAGGTTTCAAATATGTTTACTCCTAGAGTGATGATTTGGAAACACCTTGATTGTTGACACCTTTCTATCCCAGCACAAAAAAAGCAGATGGTTTTAGATGACCAGCTGCTTCTCAGGAACAAGACAAAGTAGTAAATATTGTTAATAATAATAAGTGACCAAATTTTATAATTTGGCTGTGTTTTATATCTGCTAGATTGGCTGCTTATTCATCCTTTAGATAGTGGCCTTTGAAACTACTAGCTTAATTACTGGTGTGAAATATTTTTATATTAACATTAGGGCCAGAATTCATATACATGTTACCAGAATCCTGATCTCAGGGTCTATGATGGGGGCCATTTTATGATTGAAATTACCTCAATAATATTTCCTTTAGTAGTTCTTGAAAAATCTCTTATATATGAAATTTAACTCAAAAGAAAACAAATTCTAACATTTTAGTTTACTTTTTTTAAGATTTGAAATTCTTTCTACAGTAAATACTAAATAATGATAGTTATCACAAGTCCCAGTTTTTTAAATGGGCACAAAATCCAAACTTAGAGAAAATGGCATTTAAGTTCAGCATGACCAAATAAACTTGGACATGAAAATGAATTTCCTGCCCAAAAGGGTTATTTTAGCTCTATAACAAGTCATATAGAGTAGGTTATGGGAATACTAAGACCTAGAGATCATTGAAAAAAATTGAGTCAGGATAGCACAAAGCTTAAACTAGACACAATCGAGGTGTTATTTTTGAATTAAGAACGCTCAACATTATTTACTGACGGTGGGGACACAAAAGGAGAGAAAGGTACTTAATATATTTTGGAAAACGTATATAGAGAATTTGTTATCTGATAAAAGGTTTAATCATTTTGGTATTTTTACGACTTGGTTTTCCTTTGCTACAATCAGTGAGGATAAAGGAATTTGGGTGGGTGACAATGGGAAGAACTCCAGGTGATGAACATGGGAGAATACCTGAGTGAAGGGAGAACTGGAAAATGTAAACTGGTAAACTTACCTTTGTTAAGCATTTAAGTTCTAGGCATTTTAATTATTCATCTATTTAATCTTTATGACAACAACATGAGGGTAGGTGTTATCATTATCGTGACATATTTTTACAAATGAGGGAGCCAAGGCATGGCTCCATTAAGGGTGTGGCACAGGGTTGCAAGGCTAGTTGTGAGTAGAGACCAAAGAGAACCAGAGACCCATTCCAGAGCCTGTGCTTTACCAGTCTTCTTTACCGCCTTTTTTTTTTCTATTTTTTTTATTATGTTATGTTAATCACCATACATTATATCATTAGTTTTTGGTGTAGTGTTCCATGATTCATTGTTTGTATATAACACCCAGTGCTCCATGCAGAACGTGCCCTCTTTAATACCCATCACCAGGCTAAGCCATCCTCCCACCCGCTCCCCTCCTGAACCCTCAGTTTGTTTTTCAGAGTCCACAGTCTCTCATGGTTCATCTCCGCCTCCGATCTCCCCCCTTCATTCTTCCCCTCCTGCTATCTTCTTCTCCTTCTTCTTCTTCTTTTTTTTTAACATATAATGTATGATTTGTTTCAGAGGTACAGATTTGTGCTTCAACAGTCTTGCACAAGTCCCGTTTCCGTAGTGTAGTGGTTATCACGTTCGCCTCACAGTCTTGCACAATTCACAGCGCTCACCATAGCCCATACCCTCCCCAACATCTATCACCCAGCCACCCCATCCCTCCCACCCCCCACCACTCCAGCAACCCTCAGTTTGTTTCCTGAGATTAAGAATTCCTCATATCAGGGCGCCTGGGTGGCTCAGTTGGTTAAGCGACTGCCTTCGGCTCAGGTCATGATCCTGGAGTCCCAGGATCAGGTCCCGCATCGGGCTCCCTGCTCAGCAGGGGTTCTGCTTCTCCCTCTGACCCTCTTCCCTCTCGTGCTCTCTGTCTCTCATTCTCTCTCTCAAATAAATAAATAAAATCTTTAAAAAAAAAAAAAAAAAAAAAAAAGAATTCCTCATATCAGTGAGGTCATATGATACATGTCTTTCTCTGATTGACTTATTTCGCTCAGCATTTACCACCTGTTCAACAAGGTAAGAAAGAGCACTGTGACTGGAATCTCAGTTTGTTTCCCAGCACAGTGGGTAATCTGGTGGATGCCCGTGGAGTGGCACAGCAGTGCCAGCAATGGCTACTGTTGGAAGCCCCACAGGAGGCTAATACCACTCAGCTGCGATCCTTTTCTGAGGGACCGGAACTGATTCTTCCAATTCTAACCAGGTCGATCACTGAAGTAAAATAGGTCAGAACGGCCACTTAGACGAGGATGTTATCTGAAAAGGCAAGCTTACTTGCTTGGCTTGATTGTTCCAGCAAATAGGGGCTTTTAAGTGGCTCTACTGTAGCCTTCTCACCACCATTCAGTTGAGACACAGCAATTCGGCTTCAAAGTATATACCTGAGGCATTTTTATGCACACAGCTTCCCAGACTGGCCACTAAAGAGTTTGGGGCCTTGGGAAATACATTGGTAACAAGTGTTCCAGGTGATTCTCATTATCAGGGAAGTTAAGGAGATACTGCTCAGTATGGTTCTCAACCTTGGCTTCATGTTGGAATCTGGAAGATTTAAAAAGCACTGATGTCTTGATCCTACTGCCCAGTGTTCTAATTTAATTGTCCTAGGGTACAGCTTGGACATAAGTGGATTTTTTAAAGCTCCCCAGCAGATTCTAATGTGCAGCCAAATTTGAGAATCTTTGCTCTAGAGCAGAGCTGCTCAACCAGTGTTACTTACACATTCTTGTGCTAAAAATTGGGAAAGGTTTTCAATCCGTTGAGATTTGATTCTTCTCAGCCTTTAGGGTGGCCATGTGTGTTTGGTGAGACAGAAGTGGCTGGTGCACTTTGACTATCTATGAGTAACCTTTTCTCTTTACTCCGTTGCATCCTATAAATATGATCATTTTCTAGGTCTGTCATGATCTAAAACAGAATGGCTTGCCTAGCTCTAGAATAGAGCATCTGGATTTTGAACTCTTAAGATAATTATAAGGTTCCGGCAGGGTTGCCCCACAGCCTCCTAAAATTTCTTTGCAACATTTTTTGGTTTTGTATTAGTATAAAATTGCAAGAGATCTAAATGCCCACACACATAAAATGAATAAATAAATTGTATATCCATACTAGTAGGGTAGTTAAAAATGAATGAAGTCTTTACATACATTGTAAAAAACAAGACATCGGAAATGAAAACTTACAGATGCACACACACTTACTAAAGATGTAAAACAAGCGTGGAGCAATAAAAACTAAGTTGAGGACAGTTACTATTTTTGGAATTGGAGGAAGAGAAATGGGATCAAGAAAGGAAACACATAAGGCTTAATGTGTTTTCCTTATCTACATCTTTCTTTAAAAGTAGAACTAAATCAAATATGGCAAAATATTCTGATCAGATTAATGGGAGGTATATGGATATTTGTTATATTATGTTTTCTCATTCTCTGTAGTTGTCTATGAGTTTGAAATTAATTACAAATTAGTTAAGAGGTCAGGAAATAAAAATTACTATAGACTAAAACACAAAATTGTAAAATGCTAACGCCCAAATCACCTCATTTGAAACCCATATTATGTTCATGAACATGAGGGCTTTCTTACAGAAAGGTGAGGTCTTTTTCCCATTGCCCATAGATGACATTATTTTTGAGGTTTGTCTGAGGAGAAAGAGGAGCCATGAGTAATGCCTGCCTGTACTTGTACTTGCCCGTGACAGAGGTGATGATTGCCTTGGCCCTCTTCTCCAGCTCCTCGTGAGGGCTACAGAGCCTGGTCTTTGCTTCCCCACTGACCAGGATCCACGGCACCCACTCCCACTTGCCCGGTCAGTCGGGCTTCCTGGGTCTCCTTTCTCAGCCATAACCATAGAATGAGAGTTTTCAAAACTAGACTCAGCAGAACCCTAGATTCTCTCACCTCCTTTACTTGACTCATTCTGGTTCCCAGCCTGGATAGTTTCCATCGTTCAGATACTTGCATCGTCCTAGAGTATGGAATGTGGCTGGAGAAATTTGGGAAATCCTGCTGTCTGGGTTCTCCTATGAAGTCATACGTCTCATCTCAGCTGCTCCAACATGGCTGTTTGCCTTCCTTTCCGTGCCTTGTCATTGCCCTAACGTACCGATCACCCTGAAGTCCCCCCACCCCTCAGGTGACCCACCAAAGCATAGCCTCATTCTCTAGGAACTAGCGTCTGGATAACTGGAGATTGTGTGACTCTCCACGTTTTCCTCACATTGTCTCCTCTTTTCAAACATTAACGTAAGATTTATGTTCCTTCCTTACTTGACCCGTCTCTGAGATCATATGCCGTCTTTCACATGCGAATTGTCCATTGGTGCTCTTGATCTTTCTTCCTCACGGTTGTAGCCTTTAGAATTCTCATGTGTTTTATCGTAGTAGATGCCTAACCTCTCTTCCTAACCACTCATTTCCTCTGTAACCAACCATATTCATTGCTATGGGAATGATCTTCCTAAAAATACCACTCTGGTTATTTCATTTCACCAGCTCCCCCTTACCTTCTAAAGAAGGTAAATTCTTTTATAATCTGGCTCCAAGCTACATTTGTACTCTTGTTTCTCATGAATTTTCTCTTTTTAGACCTTAGATCTTCATAATACCGACTACTCACCTGTGTTTGTTGGTTTAACTAATACTCACTGCTCTCCCCTCTCCCTTCTATCTAGAATGTCTTCCTCCCCTTCTGTCCTGGCAAAAATCTTACCCCATATGTAAAGGTATAGTGCAAATCTCCCCACCTTTGTACATTTTTAGATCCCTTAATGTGATATCTTCTGCCTTTGAACTTGGGTTGTGATCTGTACCTTTTCTCCAGCACGCTATCATTTTGGATGTTGTAAACTAATTGTTTGAATAGTCCTATTTTGTTTTTGCCCTGATAATCTTAAAAATTCTGGTGAATAAAACTGCGTAGTTCTCATATTTGTAGCCCTGGAACACCTGTAAGAATAGATGCATTTATGAGATGCATTATTTGAATCACACTGTCCGTTTCTCTTGAGGTTAGGAAAGAATTCAGTAGGAGGAGAAGTGATCAAGGCTGTCTTTATTTAAAAAGGGGTTCTGTCAATGAAATTAATTGGCCTATCTTGAGGATCAAAGCTTTGATTTCCTTAGCCCCATGTTCTGATAAGCAAAGTGGCTTCATAAAGTGTGCACAATTAGACACTGCCGGCCTTGAATGTATTAGTCTTGCCAGAAACCTGTAACAAAAGTTCAAAAGAATCTCCTTTGTGTTTTAATGTGAAGAGTCTCTGTGCAAAAAAGTAATTGCTTTTCTCAGCTGAGAAGGTCATAACTTTTCATAATGGATAGGAATGTGTTTTTAATAAATAAACTTACAAAGTCTAGTTTATTTTCTGTGAAACATGCCTGTGCCTCCTTCTGCCCCCATCGTTAGGATTATGTGTTTAGTGAGTGCCAGGTATGATGTAGATTGTGTAGAAGCAGAATATCGGCATGGTTTCTGTTTGTTAGAATTCAAACTGATGAATGATCTAAAAGCATGAATCAATGACCTTTGTCCCTAAGGATATAGCCTATTGAAAACAAAAGAAATCAAATTTGCATCTAATTAAACCTCTTCTGTCTGGGTTGGTAGATTATATATAACACAGAATCTATGCACCTCCTATAATGAGGTGGAGTCTATTTTCCTACCCTTCAAATCTGCCCTGTCCTTGTGACTTACTTTGACCTGCAGGATATGGCAAGAGTGACTTAATGGGACTCCTGAACCCCTATTTCTAGAGGCCTTACAACTTGTACTTTTGCCTTCTTGCAACACCCCCAGCATCATGTGAAAAGCCCAGATGAAACATTGCATGGAGAGAAAATACTAGATATTAGCAGCTGTTCCAGCCATCCCAGCTGTGGTCCCAGGCATGTGAGTGAGGGCATTTTAGAGCATCTAGCCCCCGCCAAATGACTAGCTAACTGGGCTCTATGAGTGAGCCCAGAGGAGATGAACAAAACTGCACAGTGCACTCACAGAATCATGAGAAATAATATATCATTATTGTTTTAAGACACTAAATATCAAGATGGTTTGTTATACAGAAATAGGTAACTGATACACCAGGCTTATGTAGTTGGGTATATTTAAACTCTGGAGGATGCACAAGCAGAATTTCCCATTCACATAATAGCATCTAAGGTAAGCCCGAAATAAAGATCATTGCAGTGAAGGATTGGACCTCTCTGAGTTACAGTTTCCTAATTTGTAATACGAGGATTTGGGGTTTAATGCAGTTAAGATTGTTCTTTGTTCCTGGGGCGCCTGGGTGGCTCCGTTGGTTCAACGTCCGACTCTTGATTTTGGCGCAAGTCATGATCTCAGGGTCTTGACAGCGAGCCCCACTTGGGGCTCTGTGCGGGGCGTGGAGCCTGCTTGGTATTCTCTCTCTTCCTCTGCCCCTCCCCCCCTAAAATTAAAAGGATTGTTCTTTGCTCTGTATCCCATAATGCCAATTCACTTGGACAGTTGGATTTTCTGGAAGAACTGGAATTCATGATTCTAATTTTCTTCTTTGTCCTTTCCCTGAATTGTTCTGGCAAGTTTATTCCGTGAGTGTCCAGGATAGATAAAAGATACAAAATGGAAATGAGTGAGAGCTCCAAGTATATGGGGTAACAAGAATCCTCCTACTCTGCTTTTCCTGTGAAAATCTTGTATCTCCTACATGTAGAGGGGCTGTGCTCATCCAAACCTGTTCTGGATTGCCACGTACTTATGGATGAAAAGCTGCTGGCACAGTCAGGAAGGTGATTTGTGCAAGGTGTCTGTGCACTCCACTGCATTTTTAGGTGTAAGAGTCAGCATGCACATTTGCTGAGCCCATGTCCCAAGGCTCTAAGAAGACTTGTCACGCATTACCCAATATGCTGGATTAAAGGCAGACTGTGACTTTGCTGTAGAAATTTGTCTGTTTAGGTGGGTTTGGGCTGTTGTTTTCCAGGTCTCTGCAGCTGACTGGTCACATGCATTTGACTTGAGTTCTAATGTGTTTACTGGATGTTTTGGGTTTTGCTTCATGACCTTGAGTGATTATTAGGTCAATGAAATCACCCAGTGGGGAAATGACTTAGGCAGCCAAGAGATGTTGAACAGAATTTCACTTAGCATTGGAAATAAATTGACGAAGATTAAAATGCATAGAATTTTGGCACCAGAAGCTACTTCAGAAACCATTTAGTGAGGAAAGTGGACTCGTAGAGCAAGAGGATATGCCCAAATCACAAAACTAGTTAATAGTACTCCGTGCAGTTTGAAAATAAACACTCTATACTATTCTGCATGCTATTTGAAATTAGAGAACCATCTTCAGTGCTGTGATATTATGGCCAGTGCAGCAGGAATTCTGAATATTTCTTTGCACAATATTTTCCCTCAAAAACATGGAAATGGGTAACTGAGCAAAGGCAGTAATCAGATCATCCTGGGTGCACTTGAATATGCATGTGTATGAATGTTTATATGCATATGCATGTATATACATATGTGCATATATATACCTCTATATGTACACATATAGATGTATATAGGGTGGGGGGGAGGGGAGGAGTTTTCCAGGGCAGTGATTCAGCCTGCTTGCCATAGAAAAGGAATAGAGAGCATGAAGAGAGAAGTAATTGCTTGTGCTGACTTAGAAACCCTCTGAAAGCTGCAGTCGTACAAAACATGGTCCCATCAATGTCCTAGAATCTGATTAGCCAGGTCATTTCCTCTTAGGGGAATGGAGATTTCTCCTCTTTTCCTGACTTAGCCTTTAGGAAAATCAAGGCGAAGAGCCTGGAGTTCCCCCTAGAGGCTAATATTTATACACACAACTTAAAAAACAGATTTGCAGTGTACGGATTTTGGTGTTTTTAACATCTTGACAATTCCCCAATGAATACATTAGCCTCAGTACCTCTTCAAATTTTAACAGGACAAAGGTGGAATATTCACAGTTGTATTTCATCAGTGAAAGATTGAAGACACAGATACTGTTTCTTTTCTGTGGACATTAAAAAAAAATGCATTTAGTGACTTATAACCTTCCAGTGTGTGCTCCCTGATAGCACATTTGGCTTCTGTGGTCTAAGGTACGTAATAATCTCCAAAGTCAAGGAAATGGGGGTTTGGTTATCAGAGTAGTGAGCTGGGAGCTTTATTTCCAAGCTACTCTGTTTATAATCGAGTAGGCCGCTTGTCATCCGCTAAAGCTTCCGTGGGTAATTTGGCTCATCACTGCTGTAGGATGCGGCCTCTCATGCAGCGGGCTGCATTCAGCAATACGCAGACACAACTCAGATGCTGTCATTAACATCAGTTTCTCGATGGCAAATCCCAATAATGCTGGGACTCTAAAAATGGGGGGGTTGCTTTGTCATAGGTGTATAATTAATTGACAGCAATTATGAGAGGTGGAAGGGTTTCTTTTGTTCATTTTCTCATTTCTTACTTTGCTCTCTGATAACAATGATGTTCCATAAGCCACCAAAAGAGAGGTTGAAGTCCGATCCTATTACATTAGCAGAGGCATTTGTTAAATTCCTGGTAAGACATATGAACATATGGTTTGGGAATATTTTCTGGCGTAGGAAAGTAATATCTATATTTATCTATCTCTCTAAATCTTTAAGAGTATGAATTGCATCGCATACAGAATATTTTAATACATTTCTATAGCATAGATACCACAGGTGCGACTGTACTTTTAATGTCTTTCTTTTTTTTTTTTTTTTAAAGATTTTATTTATTTATTTGACAGAGAGAGAGACAGCGAGAGCAGGAACACAAGCAGGGGGAGTGGGAGAGGGAGAAGCAGGCTTCCCACTGAGCAGGAAGCCCGATGTGGGACTTGATCCCAGGACCCTGGGATCATGACCTGAGCCGAAGGCAGACGCCCAACGACTGAGCCACCCAGGCACCCTAATCTGTCTTTCTTGTTTGTCAGTCCTGAGAATCTAAAAAGAAATGAGGGAAGAACAAAAGTTGGCGTATTTGTTTTTGTCGTTTCTGTTTTACTTTTTACTTTTTTGGGTGCTGTCTTAATGCTGCCAATTATGGAAGGCCACTTGGGAAGTATTTGTGGTGCTTCCTTCAACTTGATTAGGCTTTGCTGCCAGGGCCTATGGTAAAGGAACTCCTATAATTTACAGGAACACAAAGCAGCCTTTAGAAGCACATTCGCTGAACAGACAGCAGGAAAAAACACACTACTTGGCCAACAAGAGTAAGGAAGCCCATGTCTGGAAAATCTTGCTGAACAGCCCATCAGGAAATATTCATTACTTTCATTTTAAACAGCAGCTTCCAGGATCTGTTTTTATATTTATAGAACATTTGGCAGCAAGCGAATGTAATCCTGAGAGCTACATTTTATTTAGTATTTTGCTTTTGCTTTTTAAATTCCACTGTTAAAGCTGTATAGAAAATAATGAGCTCACAAGTGTGGTTTTGACATTCTTCAGTGGGCTCAAATTTAATGGATCTTGCTTGTTTATTATGCTGCAGGAATAAGAATACATCTTAGCCCAAACTCTTGAAGTTATTAAAAGGGGCTTCAATTGAAGAACTTTGATATATAAATGTACCTGGGACTTTGTATAAAAATCTGACTTTATATAGCCATTTATATAGTCATCTGGGCCACCTTATATACTTTCTATGTTGTCTTATTAAACATGTAGAGTATCTGTGAGAAGTACTGTATTCAGTTTATCCATGGAAGCATTTTTTATGGCAGGAATGCCAAGACAGGAGTTTGAAGACTGAGTTCAAGTCCCAGGTTTTTCTTTCCCAGGGTTGAAATGTTATTTTATGAGGTGGAGACAATGATGCTTGCTCTCACTTCCCACATAGGGTTATTGAATCAATCAGGGTTCAGTCAGGAGACAGAAACCGCATTAGTTATTTGACGATAGATAGTGAATATATATTGAGCATTGAATATAAGTAATTAAGTAGGCATGACATTTTTATGAGGTGAAACTATCACAAAGAGAGTTTGGAATTATGAAAACTTAGAACCTTGGAGGACAGGATCAGTAGAGCTAAAATGTAGCTCACTGTTGAGGAACTTGGACCAAAACGTCCTGAAGGCCTGACGCCCGCTCTAGCTTGCCCCTGACCCAGACGGAACAAGGGCAAGTTGGCGCACATATCTCTGTGAGGTCTCCTGAGGGCTGCAGATGTTGGAAGTGTTGCACACTGATTTGGGCTCATGCAACAGAAAGGAACAGTTGCTCCTTGTGTAAAGAAGTATAGGCAGGGTAAAGAAGCCTAGGTTCTAAACGGTGATGCTCTTTAGAACTGCAAGAAGACTGGCCCACAGGAAGGACAGGCTTCCTCCTCCAGCCTTCTCAGTCTCCATCTAACATTTCCTGGTGGAAGAGCCTAACGTGGAGCCAGTTGGAAAAGCGGGACTATGGTTTTGAGAGTCCCAGCCCCAGCATCATAAGGTAGAGTATAGACAGTGGGCTTGGAGCTGAGAGATAATCACTGGCACAGTTGTATGTAAAACTGCATTGAAAATTGAGATACAAATATAGAATATATTTTGCAATATAAAGGAAGACTTTTATAATCATTAACATTTTGCTCTTTGAAATCTTAGAAAAAATTCTGGCATAGGTATCCTTAACTGACTTCTGTGTTATCAAGTATCTCACCAATAGCAGGGTACTTAATATTTATACCACACGAGGAGCTTCTTACAGTTGAGGCTCAATGGCTGATGAATAGTATGCTTATTCTGCTATAATATAGTAAGAATTAGAGTGTTAATATAGGGGTGCTTGTGTGGCTCAGTCAGTTAAGCATCTGCCTTCGGCTCAGGTCATGATCCCAGGGTCTTGAGATGGAGTCCTGCATGGGGCTCTCTGCTCAGCGGGGAGTCTGCTTCTCCCTCTGCCTCTGCCCCTACCCCCACCCCCCGCTTGTGCTCTCTCTCTTTCTGTCTATCTCTCTTTCGCTCTCTCTCAAATAAATAATATATATTTTTAAAAGAACATTGATATAGAATGAGGTAAGTCTAGGGTGAGGAAGGGGCAGTGGGGTGAGCATTTGAATTACATTAATATTGGTGATATGTAAGAGAAACTGATTTAAGTTTCAGTTTTTTGTTTCTTTTGTCAAAGAAAATACTTGAAAAAATGATCAAGAAGAGCAGTGTTGAATGTTATACATTATGTGCTCTGATTGATCTTTAAATTATCTTACAGTGATGGTAATGGAAAAATGGACTCCAATTATAGAACACAGAATGTGACAGTGATTCCACTTTTATCATTTTGCTTAAATAAATCAAGGGCATACCATATGTTCTTGATGTACCCCTGAGTGCTCAGAGGAAGGCTAATAGAGTAGACTGTTCTTAACTGTGGAAAAGCAACATTGAATCCCAGTTCTTTAGCTTCACAGGTCATGGTAATTTTTTTCTATAGCTTATTGTGTCTAAGAACATAAGAAGTAGCTTTGGGTGTGGTGATAACAGTCTGTGTCCTACAGCATGATTATTTTTAGAGTGCATTGAGTATCTTAAAAAAAAAAAAGACCCCTTATTTCTATCTTACATTAAAGAGAATAAACAGATACTCTGGTCAGATAGTGATGATGGCTTTTGCTTTTAAAAATTTCTCTGACAATACTGATTTCAGGAAGATCTGGAATCATTGGAGCATGAAATTCTTGGTTTGTCTATTTTTAAATGATCTGAACAATAAAAAAGTGATATGTGATTCCTTGATTGCTTGGCAGTAGGTGGTGGGGGAGGATCTAAAGGGGTTAATTTTATAAAAAGACTTTTTTTGGTATTACATTCAGATAGAGTGATTGCTATTCCTTTATTGCTCACAAAATCTTCCACTTCAAAAAGTATTTTGTCCCTACATTTGTATCTTTGGGGTAAATACCCAGTAGTGCAATTGCTGGATCGTATGGTAGCTCTATTTTCACCTTTTTGAGGAACCTCCATACTGTTTTCCAGAGTGGCTGCACCAGCTTGCATTCCCACCAACAGTGTAGGAGGGTTCCCCTTTCTCGGCATCCTCGCCAACATCTGTCGTTTCCTGACTTGTTAATTTTAGCCATTCTGACTGGTGTGAGGTGGTATCTCACTGAGGTTTTGATGTGGATTTCCCTGTTGCTGAGTGATGTTGAGCACTTTTTCATGTGTCTGTTGGCCATTTGGATGTCTTCTTTGGAAAAATGTCTGTTCATGTCTTCTGCCCATTTCTTGACAGTAAATCTTTATAAAGTATTTCATTTTTATAAATTATTGATGTTGAAAAGGCCTATATTTTATATTTTCAATGAAATAGAATATTTTTATGCCTCTGCAAGAAAATGGGAAAGCTGGTCCATGAGATTCTTCTGGTGTCCAAATCACTCTCTGGTTTTAAGCTATTTGGTAAGGGGTAGTTTGATTTCCATTCTCTTAGAGGACCAGTTAGTGGTAAGCTACCATGTGAAAGTAGATTTTTCTTCCTAAGAATTCAACTTACAAAAAGAGTACAACAAACAATACAGAAAATAGCACCCCTTTTATGTCATCTTTCTTTTTCCCCCTCATTTGGAAAGTGATTCACAAATCTTGCTTTTATCTCCTGATTATGAGTTGTTCTTATTCTCTGAAGGGAAATAATAACAGGTATGTCAAGGATGAGCTATCTTCTTTGACATCAAAATTATATCTAAATTCAGATCAATTACTGATCATTGGCCCAAGTTAATTTATTTTAACTCAGATTGTAAATAAAGGTCTATCACCATAATAATCTTGGTTACTAGACGGAGTATGTAGCAATAGCTAATAAAGAGCCAAATATGGTAGACATTTGGAAGAGGAACAGAAAATCTTTCTTTCCAAAGGAGTGTAAAAACACGAG
Source organism: Neomonachus schauinslandi (assembly GCF_002201575.2). Classification (NCBI taxonomy): domain Eukaryota; kingdom Metazoa; phylum Chordata; class Mammalia; order Carnivora; family Phocidae; genus Neomonachus; species Neomonachus schauinslandi. The sequence continues at coordinate 83,625,369 of NC_058404.1, forward strand.
GAAAATAACATCTGCTCCGCTTTCCTCATTGGTGCTGGCAAGGCTGAGCTGTAAACACCAGCTTCTCAGAGCATCTGCCTCCAGCTCCCTGCACTGAGCTGGCTGTGAAGTGCATGACATCATTTTCTCTGCAGCAGAAAAGCTCCTGGGAGTGGGCACTCACTGAAGTTGACATGGGAATTCTCATGACAAATGAAGCTTTGCTCTGCTAACCTTCTGTAGCTTTAGAGGGAAGGACTCTTACTTCAGATTGTTCACTAGGAATATTTTAGACAACCATGGCCCTGGGTTTGCCAACTTGGAGCTATGTTACTTTAGAAGAGTGTGTTGCTAAGCTCATTTTGAGAAAGAAGTTCTTTTATTCCTTATATCCCAGATTTGCACTTGTCAATTGTAGGGTGAAAAAAAGAAAGAGAGAGAATAGAGAAAAGGTCTTCCACATGCTGATGATTTCCAGTGACTCCTTAATCATCTATATTGAGAAAGAATTAGAAGGTGGGGCAGGTGGCTGGTACCGGAGCTCCAGAATTAACCTGATTTGAGTCCACAATTGACTGGCTAATGATACTGTCTCAAGGATTCCAGAAATGAAATATTTTCCTTAAACAAGACAAAACACTGAAGTGACTGGATGGTGAGCACCTTAACTTCATTGAAATGGCAAAAGTCAACTCATTTCTCATCCTCTGCCAAGAGAATTAATAATGGAGCAATTGATTCAGGGGCTGATGGAAACAAAGGCTCTCCTCGGTGACCTCTTTGCAGTAGCAGGGTTGGGATAGGGCTTTTACAACAACCCCCTCCTCAGATTGAATGTCCTTGCCTCACCCTACCCTATGTCATAAATAAAGGCTTTAAGATGGAAGAATATTCATCAGATGAAGCTGATAGTTTATCTTTGTTATTGGTGTGCACTTTGCCAAAACGTGCGGATGTGTATGCAGTCACGTGATGGAGCTGTGAATTTGTTTTATAATTGTATAGCAGAATTTATGGATTGTTGTCTTTAGATGTTCTCTCGTGTTTTTGATCATTAAAGTTCCCTGTCTCCTCTCTTTGCCTCAGAGGAGCAGGAAATTGTTCTGATTTAGGATGGGGACATTTAACCTCCAGGTGGGAGTGCTGTGATGACCCTATTGCTACTCTTTAAAGGAGATTGTCCCCTTTTGCTGAACCACCTTTGCTATTATCTGTGGACCTAAATCTAGCAGAAAATGTTCACCTAGTAGTCTCTCCCCATCTCATAAATGCTTTTATATTTCATTTTTATATTATGTTCTCAGAGGAGAAATAATTTGCTCAGTTGTTTTAATTAATAAATTACTTTAAATCGTGTTTTTATTGAACTTCAATATTTTTCACTTTGATTTTTACAATTTGGAATTTAAATGAAAATAATAGCGTCATGGCTAATTCAGCTAAGTGTGAATAAATTAATTTCATTGTGAATTTTTTGACCCTGAGGCAGGTGCTCAGACAAGTATCGACTTGGCTTACTCCAACCTTCATTTTGTGTGTTAGCCATGATGCAATACTTCGAGAGCTTCATAATGATAAGGGCTGTACTTTCCACTCAGAGCACTGGCCAAATAATAATCAGGTAATTGAAATGTGTGCAGCACTTTCACCTGAAAAAGTAGTGCATACTACCCCTGACTCTTTAAGACTCTCCTTATGTTATCCCTATTAAGCAGGTAGGTGAAGGATATTGGTCCCACTGGCTGGCACAAAGCAGATAATCAGTAAATAATTGTTGAATATCTATTAACGTTGAAATTAAAGTGACATCAATCTTTTCTTTAAGCACTCGTTTGGTTGATTTGAAAAACATATCATTTATCATATGAACTTACAATGGAATAGCATTAAATTAATGAAATCAAATGAATTAAAATATCAAATGTGCTTGCTTATCTAGGCACCTCAAGACCAAGACGACACATTAGTTAGCAGAGAGATTGCTTCCACATTCTTGTAAAGACTAGGCACAGAGTAAAATGAAAAATTAGAGCAACATAGAACTTAATGAAGCCTGGTATCTTTTATACCTCTTACGTCTGGACCTGGTCAGTGATAGGGTGGCCAGCACTACTAGACCCTGCCTTCTGTGCCCTTTCGAATGGGGAGGATTCCATTCGTGGAACTTACTCTGCTTCTTAGCACATCATCACGCACTACTTGTATGCTACTGCTACTCAACATTTCACTTTACATAAAAGTAGTAAAGGATTCCAATTTAAGCTGATGGTTCAATTATTTACATAGTGTAGGCTTGAATTATTTAATATTTGTCTTAATTTGGTCTGTTTTGCTGATTTGCTAGAGCCATAATTTTATTTAGAAAAATTTATTTTATTAAATAGCTCCCAAGCACTCTATTATAATTAAAAAAATATATATTCTTTGTTCCTCTTCTGTTCTTGGCTTTAATTTATACTTTTTGGTTATTATTGCTCATCCAGATGGTACCTCTTACATTCTTTGTTTATCTGGTTTGGTTTATGAAAGAGACTTTTATCCTTTTCCATATCATCAATGTGTCAGTTTTTTCTAGTCTCATCTCAGCCTCTATTATTTCATGTTATTTAATGTTTGAGGACATTTGCCTTTTTGATTCCTCCTATAGGCCTTCTCATTCTCAAAGTCTCCTTAAATTATTGAGTGATAGAGGGCAAGAGTCAAAAAGAAGAAAAGTGAAATGGAATAAAGCTAATGACCGGTTTGTCTTATAGTCCTAATGCTTGGATTTAATTAGGAAGCCCACAGGGCAGATCTATGTTCTTCTCCTCTTGGAAAAGAATGAGGGTGTGTTATTTATGTTTTAGTTCATAAATTCCTAGGTTGCAGAGACCGTGTCTATTTAAATTAAGTGTCCAGCTCAGCACTATATAAGATGTGATAATGATGTCCAATAAACTAGAGAGAGCTATTCCTACTATTGTTTGTTTCTTTCTACAATTCCATTTCATTGTTTTTGTGACTATATATGCATGACTTAATGAGTTATAACCATATGTTTACATCAACAAACTGAGGTAGACAGCTTAGGTGAAAAACAGTTTGCCCCAACTGCCACATTCACATCATAGAAAAAGAAAGATCTAGAAACCATTTACCCAAAGGTTCACTTACTAAGCTAGGTATACACTGAAGAAGAAGCATTAACAATTGTAGGGAAAATGGGCAATTGTAAACCCTAAATCTGTGTAAGCATAAATCCTCTATTTTCTTTGGTTATTCTGGCTCTTTTGATCATCGTTAAATTAAATCATATGTGAAGTACTGTGACTGTTTTCTCATGAAGACCACTTGAATTTATGGGAACTGAAATATTTAAGTTTGACTTGAATTAAATGAACTATCTACCTCTGGTCAGATTCTACGCTTTCTAGTTAACGTGGCTGTGATTCATGTTTTGATGTCCACCAAGTATGTGCTTGTATGAGTGTGTGCCATTTCCAGTCATCTCATTGAGTGATGTCACCACATCCCTTGAGCCATACCTGGTATTTGAGAGCCTCCTGTCACATCTTTATGAATGTGGAGTGTACATTTTTCTCCCAATCTGTTTCTTGTCACTATTTTTCAAATGCTTTATTTTTCAACAATATTTCCCCTCACTGTGGCTTTTTTTTTAAATCAGAAAAGAATGATCTGATAGTCACTATAGATCCCTCTCATCAAGAAATGTCTTCTTTTTCTAGAGATCTGTCACCTTTAGTGTGTCTTATAATGGAGTCTAATTAGTTATAAGTACATCTGCTACTGTATAATGTCTCTTCTTCTACTAAAGAATAATATTATGACTTTGTAATGCATAGATGCCTCCATAAAGACTTTTTTATTGTGCATATATCCCCAAATATAAGTGAGTTAGGTTGCACTTCCATGTTATTAAGTTGTGAATTTAAGACTGCAGAGAAATAAGTGCAACCAAGCAAAGTTAGCTTAGAATAATTTAAGGAGAGCTTGTAAAGCACTCTGTACAAATCAAATGAGATGATAGACACCAAGAGAACAATGTTTTATTCTAAAGTACACCAGCTAGAGAAAATATTGTTGTGTGCTAACTGAATGGCATAAAATGGCAAAAGAAATGTGCAAATTAAGGATTATTTCATATCTTTATATTTTAAAGAAAAACTATCAACATCTTAAGTGATGTGAGTGTTTAACACATTGTCAAACGAAGTTATGTTCTTGTTTCTTGGATGACTTATGAGTGTATTGCTGGAAAAGGAGTTGATTTTCTTGCTTTATCTGGTATCTTTTTCCATTCATGTAAATTTGTACCTTGTAGAAGCTATATGATTGTGAACTCTGTAATTATGCTGAAGAGGCATGATGGAAATAGGAAAATTTGCCACATTTATATTTCCCATTATGATGCCATCCTTTGAGTTTCTGAACTTTGTATTTGGGTAAAGGGCCTATAAAATACTTTACATAAAAATATACATTCTAGGGGCTCCTGGGTGGCTCAGTCGGCTGAGCATCCAGCTCTTGTTTTTGGCTCAGGTCATGATCTCAGGGTCCTGAGATTGAGTCCCCGTTAGGCTCTGTGCTGAGCGTGGAGCCTGCTTAAGATTCTCTCTCTCCCTCTGCCTCTCTCTCTCTCTCTCTCTCTCCCTCAAACAAATACATGAATCTTTTAAAATATATATACCTTATAGAACATTTGTAAATACACACACACACAAACACACACACATGTAATTCCCTTTTAGGTGCCCTGTTCTATAGCCTGGATCCTGCTAGAGTATATTAGTGTTAAGGAGACTAATGCTTTCTTTTCCATCCGCAAAGGTTTTTCTTATTTATGTGGTTATTTCTTTTTAAATGCATGCTATTCTTCACAAGAGAAGGGGACTATTTTAGGGAATGTTAATGGATTAAAACTAAATTATAGCCATTATTAGAAAGATAACCAAAGTACACTCAATATTAAAAACAGCTAAAAAGCACAGGAAATCTCATTGTTAATAAATGTTATTAGGTTGCAGCTTATTACTTAGCAGAAGTGATACTCAATGAGCTATCTATGGGCCAGAAATGTAATATTAATATTTATAGTAATTTTATGTTAAATTTGTATAGTGCCTTACTGTTTTCATATGTATTATCACTTCTGAGCCCCTAAACAAAGGACACGAGTAAAGAAAATGGTTGCTATCTTACTAGAGACAAACAAAGAGTCAAAGAGATTAAGTGATTTGACCAAATTTACAATTAGTTTGTGGCTGAGCTATCACAAATAGCCAACTACTGGTCTTCCATCGGTGTGCTAGTTGATGCAGAGGTAAATACAACAGAATATAGGGTAAATAAAAGGAAGCATAAAAGTCATTTGGGATGGTTTGGAGCTATTAGTCATTATTCTACCCAATCAGCTAGGAACTCTGATTATGGAATTCATATTTAAAAAATGGGCAAAACTCCAATTCCCTAGTTTAGTGAAAGGCCAATTTACATTAGTTTGATTTATTATAAACTTTCAGGTATTTTTCAAGCTTTCACAGGTATAGGGATTTACGTGAGCTCAGAAGCAAAGATATTCTTATAATCCATTAAATAAATGTCCTATATCTGTCTACTACTTCATCTCTAGAGTGCCAATATCTCTGTCACTACAATATATGAAATACACCACTTGGAATGGGCTATGTAGTCTACTCAGTTCTTGAGATCCCTGGTTAATTTGCCAGTTAGGATATCAATTTGAGTGGTTCCTGTGTGAGTGTTTACTCTAGAAAGCATTCCATTTGCTCTGTAGGAATGAACTGAGACCACAAAATTGTTCCCCCTGGGCTTCTATGCAGCTAATATTCAAATTTCTTCTAATTCATTGTTTGAACAGACAGGATAGAAATTAAATCCTTCGTCTTCTCACTGATGATTTCTCTTCTAGTGAAACTGAGGGATGGATGAAATATTATACTTTTAAGTTAGCGGTGTTGATTTGTACTTGACACACTTAAAGTAGTAGTCATTCTTCGCTTTGCCTTTCTCCACTAATAACAGGGTTTCTTTCCAAATTTCTTTATGATAGCATTCACTTATAATAATGGTTTATAGAACCCTTGGAATGAGGCCACTAACTATTCTAGCTTTCAATGCATCCACATAAGTAATAATCCATTCAGTGTTGGTACTAGCTTTTTATTGGTAATTAAAATGATCTGAAATCAAAATGAGAGTAATAAATAAAGCTCAGTTTCAAGATCAAGGCAGTAAGCAAGATAGTTCAGACTGCTAGTAAGGAACATGAATGCTTTTTCAGCAAAATTTCTCTATACAAAATGTATGAAGTCTATTTTGAAATTGTTATATATTATGAAAATGTTCATATTCTTATATACATCTCCCAGTAATTTTAATTTAACTCTTCATGCAAATATGCAGCAATTCTTAAATTCTGGCAGAAGAAGCAATTGTGTTTCTGGTTTGGCTCAAGCTACTTTAAGATTTCCTACCTTGAAACAGATTCCTTGATCCTCAACATACACAGCTGCTAAGAAAAACTGAGCATGTTACAGCTGAGAGAGTATAGGGAAAAGGTGGGGAGGGCTTGAAAGGATGAGGGGAGGAGGCTCAAGGCCAGTTTCTTCCATTTCTCGATTTTATTTAGTGCTGTTCCAAAAATCAGATGTGATAAAATTGAATTTGTCAAGTTCTTGGTTAATCAGTATTTTATTTGATTGCATCTTCACTATTGACATCAGTAGAACTCATCTTGCAGTCACTCTTCTGAGATTTCACGTTCCCGTACACTAGCAGTAATAATGTTACTACTGATTTTTGAGAGCTTTCCATGAGTGAGGTCCTAGGATGTGTGTGTTTAAAAAAGTATTGCTTTGGGGCACCTGGGTGGCTCAGTTGGTTGAGCCACTGCCTTCGGCTCAGGTCATGATCCTGGAGTCCCTGGATCGAGTTCCGCATCGGGCTCCCTGCTCGGCAGGGAGTCTGCTTTGTCCTCTGACCCTATCCCCTCTCATGTGTTCTCTTTCTCTCATTCTCTCTCTCTCAAATAAATAAATAAAATCTTTTTTAAAAAAAGTATTGCATTTAATGCTCATGATTATTCTGGGAGATCCTACTCTTTCTGTTTTACATGTAAGCAACCTGAGGAGTAGATAAGTGTATAACAAATCATCACAAATTTAGCATTTTGATACATGTTTATATCGCACAGTTTCCCTGGGTCAGGACTTGGGCTTTGCTGAGTCCCCCGCCCAGGGTCTACAATCAAGGTGTTAGCCAGGGTATGATCTCATCTGGAGGCTCAACTAGAGAAGCACCTGTTTCCTCACTTCTTTTAGTCCTTGGTGGTGACCCCTATATTTTTGCTAGCTTTGGACTTGAGGTTGCCTCAGGTCCTAGGAGCTGCCAGTAGTTTCTTGCCATGTGAGCTTCTTCAACATGGCCATTGACTTCATCACGTATACAAGGAGGATCTCTGGCTCCAGTCTGCTAAAAACAGAGTCTTATGTAATGTAATACAACCACAGGGTGACCTCTGATCATCTTTTCCATGTAACCTAACAATCACAAGACTAACATTCTGTCACCTTTGTCATATTTGAGATGAGAAGCCAGTCCCGGGTCTTGTCCACACCCAAGGCAAGGGGAGTATACAGGACAGGAATACCAGGAGACAGGGATCATGAGCCACCCTGAGGTTTGCTGATCATGTTAAGTATCAATTCACCAAGGTTACACAGCCTCTGGAATTCGCAGCTAGATGTTACTGACTTAAATACCCATGTAGTGAGTACTATATTTTCCTATCTACATAAAATACAGATGACATAAAATACAACTATGTAAGGCCTGAATGTAGTTCAATTACTATTTTTTAAGATTTTTTTTTTAATTTATTAGAGAGAGATTGAGAGCAAGAGCAGGGGGTGAGGAGCAGAGGGAGAGGGAGAAGCAGACTCCCCACTGAGCAGAAAGCTGGACATGGGCTCCATCCTGGGACTCTGGGATCATGACCAGAGCCAAAGGTAGATGTTTAACTGACTGAGCCACCTAGGCACCCCTCAATTACTTTTTAAAAGTGTAACTTAACTGATGTAATTTCTACATTTGGGGACTTTCTTAATCTTAATTTACCCCTTTAAGATAAAATAGGTGTATGTTTTATCACATCTGCTTAGAAACATAAATAAATGTAGTGTTGAATTAGACACCAAATAACACTGAAATAAAGAGACTCACTTTTGCTTTCAGTAAAGTAATGAATGGGTCAAGGGAGAGAGTGGAGGAAAGTGGCTTTCCCTCAAATAAGTATATTTATATATTCACTAGTAAGTACTCTAGAACCTGTGTAGTGTTTTTCTGTTTAAAAAGTGGATCTTAATTTTTATCATCAGAATGTCTATAAAATAATGGCAAATGCCTTATGAACTGTGCTTTAAGTTCCTAGAGTATGATGCTATCGTTATGAAGTTTCAGGTCCTTTTTTTTAGGAATGGAGAAGAAAAAAACAAAAGATCGGCAATTCTCTTTTTCTCCAAATGGTAAAGACTGATTAAAAAAAGGTCTTCCATGATGTTAAGCCCTCAGATTACTTCCTGTTTAGTCGTACCATTGATTGCTAACAGAGGGGAAGCATAAAACCAGAGGCTCCTCTACACTGACAGGCTAAAGAGGACCCCACATGGAGTCATGTTTTTTTTAAAGAAGGGGAGGATCCTTACTCAGAGGGGAGAGAGTAGCTGGCTCTCATCTCCTGTTGCCTCTGCTGCCTGCTATAACATCTAGTAACTTGGGGAGTAAGAGATCCTCAAACTGAGCCTTCCTGTCTTTTTCCTGTGGAAATTAGGCTGCCTTTCCTGTAGGTGAACAGGGAAGAAAAAGCCCCCGCTCTATTCCCTTCACCAGATACACCTTATGTATTCCCAGTTAGTAATTTCAGTTAATAAGATCTCTCTGTTGGATGTGCTTTCTGTGGTATTAAACATACCCTAGCTTGGAGGGACTTTCATATCTGTACTATATAAATAATAAGGCTTTGCTGTAAGAAGACAGTCTTGTAGCTGAGAAATAAAAATATTTCTTTGTAGCACTCTGAGATATTCATGTAGCTAATTTTAATTTGTTCCTCTGCTTAATAATTGATTTTCAGTTTTGCATGAGCTACAGATAAGAGGAAAATGTGTTATTTAATACTGTATCAAAGTGTGAGCATGTACGAGATCTATACAGTGGGGAATAGATAAATAAGCAGCAACTGAACCACCTTTTTTCTTTAGGGAAAGAGAGAGAGAGAGAAAAAATAAGAAACAAGTAAAGGAAAAAAAAACTGAATGAAGTTCAGAGCCAGGATTTATGGGGTCACTTGAAACATAGTTCACTTTCCTACACTAAATAATGTCCCCTTCAGTTTCAAAATGCGGTAGTGAGAATGAATGAGGTAGGCAAGAGGGTGTGAAGAATTGTGGGAGGGAAGTGCTTTTCCTCACCCCTCGGAAGGCTATCCAGGTAGCAGATAATAATTGCATTCTACAACCTAGTGCTGGTAAAAGGAACCCATCCTTCCAAGCGGAAGAATAATTTGTCCTTCATTATTTGTTATATTCCCAGGGCCCAGCGTATTTTTTGTGTTCCCTGATTATTCTGCTAGCTCCATAGAAAAGAGTCCTTGTGCTTCTACATGCTTTATATATGAGCCCAGGAAAGCAACACTTCCGTTAATCTACCTTTATGCTTTGTTTTGCTTCTCTTTTTGCGCACAAGCATGGCTATTAAGTCTGCATCAGTCACCGTCCCAATGGGAAACAGATGGCACTTGCAAATTAGGTTAATTCCAGGAGGGTTTATTTACAAAGGGACTATTTGCAAAGTAGAACCACAAGGAGTAGTGCAGTAACCTGGTTTAATAATCACAGAGCTAGTATCACTCCTAGGTCTGAAAGAGAGAAGTGGGGGCAACTTCTAGAAAACACACTTGAGTAGAGGCCAGCTTGGTTAAGGGGCATGGCTGGCCATAAGCTACCTCTCAGGAAGGGAGCCAAGGGCATATATATTCTGACCTCTCCTTCCCCTGGGGGACCCCCAAACTGTGATTGTCAGGGCTAGCACCATCAGGCCCCAATCGAAAGCCAGAAGACAAGGAAGCCCTGTGATGTGGTCCACTGAGCTCAGCCTCCAGAGACAGAAGACAGCACGTAGAAAGGGGTGGAATGTGTGACCTGGGGCAGCAAAATAAGATTGGGTACACTTGGCACAAATTCCAATATATGGAAATTAGAATCTTGAAATGCAAGTGTTTTTAAGGCTTTTATGATAGTCAAAATAGATGAATAGAAAATATATAGTACTAATGAGGCATGTACGTTTTGAGAACCTTATCTTGTTGAGTTTGAAAGGTAAGAAAAACAAAAAACGACCTACTCATTAGTTGGGCCTTATGTGAAGGCAAATGAGCAGATCTCTCTATGCAGGTTATGTTATTGTCTTTCTAGGTCGCCTTTAATTATAAACTACTAGGACAATTGGATGGCTCGTCTCTTGTGTGACACTTAACCAATGGGATTTTTTTATTAGAGTATTGGTTAGATACATGTCAGTATCCAGGTGTTAGGATTCTAGGGAAAGCAAGATGTCAGACACATGTGGAGGAGAGTCTTGAAAGCATTTGCAAGGCCACACGTGGGCAATTTGGGGATGCTGTAGTTGATAGCAGGTAGGTAAGTGCTGACAGATGACTTCTAGAATGCAAAATTAGAGATAATGATATTGGGTACATTCTTTTAAAGGCGTGTGATTATATACTGCCTTTTCCTCACCTTGTCCCAGTGCTTTCAAATATGAACATTTAACAGAGTCGGGTGAAAAAGATACCATGCAAAGAGTGAAAAGACAGGTTACAGCAACATTTGCAACACATATAAACTACAAAAGACTAAGATCCATTGCATACATAAAATGTACAAAGGACACCTATAAATAAGACAAATAAGAAAAATAAATATGTATAGAGAAAAAGGGCAAAAGGTTTGACTCAGTGCTCCACCAAAGAGATCATTTACATGACCAGTGAATATTTGGGAATCAGCCTTATTAGTAATCAGAGAAATGTTAATTGAAACTACAGTAAGGTATAATCACATATCAATAGTTGGCAAAAATGTAGCAAGTCTAGTAATTTCAAGTATTGATAAAGATGTGAGATTTCCATATGGTTGGAGGTAAATGATGTAAGCATTTTGGAAAACAATTTAGCATTCCAGTCAAGTTGCAGATGTGATCTCTAAAGGCTTAATAATTCTTCTCCTGGAAAGTGATTTGTACATGTGCTTCAGAATATACGTGCAAGAATTTCATAGCAATGGTTCATTCCGGCCAATACATGGAAATAACCTAGATATCCATCAAGAGTAATAGGGATAAATAAATATGGCATAGCCATATAATAAACTACTATCTGGCAATGAAAATAAGTGAACCTGAGCTATATGCAACAGCTTGGATAAACTGCAAAAAAAATGTTGAGTTAACAAAGCAAGACAAAGGAATATATATGGTATTTATGTATTTTATATTAAGTGAAAAGGTAGGCAATAGAAAGTCCACATTCTTTAGCTTAGGGGTGCCTTTTTGTTAGATATGCTCTAAGGAAAACAAAAGAAATCATTACAAAAGGACAATGGTTATCTCTGGTGGGGAGAGTTGGGACTGTATTGGAAAAAAGTCTCAGAAAGAAGGTTGCTGGCTGTGTTGCATTTCTTCCATGGTGGTTATATGGGTGTTAATTTGTACTCTTTAAACTGTACATATATGATTATGCAGTTTTCTTTCTGACAAAAACAGATTAACAACTTTTTAAAAGTCAGTCGATTTTTCATTCTCCATATTGTGCAGTTTGATGACTGATACTGCCTGTCTCCCGAGGGTGTTTAAAGGTACTATTTTAAAATTTCACATAGTATTTAGTTGTTGAGAATTAACACATGAATAGCATAACAAGAAATCTGAATATATAGTAAATAAAGATTAGATTTGCACTAATACCGCTTTCTTCCTGGTATATGGAGAGCAGATCATCCTTAAGGTGTACGTGGAAGCTTGGGGATATAAGGAAGAAAAGCTACATTCTAAAGAATATGATAGTTGAAGAAATAGGGTGAAAGGTTAACACAAGGTAGCTTGGACTAGACAAGTAACAGGACCTGAGCTGAAGCTAGGGAAGAGAAGCATTCTGGGCCCCAAGCAGATGTTAGGAACCAGTTCACTGGAGGTTTTGTTTTTGTTGTTGACAGGTTTGATCTGAGTTACTATTAATAAAGAAAATGGGAGAAGTGAAGAAGCTCCCATGGAAATGGTCAAATGCCATTCTTTTTATAACTCCTCCAGCTGCTTTGGGAATTCTTGGACCCTTAGAGAGGCTTTATATATTTTTTTTCTACATTTTTCCCAGGAAGTAGCAGACAGGGCGTTAGGCCATCTGCTTGAGTAATAGGCATTATCTCTGGGAGATCTCAGGAGGCCAAAATTCCAGGGAGGGTGTCAGGAGAGCATTTGCCAAAGGTGTGGTTACTCCCTAAAGAATTTATCCATTCAGTATTCAGAGGCAATTCACCAGCTGCCTAAAGGCAGCATGTATTAAAAAACAAAAAACAAAACAAAACAAAACAAACAAAAAAACAGGTAAACTTAGTCCTGTTTAATATAATAATGACAAGGTCATGCAGTTAACTTATGCTTTTGGATTATAAGGCATTTATGTACAAGTCCTCCTTCCTTGGGGCACCTGGGTGGCTCAGTCGTTAAGCATCTGCCTTCGGCTCAGGTCGTGATCCCAGGGTCCTGGGATCGAGCCCCACATCAGGCTCCCTGCTAGGTGGGAAGCCTGCTTCTTCCTCTCCCTTTCCCCCTGCTTGTGTTCCCTCTCTCACTGTGTCTCTCTCTGTCAAATAAATAAATAAAATCTTAAAAAAAAAAAAAATTAAAAAAAAACCAAGTCCTCCTTCCTTCTCATATATACCAACCTTATTGTGATGTCACATCTTAAAATGTTATCTTTATAGATGTTTAAATGTTCTATCATTTTCCAGTTTTCCTAATGTCTACAGAGCAGATTTTTGAAAAATAAAGGCTAGAAAGGAAAAACATGGTCATTTAGCAAACCATCCTCTATTTTGAGAGAATGCATCCTTTGCTCTGGAGTTTCTCAAACTTTAACGCACTTAGGGCCACCTGAGGAGCTTGTGAAATGCAGGTTCTAATTCAGCAGTCTGGGCAGGTTCTAAAATTCTGCATTTCTCACAAGCTCCCAAGTGATTCCAATGCTGCTGATCCAATACCTGACTTGGAGGAACAAGAGCGCAGACAGGAACCTGTGGCCCCAGCAAATCCAGCTGGACAGGCCCATGTGCCCTCCTCATACTTGTGACCCAACCGCACCTGAGATGGGTTCATCCAGGTAATCTGTCTTCTGTGTTTCCAGGTTTTCACTGTGGGTACATGTCTGTGATTTTTAAAGTTTTTAAAGGAAAAATAAAACTCTGAGTTTAGGCCCAATTCTGTTCTGAGCTAATTGTGAGACCAGCAAGATTCTGGTCAGAGGGAACCCACTTCCAATTATAAGATGAAGTTCTGGGGATCTAATGTCTAGTGTGGTGACTACAATTAACAATATAGTATCATGTACTTGAAAGTTGCTAAGAGAGCTCTTAAGTGCTCTCATCACACATAAAAAGGGTGACCGATGTGAGGTGATTGACATGTTAATTAACTTGATTGTGGTGATCATTTTACAATGTATACATGTATCAAATCATCACATTGTATACCTTAAATATATATAGTTTTTATTTGTCAATTATACCTCAGTAAAGCTGGAAAAAATGTAATTTTTATTTTGCAAAAATCTGTTGTTTTGATTTAAATTGTTCCTACTGCCTTTTCTAGTCCTGACACCTCTTAGCTCATAAATGAAAGAACACTCAGATAAGGGTCTTCATGATGATGAATGTGATCCTGTCTTTTTTACCCTTCTATTTTTTTTTTTTTTTACTTCCTTGCTATATGTGTTTTTCTTTTTCTCCTTCTTTAGTAAGTTTACCTATTCAAGTCCCAAGGTCATTGAGAAATAGTTCTTTTTTTTAATTTAAGAATAGCATTTAATACTCTTCTCTTCCATTGCTCTTTTTATGAATATTGATGTGTCCATGAAGGCTGGCAGTCTATTATTGCAAAACCTGTACTAAACGTCGAGCCATGTTTACCCTACTTATGTTTTATTTTAAAGAGGGGGAAAAAGCCAAGAATAGTCAGTATAGTCTCATAAATTTCTTTTTTAAAATATAAAATTGTCTGAAGTCCCTGAAATGTGATACTGTAAGCGCAAACGGTCAAATCACACAGTTGTCATATTATATAGGAATACACTGTGAAATAAAACGTATACATGATAGCTGTTCTAAAAGTTAGCTTTTTTAAGGAGGTAAAATTATTGGCATGGTTAACTCCCTTAAAGAAATATGTTTGCCTAATTGGAACACATTTTTAAAATTCCTTACTGGAAGATTTCCGTAAGAGTTTAGACTCTAATCTAGAAGTGCTGGTAATGAATGTCTATTTATGGATCAGAGGGTATACTGACAACCTCAGGTTTTTTCCAGCTGGTAGTACATTCAGTGAACATACTTGTCTAAACATTGATGCGTAACATGGTCTGTGGCCTGTAAAGACCACAATCAAAGACTTCAAAGAGAGAGAAAATTTTGAGGCATCCACTACTCGCTGCCAGAGCACTTAAAATTGACCCTGGAGCCCAGATATGTCATGAGACCAGTTCTTGTAAGCCAGATTCTTTGTGTGTTTCTGCATCTTTCCCATGGCCAAAGTTTCCATTGATTTCAAAAGAATTTCTCAGCAGCTACTGAGAAATCCGATTGAATAGATAGTGCTGGTCACCTCTTCAACAGACATTTGAATTCTGCTGAGTTTAAAATTAATTAACATCATTGGTTTCTGAGACATGGTCTTACCCCTGAGATGTGAGACTGAAGATGGTTTCATTTTCAAATTACTGATTGGAGTACAGTTGTGTTATACTAAGTTCTTTTTGAAATTGATGCCTGAGCTCGCCATAGCCAGGCTCACAGTACATTGGGTCTCAGTAGACCTAAATCCCTGGCACCTCTGCTGTGCTGACTAGCCCCCCCCAACCCCTCGCCGCCCCCCCCTCCCCATGATCCCCCAGTGGGCTGGTGGGCTGGAACAAGTCCTGGAAACCTCATGTTGCAAAATCTCTTCCTAATGCCCATATTCAGTTACTTCAAGTCTGTAGCTTCCCAACAGGCCAGGGTGGGAGTATTTACTCTACGGAAATTGGCGCACTCTATAAATCACCGCTGCCCCTCCCATTCCCACCCCACGAGAAGCAGTTGTTACACATTAACGTGCACACTACTGTCCTTAAAGGCAGAATCCCATTCAGCATGATTAGATTAAAGCCCCTGGAATTTTCTTGCCTGTGGTCTCATCTAGTCTGTGCAAGAATGAACACCCTTATCTGAGAATGTTTGAAAGTTTCTTCTTGGAAACATCAAAGGAAAATTCACTCTAAGAAGTGCAAAAGGTAAAAGTACAACTTTTGAAAAGAAGAATTTATGAAAATGTCCCTTATCTCCCATGTCCCTGTGAATGGACTTTGCTTCCATGCACTTAGTTTTAAATAGTTTCCTCTCAAATTTTTTGAGCTCGTTCGCTCCAGTGTAGCCTGCCTGTTTAGGCATTGGGGCAGCAAGATTCTTAAGTCTAAAGTTACTGTAAGCACAAAACATGAATTATACGCCAATTGTTAAGAATTTTAAGTGTTAAGATTCTACGTTTTAGGTGTCGGTTTGCGATTTGTCTCAAGTTTGAGACAGTGAGGTCCTTAGACATCTGAGAAGATATATTTTAAAGTCGTGAATGGTTTGAGGGAATAGGAATATTTTGGGGTTTGTTGAATAGTTATAGTTTAATGAAATTGAATTGCTTTACCGAATACTCGTGTGTGTGCGTGTGTGTGTGTGTGTGTGTGTATACATACTTGGTTCTGACTACCAGTTTATGTTGTAAAAAAGACAGAAAAAAAATTTTTTTTTTAAAGATTTTATTTATTCATTTGAGACACAGAGAAACAGAGAGAGAGAGAACATGAGCAGGGGGAGAGGCAGAGGGAGAGGGAGAAGCAGGCTTCCTGCTGAGCCAGGAGCCGGACGTGGGGCTCGATCCCAGGACCCTGTGATCATGACCTGAGCTGAAGTCAGATGCTTAACCATCTGAGCCACCCAGGCGCCCCAAGACAGAAAAAATTTGATTAAGCAATGGAAAAGCCACCTCACAGACCACTACTGTTACAGTGGAGATGTAGAATGTGCCACACTTTAACTTAAAAAACCCAGAGTTGGATTTCCAACGCGTATTTTAAGTCAGGCCCAGTGATGTGCACAATTGTGTCTATGTAGAAAGATGCTTTTCAGAAGTCCTGTTAATAGGCCTTTTGTGAAGAAAAGGAGAGGTTTGGCTTAAAAATTAAAGGTGCTGTTCTTCCCTTTTATATTCTTCCATATGTGCATCATTATTTACCACTGGGCCTTTGAATCACTGCTTGCTGATATGGTTCAAATGCAAAGGTATAACAATGAAGATATTTTCCAAATACTACTGCTGCAGGCACTTGCCAGATGTGCTGAATCCATCCATAAACCATCTTATTCATAAAGTTTCTTCAGTAATTATAATTCTGTTATCCTCATTCAGTTTGTTCATAAATTTTTTTCAGGGCATTGAGTTCCCTCAGGCATTAGGGTACCAAGCTTCTTCTGAATATTCTTGTATTTCAAGAGCTGTGCTATTCTTCAATATCCATAATGTAAATAGGATGCAACTAGTACAACATTTATTATTTAGCGCTAAATTTATTTAAATAATTATTCATCCACAAATATTCTTATGACCAGTTGAGCATTATTATCCTCATAGATGAATGTAATTGTATACACAGGAAATTTATATACCAACTTTATTTATCTGTCTGTATCAAAGTGCTTTCTATAAAGATTTGGAACAAAATAAATGACTTAAGGCTACCCAATGATTAGCCCTCTAAAACCTCAATACCTATAGCTTGACCTGTACCCCAGAAAAAGTAGAATAATAGTAATAAAACTCTGATTTGCAAGTGACTCCTAATTGTTCATCTTTCCCATTTTGACCTTCTGCAGTCTGCTCTCCATATAGAATCAGTGTAATATTCTTAAAATATGAAAAAGATCACATCAGTTCTTAGCTCAAATTGTGTAAGATTGATGAATCACAGACCTGTACCTCTGAAACAAATAATACATTAGATGTTAAAAAAAAGAAGATAGTAGGAAGGGAAAAATGAAGGTGGGGAAATTGGAGGGGGAGACGAACCATGAGAGACTATGGACTCTGAGAAACAAACTGAGGGTTCTAGAGGGGAGGGGGGTGGGGGGATGGGTTAACCTGGTGATGGGTATTAAAGAGGGCATGTATTGAATGGAGCACTGGGTGTTATACGCAAACAATGAATCATGGAACACTACATCAAAACTAATGATGTAATGTATGGTGATTAACATAACATAATTAAAAAAAAAAAAAACCCTGCTAGAGATTTTCATTGTAATTAGAGGAGACCTTATATTATCAGAGCCCTGCCTTTCTTTGACTCTACCTCCCATTTCTTTCCCCTTTATTCAGTCACTTTTTTCAATCACTCTGGCTTCAGGGCCTTTGCCCTTGATTCTGTCTTGGCCTGGAGTACTATTCTGTCTTGTTTTTCATTGAGCTGGCTGCCCTTCTTCTTCTTCTTTTTTTTTTTTTTCTTTGAGCTGGCTGCTCTTCTTTATGTGGGTCTTAATCAAAGTCACCTGTGAAGAGTAGCCCACTCTCACTACCATAGGCAAAGTATCCCCATCCAGCTATCACTTTATTCCATCACCCTAGTTCACTTTCATGCATACTTACTACTTTATCCAGTTTGGGATTTTCTATCTCTTATTGATGGCCAGAATAAAAGTCCAAGAAGTGATTATTCTGTGTTCACAACCATATTCCTCAAACTTGGGATGACAGAAGACCAACATATGCAAAGGCATGGAGAGAGGTAAGAGGAAGACAGGTTCGGGGAAACATAGTGATTTAGAGTGGCTAGATTAGGGGTAAATGTAGCAAACATCACATCCATCTCTGAAGGAGACTCTGCAGCAAAAAAAAAATCTGCTTAAAAACCTAAGACTGACCTAGCAAACATGAAAGGCAAATCCCAAATGTTGAGGATCGCCAATAGCAGTCAGTGTGTTTCTCAAAATGTTGGTGGTTAGTAACTATGGATGTTGTTGAATCACTATGTTGTGTACCTGAAACTAATGTAATGTGTGTCAACTGTACTCAAATAAAAAAATTAAATGAATAAAACATGAACCAGCTTTAACTAAAGTAACTGCATGCTTGCCACATTAGAAATTAAAACTCAGAAAATTAAAAAAAATAAAGCTCAGAAAATTTTTAAACCCTTATTAATTTATTTAAAATAGCAAATAATAAACCCCTTACAGGTTAACATAAATAATGCATGTTTTAAAAATTATTGTATTTTGGAAAGCTAAAGAAGTATACTGAGAGAGTGGCATTGTTTTACCATTTTGCAAATCCCTTTAATGTTCAATTTCTTTTAAAGATTTTATTTATTTATTTGAGAGAGAAAGAGCACACAACTGGGGGGAGGGGCGGAGGGAGAGGGAGAAACAGACTCCCTGCTGAGCAGGGAGCCTGATGCGGGGCTCAATCCCAAGACTCAGATCATGACCTGAGCCAAAGGCAAATGCTTAACCAACTGAGCCACCCAGGTGCCCCTGAATGTTCAATTAATAGCAGAGATGTGTTGTCCTGTCTGCTTCTGTATGTGATCTCTGCTGAGCTCGAATTTATTGTAGGCTCTGGAGAACTCCACTGTACACTCAGGAAAGAAGAGTAGAAATGGAAAATACCATTTTAGAATTATTATGAAAATAATCTTGACCTTGCAGATCCTCCAATTGTCCCACACTAGAGAACTGCTGATCTATGGTTTGAATAAGATGTAGAGTGCAGGCATTGTGTGTCCTAGCTACTACTCACATGTCACAGGATTCAGTGTGCACCTGGTTTATGAGAGTAAAAGGAGCCCTCAATTTAATGAGATTGTGTTCCCAATTTTGTAAATCAATCTTTTGAAACATCAAATACATTTTTCCTATAGAAACATTGTTATGTATTGTTATTACCTTCCTGGGAAGAGTTTACAACATTGAATTGAACACCTTTGCTCTTTTAAGACAAGACTGAGTGAGCCATGCAGTAGACTGGCCACTTTTGTAACAGTGTTCCTTTGAGAAGAGTCATCTGTACTTCCTGTTTAAAATGCCTCAATCCCATTTCCCTCAGCTGCAGGGAAATTGGGAGTTTTGCTTCAATTTCCCATAGTTTTTTGTGTAGTAGATGTGTAGTATGATTTCAGCCCAAGCTGCAGGCAACACAAGAGGGGTTGAAAGTGTTGGTTTTGGAATACTGCAGGTTCAAATTGAGATATTAGCTCCTTTACTTGCAGGTTGAAAGTTACTTAAAATTTTTTTTTGTTTTAAAGATTTTATTTATTTATTTGACAGAGAGACACAGTGAGAGAGGGAACACAAGCAGGGGGAGAGGGAGAGGGAGAAGCAGGCTTCCGCGGAGCAGGGAGCCCGATGCGGGGCTCGATCCCAGGACCCTGGGACCGTGACCTGAGCTGAAGGCAGACGCTTAACGACTGAGCCGGCCAGGCGCCCCGAAAGTTACTTAAAATTTAAGCCTCAGGTCATGATCTCAGCATTGTGAGATCAAGTCCCACCTCGGGCTCCATGCCTGGCATGGAGCTTGCTTAAGATTCTCTCTCTCCCTCTCCCGCTGCCCCTCACCCCCTAAAAAAAAAATGTGAGCCTCAGTTTTCTCATATGGTTGTTTTGAGGATTAAATGGGAAGGCAAAGCAGTGGAAGAAAATTCGGAGCGATTTAGAAACATCAATTAAAGGAACGGAAGCAAGTGGGGCCCTGGTATCAGCATTTTGAAAGCTTCTCCAGGTGATTTCTCATGGAGAGCCAATGCTGAGACCCACTGACCAGATTCTTAGATACTTTGGTAGAATTCTACAGAGAAGAAACTAGTGTGGTAGTAGAATAGAGTTACTGTAGTTATCCCCTTTTTGCCCAGGGACGAACGGTCTTCATTGGATAACCTCCCTGAAAGCCCCTCCCCTCTGTGCCTGTACACACCATTTGTTTTCAATCATACACACACACACACACACACTCTCTCTCTCTCTCTCTCTCTCTCTCTCTCCAGGGGTTGATACTATAAATCAATTTGATCTTTACCCAGGGCTTGGTCATCTTCGTTTGGCTGGGGTTAGGAAAACCTGGGTTGTAAATGATCTCTTAAAATACTGAGTGATGTCACAATAATTTTGTTTTAAAGCTACCTAGAAATTATTTAGCCTTATAGTGTAGGAACTAATGACTTTTCAGTGAGCAACAGATTAATAGACATGTGCCTGTGTTGATATTACTGTTCTCCGTCTAATGGCTTGTTCATTAACTCATGACTGTGGTCTTAATTGGGGGCTGTTAATACGTAAGGATGGTGTTTTTGAGTCTGGCAATGTGATAAATTGGGTCTGTTTCTATTCCCTGAGGCTAATAGATTTTTGGCTTTTAAAACTCTCATTAAGCAGCCCTAGGGAAGACAATTAAAGTCCCCATCAGTCTGGGTTCCGAAGAGGTGCACTGCAGTGGAAGGGACGCACACTTTGGAAGACTTTTAAACAATTTAAAGTCTGATCCACAGCTTGTTGTTGAAGTGACCCTAGGCAGATTAATCCAGTTTTCTGAAACTAAGTTTTCTTACCTATAAAATGGACAAAGCAATAATAATATAACACAAACTGCAGGAATTAAGTGAGATAATACAAGTAAAAAAATGCATGTACCTCTGAAATAATTAACCTGTAGGTCCAGGAAAAAGAGTTGTTATTTCCTTTGATTCCATTATCCTTATCAATTTTAAGCTTTATATTATTTCTTTCCAGGGTTGAAAGTTTCTAGGGCAGCTCATACTCAGTCAAGGTCTAATGGGATCAAGGGATCAGTTCTCATGACTTTTTCCACTTTTCAGAATGGCAGCACATTTTTTTTTTTGTATATTGGGATAGTAGAGAAGAAAAGGGTGATAGAAGGAGGAAGTAGTAATGGAGGTTTGACCTGACAAAAAACTGTTCATATGGATACGTGATGTTTGAAGTGAGCACTATATGTATTGGTATGACCATCATAGCCTCCTTTGGGGCTCTGAAAGTCAGCAGGAATGAAGACCTCAACTGAGAATGAGCAATTATTTAGCAAATTATCAGTTAATGTGTTCGGTGCCTGTAACACCTTTTAAGATTGTATTTTTGTAGTGCAAGGAGTTCCTTTATTCTTTATTTCTATCTTAAAAATATCCAAACATCTTAACACTTAACACTTAAAAAAAAAGTCTGTGGCCTGACATCATACAGCTCTTTGGAGGTTTGTCCTTATTGCTTTAGGTAAGTGCCCAGGATCGGACTTGGCTCATAGGTGCAGTACGAGAAGCCTGACAGGGTCCGAACAACACTGCCTCTCCCAGCCTGGTGTCCCTTTCTGGAAGATCCAGAAGAGTATGATAGGCAGAGGGTCCTACTTTCAGAACAGCAGTAGAGGAACTTCTTGACTTCCTTGAAACTAGACCTGAGTTTCAGCATCTTATATTTTCACAGAACGTGTATCTTTCCAACACTCTCTGACAAAGGAAAGGAAATGTCTGAAGAGATTTTTGCCATTCAGTATTTTTTCACCTGCCTGTAATAGATCTCTGTAATAGTTGGAAAGGGAAATGGAATAAAATGTGGGTAATGGCGGGGATACTCAGAGTTATGTGACTCTGGAGCCGCATTTGCCGTCATCATTAACCCGAAGAACCATATGACTCCTGTATGACTGGTAGAATTTAGTATAATGGCACATTCATGTAGCGACATTAGAAGTCTTAAAGAGCCACCAATTAAACATAAAGGGACCCATGTGACTAGAGAGCTGTGGTGTGAACATCCGGGCCTTAGGATGTTCTAGGACTCTAGGACTAGATGCATCCAAACTAAGAGTGCTTATATTTGTCTTACTATTATGTCTTTTAGGCTTAGAAGCTGATAGAATGTTCTTGTGTACACAATTTTGTATGTTTTTCTAAGATTTATGTATTTATTTTAGAGAGAACAAGGACGAGTGCGTGAGTGGGGGGAGGGGCAAAGGGAGAGAATCCTCAAGCAGACTCCACAATGAGGCCACAGGGGCTCCATCCCAAGACCCTGAGATCATGACCTGAGCTGAAACCAAGAGTCCCGACGCTTAACTGACTGAGCACCCAGACCCTCTAATATGTTTTGACATGTGAAAGATGATCACATTTACCTAGTAAAGACCAAGACAAATGTCAATATTTATTGGATTATTTTTGGATAGTGCTCAGGCTTCAGGGTAAACTCTGTTTTTACTAGGAGAATTGCCTGTAATTATGCCTTTGTAACTGGTTTGCCAAAGACTAAACTCAATAGACCAACGTGTAATGAATGGCATTTCCCCCCTCTCCAATCATATTTAACTATGCTGTGTTGAATATCACTTTTTATCTCTTAACCACACATTTGGAAGATTCCTTCAATTTCCAGTAACTTTCAGATGTTAAGAAGTTCAGTTTGGGTAGGATGTGGTGGGTGGGGCAAGCAATGCTTCCTCTGACACTACCTAGAGACAAGCCCGACATACTGCAAAAATCACATTCGAATGCATCATCAAGTAAGCTGTGAAAGTAATAACGAGATAAACTAAAATCCCAGAGAAAGGAGAACCTTTTGGAGTTGAGCTATCAGGAGCTTGTGACTCTTTGGGCATTTGCTGATTTGGAGAGGAAGCTGAAGAACATGCCTTCGCCTGGACACAGAAAGAAAAATCAGTGACACTCTCAGCACGTATGTTGGAGGAAGTAAGAAACTGAGACTTCATCAGCTTCAAGTCAATGAACATTTTTTTCTCAGAAGAGACTTGCTGAATTCTGAGCTTTGCAGGAGGCTAAAGAACCCCGCCAAAGTCTGACACAAAGCGGAGTGAAACCTCCCACCGTTTCACAGTGCTTAGGAAACAGGCAGAGAGACAGACAAGAGAGAAAGCCCTAGAGGGAGTGGTGGTGAATTGACAGGGAGGGACTCAAAAGCTCTTTTTCACCTGCAGGCATTTACAGACTGTTCCCGTAGCTAGAAGTCGGAGCATCAAGGCTTTGCTTAACACAGGGTGGCGGCTGGCAGACAGAGAACCCAGCAGAGATTTTGGTTTTTATGTGTAGCTGAAATGACAAATTTGGAGACCAAAGGGGACTCAAACTCGTGGCTGCTGTGCCTCTAAAAACATTTGCCAGTTTTTGAAGCTGAATGGGGCACAGTGCAAAACAGGTATGCAGAGACCTCTGAGAATCTAGCATTCTTTTCAGGTTGAGGGCCAAAGACTCCTCAACTAGAGGTTCTTGGTCGAAAGTCCTGGGGGGGGGGGGGGGGGGAATCATACCCTCTACAACATGGGTAGACTGAGTATCTTACTTAGTTCCCTAGAGCTGCCATAAGATCCTGCCATACTATGTGGCTTCAGCAACAGAAATTTATTTTCTTGAAGTACTGGAATCTGGAAGTCCAAGATCAAGGTGTTGGCAGGGATAAATTCTTCTGGGGCCTCCCTCCTTGCCTTGCAAATGGCCACCCTCTTGCCAGCTCTTCACATGGTCATCCTTTCATGTTCACACCCCTGCTGTCTCTTCCTCTTCTTATCAGGACACCAACCATATTGCATTAGGGCCCCACTCTAATGGCTTCATTTTAACTTAATCACCCTATCTCCAAATACAATCACATTCTGAGGTACTGGTGGTTAGGGCTTCAACATGTGAATTTGAGATTAGGGTTTTGGGGGGAATGAAGGGGTTAGAGAAGTGGAGATTCAGCCCACAACACTGGGTCTTACGCAAAAATTCCAGCTAAGCTTTGTTCCAAGTCAGTCCCTGACTTGATGAGAGCAATCCTTTCTCCACTTGCATAAGAAAGGAAAGGGCATCTCAGATAGAAAATATTATTGGGAGCTTTTACAGATGCTTGACATTAAAAAAAAAACAACAACAATACTAAATATCTTCATAACCAGAAGAATAAACCCCATTCCTTATCTCAAGCATGTTTATGTGCAAATGACTGTCTACCATTCTCCTCTGTGACCTATTTCACTCATAAGTAGTCTTCTAGACCAGACTTTCTCAAACTTGAACGTGAGTTTGAATTGCTTGGGAGCTTTATTAAAATGAAGACTCTGATTTGGAATGTTTGAAGTGAGCCTGAGATTCTGCATCTCTATAACAAGTTTGTAAGCGACGGTCCTCAGACCATCCTGACCAGCTGCAGACCAGTAGGTAATGAGTATGCACACTGAAGTTTAAGAAACATTGCCTGATAATGTCTAAGACCTTTTCCAGCTCTGAGAGTCTGTTCTTTTTTTTTTAATTTGTTTTCCAAGAGTGCCTTATTCCATTGATTGACCATTGCCTCCTACATTTTTTGCAAACTTTCATAGGATTTGGACCTACTTTATGAGGTTCACACTCAAAGCACTCTCATCTCTTTTAGAGCAGTAGTTCTTAACTTTGTGCATTGGAATTCAGTAGGGAGTGAGCCTTAAAAAATTACTGATGCCTGGATCCTTCTTGCAGAGATTCTTATTTAATTATTTTAGAACATGGCCTGGAAACTGACATTAAAAAATATTCCAGAGGATTCTAACATGTTGTCAAGATTAAGAACAATTGCTTTAGGATAGGACTTTTTTCACCCCACTAAAAATAGTACTGTGCCTATTTTGAAACCTTTTTTTTTTTTTTTACCAGACTAGTTTCTGGCAAAAGTAATTAAATACTAATAATGGCCCACCTGCAAAAGACTTAGATTTTATCCATTGTTGACAACTGAAGAAATTTTCCTCAGGAATTCTTTAATCACTTGGAGGTGGATAAGTTGCTCTCCATAGACTAGGACTGTGATTTCCATTTTTTACCAGACTCCTCTCCACCCCCTATTGTCTCACACCCAGCCCACTTCTTTCATTAACTTAATCTGTTTGGAGCCTTTGGGTAGGTGAGTTTGCAATCTCTATCTCTGTCTCTACAACACTAATTAGTAAGGTAGTAAGCTAGAGATTAAACCTTTCCAAGGAGAAAATTTAAATGTACCCCCCAGGGATATTTCGTATAAAATTTTCACATCACAGAGGTAGTTTTTCTAGGTTCACTTTAAGATCCCTTCCAGCTCTAAGTTTCTATGGTATGAATCATTTCAGTTTCTACATGGGTCATTTTCTCTATCCACAAGAAAATTTAAACAGTTGGAAAGTCAATATCTGAGAGTGGCTGGTAAGTTTTACACAATTGAAGATGCTTAACAATTATTATTATATGTTTTGATCCTTGCCTTGTTATCATTACTACCTAAGGGTGAGAAATACCTTGTCTTCTTAAATCTCTGAGATTGCCAGTGTTTATAATAGTCCACTGGATCACAATAAGTAGTTAATGCAAGTCTGCTGACATTAAAAGAGTGAATTAGGATTTAATATGAGCTATTTTGCTTTATTTCTTCATAGCCATAAATGGAATCCAAATTTTTATTCAAAATAAATGGAGGGTCTAAATTATGCTGGCTGCTGAAACAAATGTAAACATCCAAATTTCAGTGTTTTAGCACAGGGTAAGTTTATTTCTTGACTATTGTGGAAGGCAGAATTCTACAATGGCCCCAGGATTGCTGCCCCACGTTGTACACGTTCTAGTCCCTGGGACATACTCCTGTCATGTTACAGGGCAAAGTTGCCTAAGAAAGGGAGATTATCTGGGAGGAGTCTGTCCTAATGAGGTAAGCCTTTAAAAAGGAGAGTGGATCCTGAAGCCCGCGATCTGAAGTGTGAGAAGAATTTGGTGCAAAGTAGATTCTCTGTTGCTGGATTTGAAGATGGAGGAAGCCACATGGCATAGAATAAGGGTGGCCTCCAGGAGTTTATAGCAGCTGCCAGATGACAGTCATCAAGGAAATGGGAACCTTGGTCCTAGAGCTGCAAGGAACTGAATTCTGCTCGCAGCCTGCAGAAGCTGAGAGCAGACCTTTTCCTAGACAAGCCTGCAGATGAGGAGGCAGCCTTGTAAGACCAGGGCAGAGAAGCCAGCCGCCTGAAGCCCGGTCTGCTGACCTATAGAGTGTGAATTAATAAGTGGATGTAGTTTTAAGCAGCTAAGTTTGTGGCAATATGTTACACAGCAGTGGCAAACTGATGTAATCATTTAATAATCTAATACTGGGAGTGAGGCTTGGCAAATGGCTTTCTCTCATGTGTGGCTCTGCAGTCCGCCAAGGGCTGGACCCCTTGCAAGGAGAGAAAGACATTGGAGAGAACATACACTATCCACTTTTGAAAAGTCCAGATTGGTTGCAGCAAACATCACTTACGCATATATTTTATTGGTGAGGACTCGTTACATGGCTACCTGTCAAAACAAGGCATCCTGGGAATATAGTCCTATTTGAGCAGCATCCTCCCCCAAAATTAATATTGTGGAAAGGGGCTAAACATTTCTGTCCCAGTCAGGTTTTCATGTGTTTGAATATGAAGGCAGTTTGGTGTCTCATTCCAAGTGGAACAAGTAACAAATAAACGTGATGAAAGTATATATTCTAATTTGAGATACAGAGAGAATTAGAGTAACATTTTTATTAGGAAAGAAGGATGCACTTCAATGACACATTCATTATCAGAGGCCCCATCAGATGTGACAGTGGTCTAAGAAGAAGATCTGGGTCCTTTCCCTGCCCAGACGGTGTTCTACACTGTTGCAACACCATCCCCTCTGCCTTCCAGCTGAGCCCTTCCAAGGAAAAGTTGCTCCTTCTTCACCGAAGAGTGAGGAGATGCACTTGCACAAGGGCCAGGCATGAACACCCTGGTGCAGAGTCACGACAGCATGGCCTTCCCCTTCTCTGGATCTGGATACTCAACGATGCCTGGCATTCTTCTCACCTATGAAGAATACAGAAGTCCCCACCATCCTCCTGCGCTCCGGGCAGCACTACCCATGCTCTTTGTAACAAGGCTGGCTAGTATAAGGAGTGTTTTTCCCTGGATTAGAGCATTGGAGTGCTATATTCATCCATTGCAGGGGTAGCTTCTTGCTTGGGAACCATTAAAGTTTATGAACCAGTCTATAGGGATTTTATGAAAGATTGAGTATAAGTCACTATATGCTACCTGTTTTTTTTTTTCCTTTCTTCAAGGTAAATTTAGTATCTAGACATTTGAGCTTATGAAAAAAGAAATGAATTGGTTTTACAAGAAACTTAAGAAATATTCAAGACAGAATATATAATCTACGTGATCACTTCTATTAAGTGATCTTTCTTTCTTTGGTATCATAAAAGTCTAGACAAGAGGAAGTTATAAGAACTTTAAATGTGTAGTCAGGCAGACATTCTTATGTTCCAGGAAGGACAGGGGGTGGGGTATGATAAAGAAAACCAGAGAGAAGGATTGCTAATAAGACCAAAAAAGGGAAAATGAATTCCAAAGGAAGGCCAGTAAATCTCAGGAGGCATGACATTGCCCATGAACTGGAATATTCCAAATGTTACAGTGACAGCCATTGCTTCATCCCTTCCTCAACAAGAGGCCTCATCTAAATCTGTCCAGGGTTTTGTTTTTGTTTTGTTTTGTTTTGTTTTCAGTGACCTATTCCTCCAGTCTTCCTATCCCCCGTCTCTATCCTACTCTTTTTCCTCTGTCTCCTCCCGCCTCCTTTCTCCTTTCTTTTTCTCCCTTCCCCCCTCATTTCCTCTCTTTCTTCTTCCCTTTTTTCTCACTGCCTCCTTTCTTCCCTCTCAGTGTCAGGTACTGTTTCAAGTGCTGAAAAGATGTACTACAACAACCTATAAGGTCTGTTAGTAACCCTATGCTAAAGATAACCAACATAAAGACAAAAGACAACTGGCATAAAGTGGTTAAATAATTCTCCCACTATGACTCGGGGCAGAGTTGGGATGCTTCAAGGGGCTCTGATAATGTCACTCCTCTACTCAAATGCCTTACATGATTTCCTATTGCCTATGAATTTCATAAAGCCCCAATTCTATAACATGATAGGTAGCAAATGGCTGCAACTTTTCTCCCCAAACATATTTAACTCTTGCCATTTCCCCAAAGGCCCCCTTGTTATGGTATTATCAGAATACTCACGCTTTCCTAAACACAAATGGTCTTTTACAACTCCATGACACATGCCCATTATACAACACCCTGTTTGCTTTGTCATGATCTTTCTTGCCTAAAACTCCTACTCATCCTTCAAAACCCAGACTACTTCTGTGAAGCCTCTTCTGACATTCACAGTCTGAATTATTCCTTACTCTGAATGCCCACAGAAAAATGCTCACATTTCTGTAATAGCATGTATTACATTGTACTGGATTTATTAATATATTTGCCCCACCCACTAGTCTCTGAAGTCCCAAAGAGAAGGAATGGGACCTTATTTACTGGCAAACCCAGTGTTTGCCACCTAGTATGTGTTCACTGTAATGAGGGATATAGATTATGCAGGAAAAAGCACCATCAATGTGTAACCTATATACCACACATCTGTAGCATTGACCATAAGTATAAAAGTTTTAGACCTATACATATAGACTATCTTAAATGTTTCATATGAAAATCTGACTTTATTTTTTTTTTAAGATTTTATTTATTTATTTGAGAGAGAAAGAATGAGACAGAGAGAGAACATGAGAGAGGGAGGGTCAGAGGGAGAAGCAGACTCCCTGCTGAGCAGGGAGCCCGATGTGGGACTCGATCCCGGGACTCCAGGATCATGACCGGAGCCGAAGGCAGACGCTTAACCAACTGAGCCACCCAGGCACCCTGAAAATCTGACTTTATAAAATTTAAAATTGGTTTATAAAAGTTCTGTTTTTCAATTCCTCTAAATCAGGAGCTCTGCTAGTGTTTTAAGCATGCCTTGATTTAGGAAATTATGACATACATGTATTTTTTAAAAATACTTGTATCATGTAAAGGGAAGTTCATTCTTTATCTCTCTCTTCTTCATACATGTACACACATTGGAAATGGCAAACTAGTCTATGAATATCTTTCAATTTTTTCATAGTATACAACTTTGGGTTAAGAATCTTTTTTCCCCCTTCTGTAACAGTTTATTTTTTTTTATAAGGAATAAGTGTTCTGCTGATAAAATCAATATCAATTTAAAGACCATATTGCAGTAATTGTCTATATTATTCTATCTTATTTAACATTATATCCAACATTATATTACACAGTATATCATTATATTATATCATATCACTATATATGTTTATATATAAAGTGTATGTATGTATACATATACATACACTTTATGCTGTCCTATATATGTTGACCTCCACCAGTGTCTGACTTCTTTCACTTTATTTCTAAATTCAAGCATATCCTTTGGATAATGTTATTTGGATGGCAAATATTTTCTTAAAATGATGCATAAACATATATATGTGTGTGTGAATGGATTGCATGTGTATGAATATATATTCACTATATACAGAGTCCATTCTAATATATATTAGGTACACATTTTTATATATACAAAATGTATCCTATATACATATATATGTACACTATATATACGTACACGTGTATATATATGTACTCTTAATATATTATATACATATATATACAACTTATATATATAATGTGTGTATGTGTGCGTGTGTATACAGTAGTCCCCCCTAATCCATGGGGATACTTCCTAAACCCCCGGTAGATGCCTGAAACCACAGATAATACCAAACCCTACATATACTGTATTTTTTCCTATACATACATACCTATAATAAAGTTTAATTTCTAAATTAGGTGCAATAAGAGTTTAACAATAACTAATAATAAAATAGAATAATTATAACAATATACCGTAATAAGAGCTATGTGTGTGTGTCTGAAAATATTGTATTATATTCACCTTTCTTATGATGATGTGAGATGGTAAAATGTCTATGTGCTGAGATGAAGTGAGGGGAATGACATAGGCATGGTGATGGAGCATCACATTGGCATTGACCTTCTGATGATACATCAAAAGGAGGATCCTCTGCTTCCAGAGAAGGGTGGTTGACTGTGGGTAATAATGAAACCATGAAAAGTGAAACTGTGGATGAGGGCGAGAACTAGTCCCTCTCTCTCTCTCTCTCTCTCTCTATTTCTCTCTGGTTCTGTTTCAAAATCACACAGAAAATGTTTGTTTTTCTCTGTAGGTTCGAACCCACTGTCCTACCTGAACATACACACACACGCACACACACACACACAGAGAAAGTATATAGTCTGTGTGTGTGTGTGTGCGTGTGTGTGTGTGTGAGAGAGAGAGAGAGAGAGAGAGAGAGAGAGAGATGGATCATATATATGCACACACTATATGGTCCATTACAGTCCCCTGTTAATACAGAGATTCCTCATCCTTTGAGGCCAGCTAATGATTTTCAGATAATGAGACTGAATGGTACATCTGAACATTCTAGACCAAAGAACATTAATGCAGCTACCACACTGCAAATGCTCTTAGCCAGTGAGCACTGTTATGAAATCCTGAATTGAGTGTGTTCTGCAAATTGTGTTGCTTACTCTGTTGGGATCTCTACCGTCATTTATTTTGTGCTCTGGTGAACAATTTTGAGTCGTAATGACTGACAAATTGTGCAAGTGATAGTGCTGGATCTGTCATAAAGACAGAAAGAGCATTCAGCTGGAAGTTAAAATGCACTGTTTTACCCATGGCTTGAGGCTTTTTCCAAGGAAATGGAAACCGTGTTAAAGATTAGTAGGCCCTTAGGAGCTAGTTCAAGTCTTTTGACATTATGAGCAGTATTATAAGTATCCCTTCAACCTGGGAGAATTGACCAGGTACGGTCAGGTATGTCAGGACTTAAAGGATTTCAAGAGAATTATGATTGGCAGTGTTGCACCTCCAAAGGGATTTTGTGAAAATGACCCCTAAAATATTGATCGATCGTGTGTTTCTGGGGTTCCTCTCTCCCATCCATCCCCCATTTCCTCTGCTCTCCAGTTAGAGTATGCTTGTCTATTGCCCTGTATTCATTTAACTTGTTTATCCAATCCTTACTTCAAATTAAGATATACTAGATTTAGGTATATGTGTTTCTTGCTTTTACTAGCTTTTTCTTAAGTGAGAAAGAGCGTCGTGATTTCATTTGAAACATTTTTTTCTTAAATAGAGAAACATTGACTCAGCTGTACATTAGAATCAATATCTGGGGGCAGGAGAGAGCACCAGGAGTTTGAAAGGTCCCCAGGTGGCTCTCTAATGCACAGCCAGGATTAAGGATCACTGCTCAGTAGAAGATACATGTCTACTTACCATCTAAGGAGTTGATATTTCACTTGGAACACTTTCAAACATATGAAAAGCTTCCCCAGATGACTGATTATTTTATGTTATTTCCCTCTCCCCGAGTTGAGAGTTAGTTTTCAAATGAATTTAGATAATGGTATCTGACAATTTGGCCCAGAACTCTCAAGTGGGAGGGATATCCTATAAAGACTGTGGGTTTTGGTGCTCATTTGGAAAATAAATATTTATTGAGCTCGCATGGAATAACTTTCTCTATATCAACTCTCTCCTTCCCCTTGAATATTGAATGAGGGCTGCTTTTTGTGGAGATTAAAGGTGATTCACCTTGGGGCACCTGGGTGGCTCAGTCGTTAAGCATCTGCCTTCGGCTCAGGTCATGGTCCCGGGGTCCTGGGATCGAGCCCCACATCGGGCTCCATGCTCCTTGGGAAGCCTGCTTCTCTCTCTCTCACTACCCCCTGCTTGTGTTCCCTCTCTCCCTGTGTCACCCTCTGTCAAATAAATAAAAATCTTAAAAAAAAAAAAAAAAGGTGATTCACCTTAAGCCCAGATATCTCTGTATTTGACAAGGGGTGATGGGGTGAGGACCTGGCAGTTCTGTCTGCTTAGGAAAAGCAGGAAGCCTAGCGCCGATAAAAGCGCCCCTTTGCGGTGCTGCAGCAGGTGGTACACACAGGTACCTTCAGTAATGATTAACCCCAGAGTCTGAATTGATGCCCGGTGACAGAAAATGACATCCAGCACCTGTGTGAAGCTTCTGCACTGGTTTCTATTTCAAAATCCCACAGAAAGTGTTTGTTTTTCTCTATAGGTTCGAACCAGTGTCCTACCTGAACATAAGGATCCCCTGCCAGAGGTTGGGGTAAGTGTTTCTTATGTTTCCAAAAGGCACATGTATCACTTCTAAGTTTATCATTTGGATTTTCGCTGGCTCTCTGTTGTTTGATAGCTGACAAAGGAAACTGAGTGAAATTAACAGGGGTTGACTACACAAGGAGGCACTGTCACGTATTTGGCGAATTATTTGGAATTCACTCCTTGTCTCTTGAAAATCATCCTCAAATGAATTCATATTTAGTTTCGCTGGCTAGAGACGAGTCTAGAAACTGCCCTGCAGGCAGCCGAGAACCAGTCAGAGCCAACGTTACTGGACCAACGGAAGGCTAGGGAAATAGCTGAGGTGAGCTCTACCATTCAGGAAGGAGGCAGAGGACTAACTAGCCGTGGGACTGTGCTGTTTTCTGCTTCCTGCTGCTTCAACACTGTAATGCGGGTCCAAACAGAAGCTGCCACCAAAGTGCAGTCCAGTGCTGCAAAATCCTGCAAAAGTTTTCCTGCTGCATCTGAACAGCACATCTACTGCTTTTAGAAATTGGAAGAGCAGGGAGAGAGTAATGTGCGTTTTGCTTAGGTAAGCCAGGAGTAGGTGGTGGCAACTCCTGAGGGAGAGCCCAGCAGGCTGAGTCCCTGGGATCTGTGCAGAGAGATTGAAAAAGCCTAGAAATAAGTTGGGTCTACAGAGGCCATGGGACTGAGCCAACTGAAAGGCCTATTGGAAATTCCCAGCAATCCTATAGGCAGTTGACAGCCTTCTTCCGAAAGTTGATGTGTGGAGCAGTGTCCTATGTACTGATCATTTCGTCATTGGCAACAGCCACCGTCTGAACCTGCCAACGGAGCTCTCAAATATATGCACCAAAGCGTGAGTTGAATTGACTGAGAAGAATATCAGCCATCTCTGCATTTGATTGTGAAGGAGAAGGAATAGGGCACTTTGTGTTCTCTCATGCCTATCAGGAGCTTCTGGTTTTTTCCTGGGGACAGGTTGAGTCTCTTTGACTCAAGTGAATTTTCACGCTTTCTTTCCTACCTGTCCCTTCAAACTTCTTGTACGTTTAGCTTAGTTTCTCCAAAGGGACCAACAAGTTCTTTCCAGCCTCAGGCCCTTCATTGCTGCAGGTCACAGGAACCTCTCCCTGCCCAGCGCTGCTCCCGCCTACCTCCCTCCCCCTGCTCAGGGCTGGGGGCCCAGGGCTCTGACCACCCCAGATGTGTTCCTTCAAATGGGAACCTCCACTGCAAGCTGTCATCACACCCTTTCTACTTCCTTTTGAGATTTGTTAACTATTAACTTAATGTATTACTTTATAAGGAATTTTATTTAATTTTTGAGGTTCAAGAAAGATGAGCTGGTTTAATTTTTTTCCTCCTCCAGCTGCTCATTCCCACAACTGCTCAGTGTTAAATCCCCCTTGCTTGAAGCTTTAAGGACATCTTGGCCTAACTATGTACAATTTCCATTTTTTCTCTCATTCAAATTCTTGAAATACATCTTACTCCTTTTAAAACTTGAGTTTCTTCCCTGATTTTAAATTGTTTTCTTCCCCCCTCTTCTCCCATCATCTCCCACTGTAGGGTAGACATCCATGTACCTCTAGCTTTGTGTAGTGGCAGGGGGCGCAGAGTCCGATTCTCACACAGGTCCTGCCTCTCATTGCTCATATGGTGGCAAGGAGAGAGGAATGGGGAGAGGTTCCTTCTGTTCCTGCCCACAGTGAGGGTGTGGTTCCCTTTCTGCTGGTTTTGATACTGCTCAGGCTAACTCTGCCTGTCAGCACGGGGCAGATACTGAAATGCTGTATCTGTTACGAGCACAGCTGTAGGTATTTCTGGAGACCTTATGGGCTCCTTCCTATGGCATATTTCCCTACCATGGGGAATCTGTCCTGGCTCGACGTTCTCCACCGCCCAGGCTCACCCTGCACTCTCTTGCTGCTGAGACCTACTTTTCCAGCATGTAATGCGTGTTCGGCCATTGTCAGGGCTGCGTGGCGCAGATGAAAGGCACATGTATTTGCCATGCCACACAGAAGAGGTGCAGGCTGTCCTGCCACTGTTTCCTCTCTTGGCTCAGCATCTCTCTGCTGACACTTTCTACAAGCCCTGCCAGTATCAGGGGCTAGACCGTCAGTGATTTTCAAAGGAGAGACAATCTCTAGTCCCCAGTGTAGTGGAACTAAAGATGCTTTGGACAGCCCCAAGCTTGATAATTGATGTTTTGGGACCAGACTCCTCTGACTTTGAGGTGTCTTCCTAAATGTGATATAACAAAGAGATTAGCCTCATTTCCTAAATAGTGCATCTCCCGAAATGCTCACCTTCCCTCTCTTCTAACACTACCTTTATATCAACTGGGTGTGTCATGGTTACTAATAGGCCAATTTCTCTAAATTGGCTTCTTTTTTTTAAGATTTATTTATTTATTTGAGAGAGAGAAAAAGAGAGAGAGAAGGTGTGTGTGGACGCATGAGCGGGGGGGAGGGGCAGAGGGAGAGGATCTCAAGCAGACTCTGGGAGCTGAGCACAGAGCCCGACGCGGGGCTCCATCTCACGACCCTGAGATCATGACCTGAGCCAAAACCAAGAGTCAGATGCCTAACTGACTGAGCCACCCAAGCACCCCATGAATTAATTTTTAAAAGTCAAAGTAGTACCCATGGTAACGTAGTCCATATTGGGTTTTTTTTTTAGCTTTAATATTGAACACAGATTGTGTTTAATGCAATTTTGTATTTAAAAATTCTATATTACAGTCAGTTGAAAACAGCTTAAAAGTAATTACTGAAAAAATGCTGATACCCTTAATGATAGGACAATTCGAGACATTTAAACATATCACTTTCTCAACTATATTCCAATTGGGACTGATTAAGAGATCCCTAGGAGTTAAAGATCTGTAGCCTGTGGGTCAAATTCACCAACTGTCTGTTCTGAATACATTCATTTATGCATTGTCTACGGCTGTTTTCTCACTATCACGGCAGAGACATCATGACCTGAGCTGAAATCAAGAGTTGGACACTCAACTGAGTCAGCCACCCAGGCGCCCCTAAATTGGCTTTTTTTTAAGCATTGTGAGGAGGTTGCTAGCTCCAAGCACTAAAGGTTCTCTAACTGATACCATGGTGCATTTGGTATATTGTCTGTGACAAAGACTCAGCTATAATTCTTGGGTCAAAAGAAAATTCTCAATTGACATTCTGTGACATATCTATTATATCAGTTAGGAATGCATTCAGAAGCAAGTAACCTGACAAACAGTGGCTTAAAAGTAACAGACTAATTTTTCTCATGTTAGAAAAAGTTTTGGGGTAATTGCCCAAGGCTGTAGCTACTCAAAAATGACTTCAAGCAACCAGGTTCTATCTACCTTCCTGCTCCTCCTTTGTTATTGTCCAGTCTAACCATTGAACCTTCAGAAGACTGAAGGACAAAAGGCAGCTGATCTTGTTCCTTCAATTCTGAGAAACAGTAACTTTTGATGAAATTTCAATTGGCATACTGCTGTGTACCTATCACTAAGAAGACAGGAGTCCCCAAGCAGAAGAGAATCTGGGTCAGTTCCCATTGGAACAAAATCAAGGTGCTATTAGTAATGAAAAGTGAGCAAAATAGGTATTAGATATTGGTAATGTCTGCACACTCCTCCTACATGTTAAACTCCGTGATAGCAAAGAGCCTATTTATTTTGTTCACTCTAACAGCCCTAGCTTTGTGCCTGGAAACTAGTAAATTATGATATATGTATTGAATGAATTAGAAAGCATACCATGATTTTGGTTTGCCGACCATCTTAAATTTTTTAGAACCACCAGAATGAAAGGGGGAGGCATCTAAAAACAATTGCAATAGTATATAAATTTTAATAATATGTAAAAATCTAGTACACTTTATGACACATCAGAACTCAATAAAATGGCAATTATATTGTAGACCTAAATCTCAAGTATAGTAAGAATGAGCCTAAATAAGAACAAACCCAAGTCCACATGCCTTGGCATTCTAATACCCTCAGAGTACACAGTATTCTAGATAGAGAAGAATTGCCACATCTTAAGCACCTATCATGTACCCCTGGTTAATATATATCTCATCACTTAATCCTCAAAATATTTCTTTGGACACTACACAAGGGGTCTGAGAGTTTGAGCCCTTGGCCAAGACTTGGCTCTGCCATTACAACCTGCTAAGGACTCTAGCTCTTGACTACACTGATTTTAAAAATGAGCTGAAACGGGGCGCCTGGGTGGCTCAGTCCATTAAGCGGCTGCTTTCGGCTCAGGTCATGATCCTGGGGTCTTGGGATCGAGCCCCACATCCGGCGTCCTGCTCAGCGGAGAGCCTGTTTCTCCTTCTCCATCTGCCTGTCACTCTGCCTACTTGTGCTCTCTCTCTGTCAAATAAATAAATAAAATCTTTAAAAAAAAAATGAGCTGAAACTTTTTATTATAAATAGCTCAAATATGTTCTATACATTTCTTTGCATTCTTAAGCAGTATCCACTGGCTGCACCCAAACCTTTTGTTGATGTCTTAGTGAAGCAGATACCAATCTGTGCTGAGACCTTTTGAGGTATATTCATAGTAAATATGTAATTTTTAAATATATGACTTTACCCTAAAATGCTTTGTAATGTTTTCTTTGGACTGTTTGTCCACTTTTAATAGATTTCCTCCCAAGTCTTTTTTTTTTTCTTCTTCTTTTTTTTCGCTGTGAGTAGTTCATGTGTCTTATTTCCCTTCCTATTTGATGGGAAACCATGTAACCATATCTGTTAGGGTTGACAGGGAAGAAAAAGTACATGGGCTATGAAAAAAAGGCCTGTGCTATGAGTTACATGTAGGAGATGTTGGGTATCGGCCTCATGCTATCAAGTTCAGCTCTTCCAAGGCCTTTCAAACTTGTATGACAGTTCCTGTATATAGTTTTATAAGAATAGGTAAAGTATTATTCATATATTCATTTAACCTCTAAACCAGCACTTTTCCGTGGAAATATGTGTGCCACAAATGTGTGCCACATATGTAATTTTACAGGCTTTTAAAAAATTAAAAAGACACAGGCAAGATGAATTTTAATATTTTGTTGAACCCAATATATACAAAAT
The DNA here is from genome assembly GCF_002201575.2 of Neomonachus schauinslandi. Classification (NCBI taxonomy): domain Eukaryota; kingdom Metazoa; phylum Chordata; class Mammalia; order Carnivora; family Phocidae; genus Neomonachus; species Neomonachus schauinslandi. The sequence goes on from NC_058404.1 coordinate 83,662,919, forward strand.
GTAATCATTTCAAAATATAATCAGTACAAGAAATTATTAATACTCTATTTCACACTCTTTTTCTCATACCATGTTGTTTCAATGTGATGTGTATTTTATCCTTACAGCACATCTCAATTCAGAGTAGCTACAAGGCCAGTGCTTGAACTAGTGGCTACCCATTGGATCGTACAGCTCTAGACAGTACTTGGAAAAGCTTGGGAGGCTCTTAGAAATTGTCGTATAAAGGAAACCTATGCTTTGATTAAAGGCTTTGCGAGATGAACATAGGTGATGGAGGTTTGGCCAGCTCGTGGCAAGGTGTACAGGGCTGTACCTCTTTTGGCTCCTTGTATAGTACAGCTCAACCAGGGACCATTGAGGGCGTGCTGCAGAGAGGTGTACAACCCCCGAAGCATTCTGAATACTTGTGACTTGCTCAGAGTCCCTGCAAGGGCTGGTAGGATAAACTGTTTATTTGTACACTCTATATGGAGAGCAACCAGGGATTGAGGCAGATGCCCCACTTTTTTTCGCCCTGCTTGATATCACTCTCCAGCCAGGTGAGTGAGTGAAATTGTGCAGGAAGCCATTGAGTGATCCTCTGCTTTGGGTGCTTGCACCAGAATGATCCTTGTGAGTGTCACACTCTCATGAGCAGGCAAAAAAGGTCAGAGCCACATGCTGAGCAGACAGAGAGCCTGGCAGAAGGAGAGGGAATGGCCACCTGTCCTGGAAATAAAGCCCAGTGTAATGGGGATAAAAGAATGCTGGACTAAAAAGCAAGAAACCTGGATTCCAACTTGGCCTCTGCATATTAACTAGTTCTTGGACCAAGTGTAAGCCAGTTAACTTCCTTTAACTTCCTATCTTCCCAGCAATGTACTGAGTGCTTTGCCTAGCTTACTTTGATTCTTAAAACTATGAGAATGATAGAGTTATCACATGCAACTTTTTCCTACAGCAGTTATAACTGGGAATGGTGAAGTAACTCGTTCAAGACCACAGATTTGTAAGAGAGAAGACAGAGAAACAAGGCCTGACAATATCCATTAGTGGATAGCTAGTCTGGGGGCTGGGAGAAGTGATTTAATTGCCCAGATTTCCATTTTTGGACAGAATAAAATGACACTCCAGACCTCTGATCTCCAACTCCAGGGAGACTAATTTTTTGGTTTGTCTTTCACATTTTTCCACTGATATTAGAGCTCCCAGTTTAAAGATGAGAATTTTAGAAACAGCCCTGAAGAGATGGAAAAGCTTGTTCCTTGAGTTACATTTGAAATATAAAAATTTTTATTTTTATTTTTTTTATTTTTTTATTTTTTTTTTAAAGATTTTATTTATTTATTTGAGAGAGAGAGAATGAGAGACAGAGAGCACGAGAGGGAAGAGGGCAGAGGGAGAAGCAGACCCCCTGCTGAGCAGGGAGCCCGATGTGGGACTCGATCCCGGGACTCCAGGATCATGACCTGAGCTGAAGGCAGTCGCTTAACCAACTGAGCCACCCAGGCGCCCGAAATATAAAAATTTTTAAAGATGTCTCTCAAATTCCATGGTTATGATTACAGTGATAGCAAAGGTAGAATAGCTTTATATTAAGTTATTCTTTTACATTAGCATTAGCGTGCTATTTTCCCTCCATGGGGACTTAGGTTCCAGCAACAGAGAAGACTGTTTCCCTCTAATTCATTCTTTTACAGGAGTCCAGTCAATATCCACGTATATGAGTGATGTGTTTTATTTATGTTGAGGGGAAGCAAATACAAAAACACCTGCCAGAAAGTAAATATAGAGGCAATTCCATTGTTAGTGTTGCAGCATGGGACAATTATACCCTGTCTTTGGGGATTTCATTAATGCGCTTTATGCCACAGGGAGTCCCCATGGACAGTGATTTGTAGAATAAAGAAGATAATCTTTATACCTAAATAACACCTCCTCAGGTTTGACATGTTTTCATAACACAGTGCTGTAATGTCATTACCTAAATTAGTTTTTCACAAGTCGTATGAGTTCTGTAAAATCTCTTATTATCCTTTGAGATGAAGCCTGTGGCTGCCGGTTATGGTAGAAAAAGTTAGACTCCTGGGCATTGTCCTGGGCCCGCTGTAAGCAGGTACAGTGAGACAGTAGGCATACCCTACAGCCCCTCTGTTCGGGGCCCTGGGCTTGGCTCAGGGATGGACAAGCCAGAGTCCTGCTTCCACGGCAGCTCCTGATCTGGTGGACAGAGGAGACATTCAGTGGCTGTGGTCACAACTCTACAGGCAGCTGGGCCTCATGGGGTGTGTGTAGCTCGTGTCTGAAAATAGCCACTCCACCTGTCTCTCATTCCACTCTGGGGCATTTGTCACTTTTATTGATGAAAAGACCTCAGTAACATTCATGACATGTGCAGTTTGTTTTATTAATTCCCAAACCATCCATACCTTCAAAATCTAAAAAGGCAGAGAGAAAATCATCTGAAATTTTGGGGCATCATGAAACCTCTCATCAGTGAAGAGTTTTCTTTGAATGAGGATAAAGAATGAGGAGTAGGAATTTAAAAACCCTGATAATCAGGGAAAGAGGAAGTGAGATAGACATCTGTTTAACTACAAAATCCTACAATGAAATTCACTACGATACACAATCCGCACACTAAAATTGTTTTGATTTCCCACATTTCAGCAAATTACAGTACTTTGTAAATACCTGCGGAAAGAACATTCTAATATCTATATCTAATAGAGTGACTAAACTGAAAGTTAGTTTTTATGCCAGTCGTTCATTCATTTATTGTCAGCAAACATTTATCACATGCCTACTGTGCACTAAGCAGTATGAGTTTGTGAGAAAACAAAATAAGCTCCTCGTGGAGCTTCAAATCTCAGTTATTTCCAAGGGAGTTACAAAATAAGCAAATATATATATATATATAATATGTCATATGGTGATAAGTGCCAATAGAGAAAAATACAACAGGATAAGAAATAGAGAATAGCAGAGTATATAGATGGGGCAGCATGCTCATAAAGGATGTTCTAGTAGCTGTCTCTGATGAGATGACATTAATGCTTTTGTTCAGCCAGATCTCTCCCAGGCTCTTCTCTGCCCTTTGCTGAAAAGTTACCCGAAATTCCTTCATGCTTTGTCCATATAGCACTTGGACTTCCTTTTCTGCCTTGACTCATTCTCATTTCATCACTCATTGACGTATCATCAGAGCTTTCGCCACAAATAGTATTTTCACCTGACGTCCTTCTCCTGATAATTTAGTCTCATGTTCTTCTGGCTTTAGGTGATTTGGTGTCTCTAAGCCAGCTCTGTGAGTTTCAAGTTAGTTCATTGGGTTTATCCTTGCTAACGTGTAGGCATCTCCCACTTTAGAACTGAGTTGTATTTTCAATGTTTGCCCTTGAGTTTTTTTGAAACAATTCTAAACTGAAAAGGAGGAGAAAAATTTGGACCTGAAGCTTGTCTTTCTTATGCTTTACAATTGCTAAGTGTGGTTGCAGCCTTTCGTGTATGAAATAACCGCACACTTTTCGCTGAAAAGACCCAATTGTCCTCAGACCCCTGAAGTCCAGGCTCTCATTCTAGTGCAGCCCTACAACAGACCCATGAAGAGAGAATGCTCTGGAAGATGTAGTGTTGACTTCTTGTAGAGTGTTACAGTGTGTTAGGCAGCAATGGCCTAGATGATATGGGTTTGATATTTTCATGTTTACTTCTTGACCTTGAGGGGAGCATGAGAAATACTCTTTATGGTATACCATAATATTTTGACTTTTAAGTCAGAAGTAGCCCAGAATGTTAAAAAGAGATGAAAGATTTGTATCCTGGAAAAGAAAAACCAATTTAGAGTTTTATTGTTTACCTTATGAGTCAAAGAGTGTAGAAAGGAGATATTTGTAGTCAACAGCCAGTATGATAGGTTTAAAAAGCAATTTTAGAAAATGTAACAGAATAAGTACCTTTCTGTTTTGTGTATTGGAATGAAGTTGTCCCATGCTAGTATAGAAATAACAAAGGAAACAAATGCTTTTAAACATTGCTGTGATGGGGGGGAAATATAGCATTTCTATTTATAACTTGTACAGAGTCCCACATAAAAATAGCTCCAGCTAACAGATTTGCTCATATCTGGAATACAGAGTTGTTGCTGCCAGTGACTTGAGGAATTCTAATAAGAACGACGACAGCATTGGTAAATATTGAAAGTTTATCCTCTTTTCTTCTATCCCAGTTTTCATAGCGGAAGAAAATTAGTTCGCAGAAAAGTCCTGGCTTCGGTATTACACATTTTGTTATTTTCCAGGCTACTGGTCTCTCTGTTTTTAATGAAAAGGATCCATTTGCACCCCGGGACCTCACCCCATGAGAAGGCTCTATTATTGTATCTCTGTCAGTGATGATTGTATCTCTGCAAGTGAAATATTTGTCAGGCTCATGGAGTCAACATTTCATTCTTCTAATTTTGTATGATTGGTGTGACAGCAAAAATATTAAGGACTTCTGAAGTTAATGAAAACCATTTTTTTTCTTATTTTCAGCGAAGCTTCCTGGGCTATGCCAGTTTTCAAGTGGGGGAGCTACTGAAGTCGAAGGAGCAGCTGCTAGTCCTGAGCCTGAGGTGGGTCTTTGTCTGCAGAAATGCTTTAAAGTTAATAGCCGATGATACTCACTGAAGGATGGCGGGGCTTGAAAGTCCCAATTCTTGCAGATGTTTAGATGTCAGCTCTCAATTGGCTCATGTTCTCCACGGCAGCAAGTTATAGAGAAACAGCAATTATTCAAGTTCACATTGAAGTTCATGTTTCACATTGCCAAAGGTTATCATTCTGTATGGGAAAAAAAATTACATGATCGGTAAACTGATGAAATTCTTTGATAGTAAGAATAGAAATGATGAGCACGTTATTAAATAATTTTTCTGTTACTTATTAAAATGACTTTCTAAGTCAAGTAAGCTTCTAGGTTGGAACTATGTTTGTTAGTGGTAATATTGCAAATTTATGATAATAGAGGGTAAGTTGATTATTCTCTTTTTTGAAGTTTATTTTGTTGCTATCCTATGAAATATAAAACATAAGTTAAAACAGACTCATATTGAAGCAGGGAGTAGATCAGACGTAATTTTGAGTATGAGTACAATTTGTTTTGATATAGACCAGACAACAATCTTTAGGAAGTTACATAGTATTTTAAGGCTAAGAAGAGTGTTAAATAGAATAAACTTTTTTTAAAAAAACTTCATTATACATTCTAAACAATAGTATGCTGTTTTCTAAGTGTATAATAACTCCCATAATTATGTACACATAATATATACCTTGCAATATTTGTATACTATAAACAAATGTAAAAATTGTATAGGACACTACTTGGAAATCTCAAGACGTTCTTCTTTTGATGAAACATAGAGACCACTTCCAGGGAAGAGACAGTGTCTTAAGTGCTTGCCCTCTGCCTTGCCCCGGCAAGGACCCACTTGTAACCAATTTATTTCAGTAAAGATGCTGTGGCTTATGCTGGAATCTATTCTGTGGGCTGTCTCCTTTTCTGATTTTTCCTGATCCTTACAGTTTTGCATTTTGACTTAGGGGAGTACAAAGTAATTTAAAGTAGCTCATGTTCATACAGAAAAGTAAGTGTTGATGGGTTCTAATGAGGCCATTATCTTCACTCTCTGCTATGTCTCTTAAATATCTGTTATTTTGTTGTTGTTGTTGTTAAATTTTATTTGGGAAGACATTTTAAAATCTTCACAGTTTTGTGGTGTTGTTCCCAATAAAGTTTTGCTGTGGTGATGTTCAGCTTGAAGTTTGTGTAAAAAGTCTAGCTAGCAATGTCATGGATCCTCTAGAAAATATGTGTTAGTGCCCTAGCGCGGTGGTGAGACCTGACCAGAGTACCCCTGGATTCATGATAGCTGATGTCAAGCATTAAGTGAATTTAGGACCCCTAGCAGGCCACGTGTTTTCTAGATAAGATGCATAGCACTTCATTCCTCCTCTTGCTGACTCGCATGGATTCTGTCATAACTGCTGTTAACATCAGCACAACACTGCACCTTTAGACGCTACCTTTGAAACAGAAATCAGGGGACCATGAATTCTTAGTAAAATGAAGATTAGTAAACACATAGAATATCTTAGTGATAGAACAGGAACAGAAGGGTCAAGTTTAGAGTACTACCACTGTAAGCAAAAAAGGAATATAATCAATACATATTTCCACTTTTGATCTTAATACCTCTGCCTAATACTCATTTGATTTTGATTGTATAAAAGGAAAACAAGTTTAACAACAAAGAATTTAGTTTTCTAGAGATAATTTTTTTAAAAAACTAATTTTGAAATGGCTAGGTTATTATTCTTTCCCTCCCTTTTCATGCTTTGCCAATTTTGTGAATTTCTCTCCCCGTGAACTAGACACATTATAGACTTATCATAGCCTTTTGATTTCTGACGCTTCATGTTTTTTACTTCAGATGTAATTCATCTTCTTTCCCCTGGCTTGTCAGTCTCTGAGGTACTGTGCTGGAAGAACATTAGGTTAGGGATAAGAGCATTTTTTTTTTTTTTTGCTTGTTTGTTTTGTTTTAATATCACTTTGCACTGACAATATTTGCATTTTGTTCCTTTTAGATTCCAGTCATTATTTTTTAAAAGGTTTATTTATTTATTTCAGAGACACAGAGAGAGAGAGAGAGCGCAGGGGTGGACAGAGGGAGAGGGAGGGAGGGAATCTCAAGTGGACTCCCCACTGAGCACGGAGCCCCACGCAGCTCAGTCTCATGATCCTGAGATCATGACCTGAGCCAAAATCAACAGTCAGATGCTTAGCCGACTGAGCCACCCAGGCGCCCCATCCGGTCATTTTTAAAGCAATAGAATTCTCAGATTTCTGTGAAACAAATTCACAGAAATAGGGTACGTTTGTACAAACGTTCTGATGGTAAGCTTCCCAAAAATCTATGTAGTTGTGTATTCACCATCCCTTTGAGTTGTTTCTTATCAGATAATTCCAATTCCAAAACTCTCAAACTAACTCCACAGAGCACCACAGTTTCATGTGGCTACTATGTCATTTGTGCTTTGAACTGGAATTTTTTAACAGAATTTGGAATTGAATTCTTTTTTCCCGCAGAAAATTGAAAGGGGCAAGAAGTGTGCATCTTATTTATAGCTTTAGACTCAAATTTCATGAAATATCATATAGTTCATTTTTTAAGTTATTGAATAAATTTTATTTGCATGTATTAGAGAAAAATACCTCCAAAACACCAAGTGGTGCCTACTCATATATATAACTCATCTTCCTTTAAATATGTAGTTACTAAATCACTGTCTGAGTGCTCTAGCATCCCAACCGGACTTGATATCTTTATTTAGTACTAACCCTCTTACTTTTGTATTATATTTACTTTGTTTTGCTAGTCTGCATTTGGTTGTTCCTGTCTCCTCTGACTTCTTTTAGATCTGCATTGTATTTTCTGTTCTTGTTCTCTAATTCATTGCCACATCGTCCTGACTTTCATACTACAGTGTAAACAAGCTAAGGTCCTTGTAAAGAGGATTACAAATGTAGGCGTGAAAGACAGTGGGTAATCTTATAATAACAGTAATAATAATAATAAAAAGCAGAAGAAGGAGAAGAAGAAAGTTCTACGTGCTTTATGCTCGGGTGAGTATATTAGAGATATTGCCTCGTCAACCCTTATCAAATTAGTCTATGGTGCTATTCTTTTTGCCACTTTATAAATTAAGACAGTGAGATATAAAAAGCAGTTAAGTGATTTGCACAAAGTTACAGTGCTCATAAATGGGAAAGCCAAGGTACAGAGCCACACATTTCTGACTGCAGAGCCTGTGCTCTTAGTGACCTGCTTCTTGTCTCCTTTGACAAAGGAGAAAACTGAGAACTTGTTAAAATGTATCACACACCATGTGACTTAGGTAATGGAGGAACAAAGCAAGGACTCAGGTGCAGAACCACCTGTTCACAGTTTCTCCCACTTCGGTTTCACTGCAGTGCCTCGTCTTACAGTGAGTGAAGACAGAATGAGTGTCAGCATGCCGTGAAGAATTCAGACAGATTAGCCATGATGGCAGAAAGTGGGAGCCAGCCTGCCTGGTTAAGGGGGAGACTGAGGGAAACCCGTGGAATCTGTTCTCACCCCAGAAGCTTGGCATCCTCAGGCCCCAAACCTGGGTTGCTGTTCAAGTACCTGACAGTCATTTGCCCTGCTAACCTTATCTGAATGTCTTAGGACCACGCAAGCAGAAATGTGGAACATCATAATCCTGTTTCATGATTTAATAAAAGAATGGAGAGATTAGCTCTGTCTCTGGGAATGGTACTAGCAGTCGGGAAAAATTACGTTGCTCTTAAAGTATTCAAACAACCACAAAGGCAGAAATAAAGGGGGAAGGGTAAAACTTCTTTTTTAGGAAATCCTTCTCAGAAGAATTGAGACAGATGGATGTGTTTTGATCTTGTCTCTGTTGCATATGAGCTTCATTGCATATCTCCTTGTTTAGGCTACGTTCAGTGCTCATTCATTCAGCAAGCACTTATGAAGAACTTTTCATATGCTAACTACAGTGATAGTTAATATTTTGCAGTTGATGTTACTAATAACACTATTAATGAAAAAAACTCATTATTTATTGAGCATCTACTAGCATGCAAAGGAAGTATTAAGTGCTCTTCATGCATGATCTTCAATCTATGCAGCATTATCATTCCTGTGTTACAGCAACTTGTCTATGATCCTGCAGCCGCTAATTGTACAAGTAAGATTAGAATCCAATTTGGTCTGACTCCAGAGCTTGTTCTGTTTTATTTCCCTGCCTTGTAGGAAGCTAATGATCTAATAGAATCTTTGTTTCCTTCTCTCTAGTTTATATTCTGTCCTTTGGAGAGTTTCAGGGGCCTCATTTCTTTTTTCTTAATGCTTTATCTTAAAATTCAATTTCATATGCCCATGACATAGTAGAGGTTCATGATGATGACTTTCTTATATTTGTATGGATGCTTAAATGTAAACCAAGTACCATTGCTTTCTGAATGGCATCCACCTAAAGTAGTGCATATAATGCAGCCAAAGCATTAGAGTATATCTGAGACAAGTAACTTTCAGAGTAACAGTGAGGGATAGATTGTAATATGCTTGAAAAGTTGAAAACCTTATTTAGAATTTACTATTTCAGGGTAGGCCACTTTACCTTGTCACAGAAACTTTGAATAGAGCACTTAACGAGTGTTCTATTATTTCTTCTGTAATCTTTTGCATGTAACCCCTCCAAGTTAAACAAACATTTATATAATTTTATCAGAATGGATGTGACAAAATATTCTTCAATTTATTCATAAAAGAAAATTTGTTTTCATTTATTACTTCTGCCACATTTACAGTAGTGCTGTCATGTAACATAAAACATTAGACTCCCATGATCCTAAATAGACATATGGTGTTATGTTTTATAATATCCAGATGTGTGGGAGAGGCTATGAAATAAATGAACAATAGACGCCTACTGTTTGTCTTTCAATTTGCCTGTTTTAAGTAACATTTATAAGTATATATTTATGCATATATAAATATGTCATAGATTATGTAGATGGGTATGTGTTTGTGCATCTATATTATTTTAGGATTATTTTGCTTTCTCACAAACCAGGAATACATTTTTTTGCACTGTTGTCAAATATATGTGCTTAGATAAAGTAAGTTCAAAATTATGAAGTCTTTAGATTTTTAGTTTTTGGTGTTTTGCTTAATTTAACCTTCTTAAACACACACACACACACACACAGATGCTCATTTCAATTTTGTTTCTAAAAGTAAGAAAACAATAAAAAAAACAAACACATATTTTTAATTTAATCTCCCAAAGGCATGTTCTTAGCTTGAGAGCTGGAAGTAATGATAAGGAGGGGTTCCTTGGGCTATGACATACAGTTTTCTACATAAGCATACTCAGAATGATAAAAAGCTGAAATTGTCACGAACTTCTCACAGGTTGGGAGCCTACGCATGTTCTTTAGCCCACAGGGCAATGGATCAGAATGTTTGTTACTGAAATGCATGAATACATATGAACCTCCATAGTCCTTGTGATGAACAGTGGCCACAGATTGACAGAAGAGTTTTAAAGGATAAATTTCTTTTTCATTTCAAATGGAATTAAATTTTCATAGAGTTTGCATTTCCTATCACTGCTCCTTTCCTCTATGCAAATAATAGTTATGCAAGTCTTAATTTAAGCACCAGATTATAGTCTTTAAACTTATATGTATGATGAATACTTCTTTAATGACATATTTTCTTATCAATATTTATTTGAACTTCAGAAGGATTTAAAAAAATTACAGCCAAATATTTTAATAGTCACGTATATTTTGAATATATTTTGTTCTCTTTTAAAAGTCTTCCAATTAGCTTTTTTAGGTATCAGAAAGTAGGAACCAGCAGAAAGTTCTGATGGTTCCACAACACCAATTCTTATGTATGTCTAAAACATTTTTTTAAAGATTTTATTTATTTATTTGACAGAGAGAGAGACACAGCGAGAGAGGGAACACAAGCAGGGGGAGTGGGAGAGGGAGAAGCAGACTCCCTGCCGAGCAGGGAGCCCGATGCGGGGCTCGATCCCAGGACCCTGGGATCATGACCTGAGCCAAAGGCAGACGCTTAACAACTGAGCCACCCAGGCGCCCCTGTCTGAAACATTTTGTATATTAAATAAGGACAATAGACCTTGGCAGCTGAAAAAAAAAACAAAAAAAAAAAAAAAAAAAAACAACCCTCTTTGAGAGGGAATAGCATGTCTGTGATTATTATAAAACAGAATAGTAGTATACTTTATTGAATGCACCAGTGGAAAAGTCAGAAGATAAAGATGGCATGTAAAAGCTACTTCATTGATGCTTTTGCATAGAATTTACTAAAAATGTTCATTATAAACCCTGAGAGCAATGCATAAGAACTCTGCATTTTTTTCTTTGGGAGTGAGCAAGCAGGAAAACATGCAAGTCAGTAGCAAATGCACACTCATGATTGATCCAGATGCACATGTAAGGGGAGAGCCTTGTATCTACAGAGTGTCTCCTTCACTGTTTTTGGCATGACCCAAGTGAAGAAAACAGAAAACGCCTCAGATTCTGACAGACTCTGACCTTGTAAACGTGCAGGAAGAGGTAACTGACACTATTTTAGCTTTATGATGGATTAAGTATGTCACATGTCTTATCCAGTCTTCTAATAACATTGCCTGGAAGGTGATATATTCCTGCTGTACTCAGAGGTCAACTGAGGAACACGGTTTGACTTCCTTTAGGTCACGCAGCTGGGACAGGATGGAAAATGGAGACCAAGAGAGAAGTGTCTTTGGTATTATATATATTTTGTTTAGAATCTTAAAATTAAATAATTTTTGAGAACAGAAGAGATCTGGGCACTTCAGCTTCTCTTTAGACCCCTTTAGCGACAGGGAGTGCAAACATCTTTCCCATTTTCAGACAGGTGAGTGTCAGAAAAGTGTTCCTTTCTTATCTCGAATCTGATGTCCTGGCCTTGGCCCCCACTCTCCTTCATGGAGTTTAGGAGAACAAGCTTCATGCCTTTTTGCTATGATTACGTTTGAAAGCAGCTCTTGTCCAACTTTAAATCGTCTCTCCTTTTTTTCTGAGGAAGGAATGTGATGTGTAGTAGAAAGAACAGCAGGCTTTTATGCCAGACTTGGGTTCAAGTCCCAGCTTTGCCACCAGCTGTGTCTCCCGAGGCATATTGCCTGCTCTCTGTACCATCTGTTAATAGAGATAGTAATGACCTCCCTCCTAGGGTAATTCTGAGCAATTAATAAATGTAGTAAAGTTCTTTGCACTGCTTCGCATTAGAGAAAAGCACTCTATCAATATTGTTATCCTTGCTTCTTGCATTAAACTTACTAATTCCCTCAACCATAACTCAATGTTTGCTTCATTTGCTTGTTTAGTTTGTTGAAGTTCTTTTTTCATTTTTTTTTTAAGATTTATTTATTATTTGAGGAAGAGAGAGAGCAAAAGGGGGAGGGGAGAGGGGCAGAGGGAGAGAATCTCCAGCAGACTCTCCACTGAGCACAGAGCCCCACACGGGGCTCGATCCTACCACCCCCAAGATCAGGACCTAAGCCAAAGCCAGGAGTCAGACACTCAACTGACTGAGCCACCCAGACACCCCTGAAGTTCTTTCTTAAAATGTAACATCCACAATTCTCTAAAATGGTCAGTGGCAGAGGCGTCAATTTAACCATTGATCCAAATGTATTATTTTTATTATCTGAGAAATAGATACCTGAAACCTAAATTCTGGCTTTAACCCCTCTAACATCAGATATGGCTTCTTATCAGGTGGCAGATACCAGCAAGAGACATATGGAGAGCAGTTTGGTCAAAACAGAAACAGAGTTGGCCAAAAAATTAATTTTTTTTTTTTTTTACTTAAAACTTTTAACAGTATAGCATTGAAATCAGGACCGAAATTCATGAATATAACCCAGTATGTCAATTGCTGTTAGAGTTTACTGATGCATTTTATTCCTGAATATATCATAAACTATCTACAGAGGTAAATTCAAGTGACATTTCTCAGGACCAGACTTGAGAATAAAAAGAGACATCAAACACAGAAGTAGGGACATTTGCTTCTCCTACTGATTATGTATCAATGTCCTTTGGGGACACAATTGCCTAAAATTATCATGAGCCACTTTCTAATTACTGTTAAATTTATATCAATTTAGTATAAAATCAGAATATGCAGACTGTACACATATCATGCGATCAGAACAGTGGAGAAGTAGAAAGAGTAGGTGATTTAGAGACATATCTGAATCCATACATACCCGAATCTGGCTCTCTGGCTCTTCTCTTGCTTAGCAGGATGGTGGAGTACTCTGACGTCAGTGTGTGAGCTCATCTGTGGAATGGGGACAATATAGTTCCCATCTCACAGGGTTGTGGTGAGGCTCACAAGACTTACTAATGTGAGATGTTTACAACAGCGCCTGACACAAAGTAAGTGCTCAATAAATGTGACCTGTAATTTTTATTTATTTTTTATTGATTAGCTTGCCTAGCCTCAGGTTTTGTTGTGTTTTGTTTTTGCAGATGAGGAGTAGACATATTGTACAGAGCCTATTAAACAGTATCTGATGCAAAGCAGGTGCAAATCATGCTCATCACCTATTATTAAAATTATCACTGTTGTTATTTGGCATTTTATTCAACTAGACTGTCTTTCATTTATAATTTAAATGGCTCTGCAATCATATATTCTGCATTTTTCTTTATGTTCCTAATCCATTTTCATGAAGCTGTAGGTATGACCATGGAAACCAATTAGCACTTTCTTAGTTTGCATTATTCAAAAGATGTCATATTCATCAGATTGCAAATTAGAGTTTTCAGTCACCGAAGGGACAGCACATACTTAGAGCACACTTTAATAGCTTCTCAATTTGTATAGAAAAGCCTGAAATCATTCCTTTTTTAAAATGCAAATCACATAAAGTTAATATCTGTACACAAAGACCTACCTGCTTAAGAAGTTTGAGAGCTAATTTAACTTTGAAGATAATTTGCAGGAATGATTAGGCCTGCAAGGAATTATATTTGACCTGAAAATTTGGTATTGGATTTGCCCATATTTATCAAAGTCACTTTCTTCATTATCACCCTGCATTTCTGCTGCTCTGGACACATTTATATCAGCTTTTACCAAACTGTTTTTTTTGAATACCAGTATCCCTTCAGTTATTCATATATGTTCTTTAAATGAAGGAGTTTTATGTCAAATAAGTTTGAAAATGCTATACTAAAAAAATGAAGAGGGTCACTTCCCTGGAGGACTTCTCAGTGCCTTCATTAGTCCTCAAGGCCCTTTGAGGCTCTCCGAAGACAGATGTTGCCCACAGCTTTCCCAAACTAATCTGAACACAAGGAGCTTCCTTCATGGAACACCTATTAACAGTTTATCAGCAGCTGTGTTCCAAGAAACACAGCTGCATAATTTAGAAAATGCTGATTTCGAACAAGAACAACCAAATATTTTCCAGAGAAATACATGTATGACTGTCTATATGTATTATCCACTTTTTCCCCACCATAAGCCTGTTTTCTAACACATACATCTGTAGGCAGGCATGTGGTCTTCGTCCAAATGAACACTCACTCTTACACACACACTCCCCACCCCTGCACATCATGCTGCTTTATAACATGCCATTACCCACCCCTCCTTCTCCCCATCCCTCACCCCTGGTCCATAAGCATCACGAACCCTGTGGCATTTCACATTCATGCCATGAGCTGTGTAGACACCGGTTTGTAAAATTTGTACAGAACTATGGGAAAGAAGTGACAAAATACATGCTGTCTCTTTTATGTTCATCGACGGATTTATTTTCAGCTTGCATAAGCAGACATACACTTATTTTCACAATAACCTAATATTATAACGACCCCAAGCTGAACTTTGTTCTTTCCCTGAAAGCTGCGCTTTTGGGTGCTTTTCCTTTCTTGGCTAAATTAAGAACCATCAGATACCCTCAAGGTAGCAGAAGCTAGAAATCTCAGCATCTTTTCTCAAGTCATCCTTTCTAAAATTCTCATCTGATTATGCTATTTTCCTGCTTTAAAAGTTATATTTCTTCCTGTACCCCCCATACGTGAGCATGTATATGAACTTGGTGTGCAAAAACCTCAGCCAAGATATACAAGATAGTAAGTCTGCTTCTTCAGCCTCATCTGCAACCACGCACGTTACCCTTGACACTGATCACCGCTTCCTCTGTCATTTATAGTGGCTTGTGCACACTTTACACTTTGCAAAGGTAGAGTCCGAATCCCCGTATTTCTCTGGAACCCCTCTTCTCGGGGTTTTGAGCTCAGTTTCAACCTCGGCCAAACAGAGCACAACAATGTTTGTATGGTGTGTATGTGTAGATGGTGCGCCTTAGATTCTTTCCCACATTGATAACCAATTATGTTCCTCCATTTTTGGGTATCTCTTATGCAAGGAATAAGTCTTACCCAAGCAGAATACCCTGTATTCCCCAAATACCAGCTCATTGGGAACTTAGAAACAATAGTCTCCAGGCATGTCAGTGAAAAGTTCTGGTCACCACCCCCCACCCAGGCTTCTCAATTTCCTATGACTGAATGATGATCAGGCTTTTGAGTGGGTGCCTGAAGAAGTAGGTCAAAACTCATTACCCTCCCAGCTAACAGAGGCTTCATGATTACTGGAAAGTCGCCATTGTAAATTCTATTTCCAGTGAGGTTTGACTTTGCTGTTCTATTTATACATTGTCAGTTCTACTTTATACATCAGTGAGCTGTGTTGAGGTACCATCCCTGAGGGAATTTAGAAAGTTACCTGCCCTGGGGCTCCTGGGTGGCTTGGTCGGTTAAGCATCAGACTCTTGATTTTGGCTCAGGTCAGGATCTCAGGGTCATGAGATCCAGTCCAGCGTCACCGCGGAGCCAGCTTAAGATTCTCTCCTTTTCCCTCTGCCCCTCCCCCACTTTCCCTCTAAAAAAATTTTAAAAAGGTTAAAAAAAAAGAAAGAAAATTACCTGCTCCTTGACAATGTATTCCCCCTTATAGCATGCTCTAGCTAAGGATTTTTTACCCTAATCTATTAAGTAAAATTCTTTGACGTCTGTAGTTCTGTGGCATAGTATGGCTGTCTCATAGTTAAAGTACAGTTGAAAGATTGTTTGCAGTAAGACTTCAGTAAGGTAAAGAGTTGTCAGGAAAGGAAGACAAATATGATTTCATTAATGGAAGCTAAGGAAACTAGAAAATATAAAAAAATATGATAAGAGAAGTTTTAAGAATGCAGAAGAGAAGGATGAAATCAAAGACAAAAAGATAAGACGTAGAATGAGAAAGAAGAAAGAATAGACAAGTTTATTTTGCTGTACTTAATTACATTTAGTAACAATATATGCAAATTGCTTTCAGTATACACAAACTGTTTTGTAGGCTGTGCTACAATGGGGGATAGTTGCTTCTAATAATGGGCCCAGCCTGTTGTATGGGTGATCTGTTGAGTTCCTTGATCAATGTACGTAAGCTTATTAGGATAAGAAGGGCACGTATTGCATGGAGCACTGGGTGTTATACGCAAACAATGAATCATGGAACACTGCATCAAAAACTAATGATGTGCTGTATGGTGACTAACATAACATAAAAAAAAAAAAGAATAAGAAATGCCTAATAGAAATACCCAAATGGCTGATAAATTAGGTATTTAAAGAGTCTTCTTTATAATATTGTGGGGCACTGATGAATTTGTTACACTAAGAACAGTTTTACATCTTGCATATAAAGTAAAGTTTTTTTAAATTAACTGAAATCATTGAATGAAGATTTAAGTTAACCTGATCTAAATGGTACTGGGCATATGTCACATTATTACAAGCAAAAGAAATGACCAAATTCGCCTATAGATATATGCTGAATATTGCTTCTTTCTTAGATTTGCACATGTAAATTGGAAAGTAAATAAGCACATTCCTTTAGGACTTAGTATAAAAATTGATTGTTAAAAACAAATTTAAGGTGCTATAATAAACTTGGTCTAATCCCCATCTGTCCATTGAAGAGCAGAGCAGATAACTTGCATTTTATTTTATCTCATTTTTATCTTCCTCAACATTGATGCAGTCTTTCTAATTCAAAGCAGGTTTGAAAGTTTCAATCCTAAACTTAAAAATGGTGTATGGTGGGGATTATTTTTTCTTATCTAGAATCAAATTGAAGATTTTCCAAGGACTTACACAATAAATAGGAGAGACAGTCTCTAAGGGTCCTTGGGTTTGCTTGTTTGTTGGGCAGACTGCCAGCTAACACTGAATTTCTGGGCTATTGAGACATACCTCTAGTACCACTAAAAATGAATTGCTTCTATGACCAATTCTATTATTTCTTCTATGATACAGCCTTTAAAGTACTTTGAGGTAGTTAGGCCTGTGATTTTAACATTGGAGGAAGTTAGAGTTCCATTACTTTCACCAGGAGTGTTAATTACTTTGCTTAAATTTCCCCATGAGTAAATGTCATTTACTAATCATAATAATGCTACTGAAATTAGCTTAAAAATTGTGTTCGTAAGCTAGATTTTAAGGAAAAGATCCCTTTATGTTTTGATAGGAAAAAAAAGTTTTCTACCTACTCTTTCATGCATCTCTTCCTCCCTTAAGCCCCACTAGTCCTTGAAACAAGTACTTTTCAAGTGATCTTATCTTTCCTGCCAAATTCATTTGAAGACTATATTTAAATAATAAAAGATATTTAAGAGGAAATGGTAAAAACACATATAACTGGTTTCATAGTGTTATAAAATTTCATTATTTTCTCAGAGGTTGTTTTTGTAAATTCTTTGAGTTCAAAAATGTTAGTCATGGATGTGATATGGCAGCAAAATTTTCTTTGTGTTTCAGGGCTAAGGTGAGTAAAAGATGGGAATACATATCTTTTGGAGAGTCTTTTTCCTTTTTTACACACTCCAGGTCCATTCCACAATGAAAGCTTTACAAACCTTCCATCTAATGCCTTCTCTATAGAGAGATGTAGTCAGAAAGGAGGGCTGATGAATTTCCAAGAGATAAGGAGGGTTTTCTTCTGGAACTGATTTTAAGAATAGAATCATGAACAACTGAAGCTGGAGAGGCAAAGAATGGAGAACAAGCAACATTTTGTAACAACACATGAATACTCATTCTAGGAAAAAGTTTCCCTTTCTACTTTTGAGTCATACATATTAATAATCAGCACATAAAGCTGATTCATGAGGGTCCAGTGCAGACTGTAGGATGGCCAGGTAGATTGTCTCTTATGTCAGCTGGGACTGGAAACCAAGTCACATCACTCCTAAAAATTGTGGTCCCTTCTGCCATTAACTAGACATTAACTTCAAGAAGGAATTTTGTGTGTGAGTGCTTCAGTTTTATTGGCTCAAAAATGAAGACTTTGGATTTGATGATTAGGTAAACTCTAAGATTCTTAGTGCTAAGAATCTGAGGATTGTCACTGTCCATGACTATGACGTGCTTAGAGGGGGATGAATGGGGAAATGGAGAAGAAGGGGTGAAGGTTGCAGGCAAAGGGAGGTAAGGGAGTAATTTTTGCATTACCTAGAGCATGTAATTAGTGAATTATACAAGGAAAAGGTGTTGATTTTTACTGGATAACTCCTGTGTTCCTGAAAGACAGCCCTTCCATGATCCAGTTTTAAGAAGTCTTTAGAAACAGAGGTACTGCTTAGAGTTTTGAGGGCACCTCACAATCTTCATCTGTAATTGGGAATAAGAGTACCTCATAATGTTGATATTGAGATTTTTTAGAAAGTAATACATGTAATGCCACTGACATAGTGCCTGGTATATAGTACCCAATAAATACTGGTCATCTTTACCATCATCATCACCATCAACCTAAGTGTCTCATAACACTAAGCCTGAATAGCTTTCTCTTCTTTCAAAAATGAGTATACACCAGCTCTAGGCTGTGCGTACCCACCTGTCTTTGGTCATACACGTCCTCTAGCTATGGTCAGCAGGAAAACTACCTAGAGTCCAGTAAGTGATCAGTGCCCGTCACGTTTGGAAGGTGACATATAAGCAACAACTTGGCAAAACTGACCCTGCAGATACCAGCTGAGGGGGGGCGGCAGTGATGATGGTACTGATGCTGTAGCCAACGTAAAGAACGGCGAAGAGGCCCATGAGGCAGAAGTTGAAAGAGCAGTACGAGGAGGACAGTCAAAGACATAAGGCCAAGGAGGTGGCAGGGGTCTAGGTGCCCTAGGAGTGAAAGCCACTGTGCTTGCTTCATCCTATACTCTGAGTGGAGCCAGGGGTCACGCAGGGTTTTGAGCCGAGGAGTGGCATGGTCAGACTTACAGTGTGAGTTGTGTGGAGAACAGACTCACTGCAGGAGGGCAAGGGGTGGGAGCAGGAGGCCAGGTAGGAGGTTTCTGCGCTAACCCAGGTGAGGAGTGATGGTGACTTTCACCTGGGAGGTAGCTTGGAGGTGCTGAGAAGTGATCACATTCCGGATGTATTTTGAAGACAGAATGAATAGGATTTGGTGACAACATGGATGTGACATAAGAAAGAAAGGAAACAACGATGAATCCAAAGATTCTGGTTTAGACTTTGGAAGCAGTTTGCCACTAACTTAGTAGGGGAGGGCTGCAGTGAAGCAGGTTTTAAGAGAAGGATTCGGAGTTCACTTTTGAACATTATCAAGTTTAGATGAGTTAAGTTTGTAAGAATGAATTACTAAACTAATGAAGAAAAAAAAGCAACCAAGTGAAGCCTCAGAAAATGTTTTAAACTTCAGTCAAGAGAAGCAAATATATGAACAAGTAAATAGGGAAAAGTTGTCGGCAGCCACTCTGGAAAACAATATGGAGGTTCCTCAAAAAGTTAAAAATAAGGATGCCTGGGTGGCTCAGTCAGTTAAGCAGCTGACTCTGGATTTCAGCTCAGGTCATGATCTCAGGGTCATGGGATCGAGCCCTGTGTCAGGCTCCCCGCTCAGCGGGGAGTCTGCTTGAGGAGTCTCTCTCTCCCTCTCCCCCACCCCGTTCGTGTGCTTTCTCTGTCTCTCAAATATATAAATAAATCTTTTTAAAAAAAAGTTAAAATAAAACTACCCTATGATCCAGTTTTAAAATTCATTGATAAAAAGATATTTTAGAAAGAATCTGTTTAAGGCTCTCAATAAAGTCCTTTAAT
This sequence comes from Neomonachus schauinslandi, assembly GCF_002201575.2. NCBI lineage: Eukaryota > Metazoa > Chordata > Mammalia > Carnivora > Phocidae > Neomonachus > Neomonachus schauinslandi. Next base: position 83,682,686 of record NC_058404.1, read on the forward strand.
ACTTCAGTTTGTTAAGCAATAATAGGATGGGGAAGAGAAAGTACAATAACATTAAAAACATAATGGCTTAAATAAAACCACATTGGGAAAAGGAATAGTAATTTGATACTTCAGAAAACAATCTCATGCAAAGGAAAACACTCCTGTGAGTTTCTTCTTTACCACTCACACAGAACACTTTATTTCTGACTTCTCTGATCACCAAATATGTGGGATGCCTGTGGAATTGGGATGCACCACCCTCCCAGTACATGGATGTGTTCACCAACACAGAAGCTATCTGAACCTTGGACTTTTGAGATTTTTATGGAGGGCTGATCACATAGGCAACATTTTAGTCATTCACCCGATTTCTAGCCCCTCTCCCCTTCACAGAAGGTAGAGTGTGGGCCTGAAAATTCTAAGCTTCTAATCATGTTTTGATCTTTCTGGTGACCAGCCCCCATCCAGGAGCCCACCAAACATTGCCTCATTAGAACAAAAATATTCTTATCATCCAGGAAATTCCAAGGGATTTAAGAGCTCTGTGTCAGGAAACAGGGTCAAAGACAAAATGTTAGAACAAAAGATGCTCCCAGTGTTCTTATCACTTAGGAAATTACAAGGGTTTTAATTTTGTGTCAGAAACCAGGCACAGAATGTAATATCTATTTCTATTATTTCACAATCATTGAGGCAGATGATAAGCCCAATAAAAGCAATATTCCAGATTTCAAAATACTACTAGTAATTGTATCCCCTCACTTCTTCCACTGTTTTCATGACCAGTACCACCACCAACAAAATAATAATAATTACTGAGTGTTTCTTAGGATGTCTCATTTTAAGTCTCAAAAAATCTTATAAAGTAGGTGATAGTATTATTACTATTTTATAGATGAAAAAAATTAAGCTTAGAAGTGTTAAGTAAATACCACATTGCTGGTAAGTTCCAGATAAAAATAAACAAAAATAGAATGGATGAGAGAGAAGATAATTTATAGGCATAGCAATTTTTAAGGATGCAGTAATAGACTTATTTCAAGAAAGATGGGCCAGATTCAGTAATCAAAGTCATTAAGATAGAACTTTCCAGGGGTGCCTGAGTGGCTCAGTTGTTAAGCGTCTGCCTTCGGCTCAGGTCATGATCCCAGGGTCCTGGGATAGAGCCCCGCATCGGGCTCCCTGCTCAGCGGGAAGCCTGCTTCTCCCTCTCCCACTCCTCCTGCTTGTGTTCCCTCTCTTGCTGTCTCTCTCTCTGTCAAATAAATAAATAGAATCTTAAAAAAAAGAGAACTTTCCAGACATCTGCAAATGTAATCCAAATGGGTTCTCTATGAATAAAACAAAAGTAATGAATAATGACCAATACTGAGTTATGTTCTAGCAATTTTTAGTTAGTTTTAAGAGTGTGACAGACTGAATGTTTGTATCCTCTCAAAATTCATGTTTTGAAGCCCTAACCCCGACTGTGATGTTATTTGGAAATTGGTTCTTTGGGAAGCAATTAGGGTTATGTGATGTCATTAGGATGGGGCCCTCATGATGGAATTAGTGTCCATATAAGAAGAGACACCAGAAAGCTTTCTCTTTCTCTTCATCATGTGAAGACTCAACGAGAAGGCATCTATCACAGGTCAGGAGGAGATCCTTCACGAGCATCTGACCATGCTGGCACCTTGATTTCAGTTTCTAGCCTCTCTAACTGGAAGAAAATAAATTTCTGTTGTTTAAGCCACACAGAAAATTGTATTTTATGGCAACCTGAGCAAACTAAAACAAAGAGTTACTAGACTCTGATAGAGTTCTTGGAATAGACTTTGAAAACACGTTCTTATTTCATCAACTGTGTTTTCTTGTTAACAGTATGAATTAAATTATAAAAAGTTCTTGCCATTGCTGTAGGTCTGTGGTGAGCCACAGACATGGGTCTGTGTTCTATAGGATAGGGTTTTCAAGAATAAATTGTTAAGAATAAGACCTATTTCAAGAGATACCAAGTGAAAATTAGAAGAAGGCGAGAGGGTAAAACTGATTACTATGTTTGGAAATGCTTAGTAATCCAGGATAAATTAAATAGATTATAATAGTTTATGTAACTGATGAAGATACCATTTGTCAGATTGCTTGTGTCTGTAACAGAAGTGGCTGTGACAGTCCGTGTGGCTTATAGTCATGAGCTCCCACATTATAATGTGAAGGCATTTGTATTTGGATGCGGTTCAGACCACAACTGCCACTGGAAATAAAGTTTTGGGGGTTCTGAAGGGAGCTGTGGGAAGAAGCTTTTCTGCCTTTCACAGTACCAAATGAGTCCCTGGTTATATTCAGAAAGTGAGAAACTCAGTGCAGAAGTACTTTGGAAGGGTATCATTGATAAGAACGTTCCAGATTCTGTGTGTTACTTAATGGAAGAAGATGATGCTGCCAACAAGAAACAATTCTCTCAACATGTAAAGAAAGTAACTCCAGACATGGACAGGAAAGTTCATGCTGCTCTAGGGGAAAATCCAGTCTCAGAATAAAGTTTAAAAGAAAAGAGAGAACGATCCCCAGCAGTCTCTTGCTCAGAAGAAAAACCATGTAGCCCAGAAGACAAGTTGCCTCAGAGGTCAGGAGCAGTCTTTGTTGAAGACTAAACTAAAACCACAATTTTGAGAAGACTTTTCAGATAAGGATTATAAATACGTTGACAAGCAGCTAAAAATGAATCACCACCATTTTATCTTTTGGTTTTCAGAAACCAGGTTTAAAAAATCGGATGTGGCCTTCTGATTTCTACAGTTTGGGGACGAACCCCCACACTGCTGCTGACTCGTGAGGTGGCCTTGAGCCTGTTGCCTGGCTCTGGGCCTCAGTTTCTACAAAATGAATTGGATGATACTTATTCTCTGCTCTAAACATTCTCTGATTTTATTCAATCCTAATTCTGAGTTCTGAGGAATTTATCTAAGAATATAAGAAAAAAATAGCTGCATCCAGGGTTATTTAAAGCGGGGGAAACTTTTATTTGGAACACATACTTCAGTTCTCAAAAATTTTCAAAAGGATATATAGCAATTGCTCTTGAATTGAAAATTCTACTCCTGTGACCTTTAGATTTTACTGCCTTCCTAACTTCCTGCCAAAACCCATTCTTTCTTTTATATGGATTCTTTTTTAGAGAAGTGATAAAAACCTTTTAACTACTAGTAGGTAAACTGTCTTATAATCAGAAATCTTAGAATAATGTTTTAAAAGGGTGATATTTGGAGAAATAATAAATGGCTTTCTTCTGCACTATATGTTGAAAAACTGGTGCAGGACATTTGATCTATTCAAATATATCTTCAAAATCTATTTAGCATGAATAAAAGCAGTATACTGTTGCCTTGTAGCAGCGTCTTGAACTTTGATTTAATTACTTTTTTTTCTTTTTAATAAAATTTTCGTGGGAGTCTTTATTGTTGTATCTCGACTGCTTTACCTGTGAATCAGTCACATTTTGACCTCTAAAATAATTACTGGGTGATTTAGCAAGGCAGTGTTAAGACTACATAGCAGAACAAGATAAAGTCAGAAAATGGGAAATTTCAGGTCTTTATAATATTTTAAAATTAGTGTTGCCCTAGCTAAATTGCATTTCCTTATTATGGCAGTAACCATTACTCATTCTGACCACGCAGAAGCTCTAAATTACCAGGCCATCCTTTGTCCACATGGCCACCCATCATTTTACCTGTTTGTCCACTTCCTACTCTAGCCCTGGGACCCTCTGGTCCCCAAATCTCTTCTGATACCTGAGGTCCCTCCTCAGCCCCACCCCTATTGTCAGTCAGTTCTCTTCATTTAACTAGAAGCTGGTTCTCTCTAATGCAGCCCTGCCAAGTGGCTGCCCTTCATACCTGGTGTAGGATGAACATCTTCTGAAAACTCTCCTGGTTTGAAGCTCAAGGCCTCAGACATACCATTAGATTCCCCGCCTTACTAAGGTCATCTAAAGACGTCACTCCCCTCCTTTTGTAAGGATTTTAACTTGCAGTTCACTGTGTTGTCTTCAGCACAACTCCCCTCATACATCTTGTGATTTAATAGCCACATAAATTATCTTTTCAGTTCATGGGCCTCTCAGGCTTTTCTCTACCCTACTTCAGCAACCCACTCCTGTGGTCTTCCCCTAGATCTTGTCATTAATCCCACCCCTCCAGAGTCTTAATTTTAAGTACTCTATTTTCTGACTTCCATCTCACATTGTGCCAGCATACTCCTTCTCATTGTTCTTTGGCAGTACCAAATCATTGATCCTAAAGTCATGTCTGTACTCTTCATCACCCCCTCCCTCATATCCACTCTTCTTTTCTTATCCAGTTGAGGTTCCATGGTCCATCACTTAGGAATCACCAAACAATTCTCTCACATATATCCTCAACTCCTGGGTCCCTCTTCTGTTACTATACTTCCTTGGCAAAATAGATAAATGTAGATAGAGGATAGGTAGGTAGGTACGTAGATAGATGGATAGATAGATAGATGATAGATGAAATAAAAATAAAAGCTACAACAAAAAATGGATAAATTCAACCTTTTGTTCACCTACTCCATACATGCATCCTTGCAGTTGAGTGAGCTAGGATAACCTGACTTCCATGCGTACAAATTTCATTTGGTTCGTAACTCCTCGCTACTGTTGTATAGTCCTGTATTTCCCTGGTCCATTTGCTCTCCCACTGTCTTGGACCATTATTTTACACCTCCTTATTCCCAGAACCTCCACAATATCTCCCCTCTTCCTCATTCTCAGCTGATTTATCTGGTTTCTGTTTCACTGAGAAGAGGAATTTGACAGTTTCCCATGCTGTATTTACCAACCTACCAGCATGCACTCCGCCTGCCTTCTTGCTGTTATGAACTCTGCTTCATGTCTAAAGTCAATCCCTCCACTAGTTTTTTAGATTCCATATCTTTTCATCTAAGAACATTATCCCCTTTTACTCTTGTGTCATACGTTATTCCCTCTCTACTAGATCATGTCTGTTAACATGAAAAATGTCACCCAATCTCCCATATCTTCTAATTTATGCTCCATTTCCCTACTCTTCTGTACAGAAGAACCATTTCAAGAGCTGTCTCCACTTTGCCTGCTCTGGTTGTCTTTTGAATCCATTCTCATCAAGATTTCATCCCTATCATTTACCTAAACAGCTCTTGTCATGATCAGGAGTAAATAGCCTCCATGTTGCTAAATCCAATGGAAAGTTCTCAATGTTCCTCTCCTTGGCACATCTGCACACTGGATCAATATCTCCTCAAAACACATTCTTTAGTTGGTATCTGAGATAACTGAACTTTTTTTCTTCCTACCAGTAAGAAGCTGGCTACTTCTCTATTTCTTTTGCATGTTGCTCCTCATCACCCTGACTTCTAAACTTTGAGGTGTCCTGTATCTGAGTCTAGATATAGACTTTTCACTTTTCATTCATTCACTTACTTCCATCCAGTCTCAAAGCCTTTGATATCATCTATATTCTGATGATCCCCATATTTTTATCTCTATCCTTGACTGATCCCTTGAACTCCAGACTCTCACATCCAGTCACCTGGTATCTTTACTTGACCTTTAAATAAATATTTCACACTTAAAATGTTCAAAACTGAACTCTTTGTTCCTGTCTGCTGCCTACTCCTTCCCCTAAAATCCTGTTTATCGTCACAGTCATCCCATCTCAAGAAATTGCAATTCCGCCCTTCCCATTGTTCATGCAGTCTCTAGTCTCTGATTCCTCTTTCTCTTATTCTTTATATCTAACCAATCACAATATCTAGTTCTTTCTACCTTCAGAATAAAAATAGGATCTGACGTGTCTCAACTTCATCCTAATTTCTTCTAACTCACTTTCATGCTTCTCTCTTTGCTTCCCTGCAGTCTATTCTCTGCACTGAAGCCCAGATTCCCACTTTAAAACTTATGTCAATTCAGAGTCTTCTTTCAGTCTGCCACCCCACTCACAAAGGCAAAGTTCTTACAGTGGCCCATGGAGCTCTAGATGATGTCATTCACCATTGCTTGTGGTAGGCATAATACGAAGATATCCCCCCACCTCTCTGGTGTACTTGCCATGCATGATACTTTCTCCCTGCATGTGGGTGGGACTTATGAATATGATGGGATAGTTACTCCCTTTATTAGGTTACCCCATATGCCAAAGCTGATAATCACTCCAGTCATTATACGTAGGTGTCTGGGAGAACCTTGTATAAGATACAATCTTAGCAGACTAGAGAGAGAAATTCTGCTGGTCTTGAGAAAGCAAACTGCCCTCTTGTGTACTGCCTATGGAGAGGGCCACATGGTAAGACCCTGAGGTGACCTCTAGGAGCTGAGTGTCAGTAATCCCAGCTGAGAACTAGTAAGAAATGGGGGCTTCAGTCATTCAGGCACAAGGAAATAAATTCTCCCACCAACCTGAATGAACTAGGAAGTGGGTTCTTTCCTAGAGTTTCCATGAGACATGAGAATGCAGTGCAGCCTATATCTTGATTTCATTCTTTTGAGGCCCTGAGTTGAGGACATGGCCCAGATTTCGGATCTATAGAAATTGTGAGTTTGTGGTCATTTGTTATACAGCAAAATAAAAAGAATACACACCTCTCTTACTTAGTCTTCTCTCCTTCTACCCTACCCAGCTTTAGCCACATTGGTGTCTGTGCTCTTCCTTGAATAGGGAACCCTGTTCCAAGGCCTTTGGACCGTCTATTTCTTCTGCCTAAAAAGATTTTCCCCAAGAAAGATACATGGCTTCCTTCCTTCCTTCCTTTATGTGTTTGTTTAAATGGCATTGTATTAGACAGGCTTTTCCCAACCACTGAATATAAAGTAGCAGCCCCAACCCAGTGCACATCCACCTTCTTACCCTGCTTAATTTTTTCCCCATGGCATTTATCATCTTCTGATGTCTCATTTATTTGTTTACCATGAAAGTTCAAATTCTGTGAGAATTTGAACACAGATTTGGGTTTTCTTCTCTATTGCAACTATCCTTGTGTATGGAATAGTGCTTACAACATAGTAGGTCCTTAATAAATCTTTGTAAATGAATTAATATTTTCTGGGTTTTGACCTTATTTTTAAAGGGTTTTGGTTTAAAATTGTCATATTAAAGGAGAAAAAAGAAAAATTATTTTTAAAACCACAAGATTTTACAGCTTAATAACAGAAGAATGTAAGGCAAATCCAAATGCAATTAAGCATAAAAATATTGACACTAGGTATTGCTTGGTTTCAGAGTGCATGCCCCATTGTGCAATTTAAAGCTTAGTGAATTTCTTACTACATAGGTTTGAAATACATTATCTTCTAAAATTATGTTTATACACTATAAAACTTTGACCATATACTGTATAACTTTTTTAATGCTAGCTTAAAAAAGAAAAATCTCTTACCACTATTTCCTACCACTAAGAAACTGACATAAACCCAAAAACACAACTCTGATAAAAATATATATAACTCAAAATTTGAGTATTAAATATTGACCCATCACTAGTACTTAATACTAATTATTTAGTAATTGTCTCCTTTAATTGTCCATGCCTGTTATCTTTGGAATGTTTTCAAAATGTCTTAGAATATTTTGATTGGCTTAGTGACATTTTCAAACCATTCCTGTAAAGAGTTTCTGCTCCAGGAGCAGGTCTACTTTTAGTAAGAAACTTTTAGTAAGAAAAAAATGGTCTTAAAAAATATACACATATATATGTATATACATATATATGCATATAAAAATATACATAAAATATATATATATGTCTGTATATATATATATATATATATATATATATATATATGTATTTGCTTAAAAAATATGTCTGCATTAAGTCAGGTTTCCCCAGCAATCTAAGCATAATCTCTTATGGTTTTTTTTCCCCTACTATTTCCTTTCTCCTCCAATGATCTTTGCTTAATAGGTGCTCTTTTCCTCTTAATCTTCTTTCTCTTACTCAAAATAAAAATTCAAACAAATAAATTTAATAAAATAAATTGACCCAACAAAAACCCTTAGCAATAGTTTCTCTTTTGTAGGTCTAAATGTAAATAATTTTAGATGGTAGGTTCATCCCATGAATGGGAGTCATTGGCTTGGGAAATTCGCTGAACTTCCTGCATGAGCACCTTACTCTCCAGTCTGATGAAATGTCCCATGGTTCCTGTGAATTTTTTCTCTCTCATATGACACATCTCTGTCAGCAGATATCTTGCAAGTATAGAACATGGGATAAATTGACACCTGGACTCTGCCATTTCAAATCAATGTTGCCAGAAATTAGATTTAGTTCGCATACAATAGGATAACCTTTTAGGGCGCCTGGGTGGCTCAGTTGGTTAAGCGACTGCCTTCAGCTCAGGTCATGATCCCAGGGTCCTGGGATCGAGTCCCACATCGGGCTCCCGGCTCGGCGGGGAGCCTGCTTCTCCCTCTAACCCTCTCCTCTCTCATGCTGTTTCTCTCTTGCTCGCTCTCTAATAAATAAATAAATAAAATCTTTAAAAAAAAATAGGATAACCTTTTAGTGATTTGGATTCTATATTCCCAGACTAAATGGCTGTTTTTACTTGCTATTATTCATTATCAGAGAAAATGGCTATGTCCTTTCTCATTTATTCTGTTTTGTAAATTAACATACATTAAAATTGATTCTTTTTTTATTATGTTATGTTAATCACCATACATTACATCATTAGTTTTTGATGTAGCGTTCCGTGATTCATTGTTTGCGTATAACACCCAGTGTTCCATGCAGTACGTGCCCTCTTTAATACCCATCACCGGGCTAACCCATCCCTCCACCTCCATCCCCTATAGAATCCTCAGTTTGTTTCTCAGAGTCCATAGTCTCTCATGGTTCATCTCCCCCTCCAATTACCCCCTTCATTTTTCCCGTCCTGCTATCTTCTTTTTTTTTTTTGACATAAAATGTATTATTTGTTTCAGAGGTACAGGTCTGTGATTCAACAGTCTTACACAATTCACAGCACTCACCATAACAGATACCCTCCCCAATGTCTATCACCCAGCCACCCCATCCCTCACACCCCTACCACTCCAGCAACCCTCAGTTTGTTTCCTGAGATTAAGAATTCCTCATATCAGTGAGGTCATATGATACATGTCTTTCTCTGACTGACATATTTCGCTCAGCATAATACCCTCCAGTTCCATCCATGTCGTTGTAAATGGCAAGATTTCATTCCTTTTGATGGCTGCATAATATTCCATTGTATATATATATCACTTCTTCTTTATCCATTCATCTGTCGATGACACCTTGGCTCTTTCCACAGTTTGGCTATTGTGGACATTGCTGCTATGAACATTGGGGTGCACGTACCCCTTCGGACCCCTACATTTGTATCTTTGGGGTAAATACCCAGTAGTGCAATTGCTGGATCGTATGGAAGCTCTATTTTCAACTTTTTGAGGAACCTCCATACTGTTTTCCAGAGTGGCTGCACCAGCTTGCATTCCCACCAACGGTGTAGGAGGGTTCCCCTTTCTCGGCATCCCCGCCAACATCTGTCGTTTCCTGACTTCTTAATATTAGCCATTCTGACTGGTGTGAGGTGGTATCTCATTGAGGTTTTGATTTGGATTTCCCTGTTGCTGAGCGATGTTGAGCACGTTTTCCATGTGTCTTTTGGCCATTTGGATGTCTTCTTCGGAAAAATATCTATTCATGTCTTCTGCCCATTTCTTGATTGGATCATTTGTTCTTTGGGTGTTGAGTTTGATGAGTTCTTTATAGATTTTGGATACTAGCCCTTTATCTAATATGTCATTTGCAGATAATCTTCTCCCATTCTGTCGGTTGTCTTTTGGTTTTGTTGACTGTTTCTTTTGCTGGGCAAAAGCTTTATATCTTGATGAAGTCCCAGTAGTTCATTTTTGCCCTTGCTTCCCTTGCCTTTGGCAGTGTTTCTAGGAAGAAGTTGCTGCGGCTGAGGTCGAAGAGGTTGCTGCCTGTGTTCTCCTTTAGGATTTTGATGGACTCCTGTCTCACATTGAGGTCTTTCAACCATTTGGAGTCTATTTTTGTGTGTGGTATAAGAAAATGGTCCAGTTTCATTCTTCGGCATGTGGCTGTCCAATTTTCCCAACACCATTTGTTGAACAGACTGTCTTTTTTCCATTGGACATTCTTTCCTGCTTTGTCGAAGATTAGTTGACCATAGAGTTGAGGGTCCATTTCTGGGCTCTCTGTTCTGTTCCATTGATCTATGGGTCTGTTTTTGTGCTAGTACCATGCTGTCTTGATGATGACAGCTTTGTAATAGAGCTGGAAGTCTGGAATTGTGATGCCACCGGCTTTGCTTTTCTTTTTCAACATTCGTCTGGCTATTCGGGGTCTTTTCTGGTGCCATACAAATTTTAGGATTATTTGTTCCATTTCTTTGAAAAAAAGTGGATGGTATTTTGATGGGGATTGCACTGAATGTGTAGATTGCTCTAGGTAGCATTGACATCTTCACAATATTTGTTCTTCCAATCCATGAGCATGGAACGTTTTTCCATTTCTTTGTGTCTTCCTCAATTTCTTTCATGAGTATTTTATAGTTTTCTGAGTACAGATCCTTTGCCTCTTTGGTAGATTTATTCCTAGATATCTTATGGTATTGGGTGCAATTGTAAATGGGATCGACTCCTGAATTTCTCTTTCTTCTGTCTTGTTGTTGGTGTATAGGAATGCCACTGATTTCTGTGCATTGATTTTATATCCTGCCACTTTACTGAATTCCTGTATGAGTTCTAGCAGTTTTGGGGTGGAGTCTTTGGGGTTTTCCACATAAAGGATCGTATCATCTGCAAACAGTGAGAGTTTGACTTCTTCTTTGCTGATTTGGATGCCTTTGATTTCTTTTTGTTGTCTGATTGCTGTGGCTAGGACTTCTAGTACTATGTCGAATAGCAGTGGTGATAGTGGACATCCCTGCCGTGTTCCTGACCTTAGAGGGAAAGCTCTCAGGTTTCCCCATTGAGAATGATATTTGCTGTGGGTTTTTCATAGATGGCTTTTATGATATTGAGGTATGTACCCTCTATCCCTATACTCTAAAGAGTTTTAATCAAGAAAGGATACTGTACTTTGTCATATGCTTTTTCTGCGTGTCTTGAGAGGATCGTATGGTTCTTGTTCTTTCTTTTATTAATGTATTGTATCACAATGATTGATTTGTGGATGTTGAACCAAACTTGCAGCCCAGGAATAAATCCTACTTGGTCGTGGTGAATAATCCTTTTAATGTACTGTTGGATCCTATTGGCAAGTATTTTGGTGAGAACTTTTGCATTCATGTTTATCAAGGATATTGGTCTGTAATTCTCCTTTTTGATGGGGTCTTTGTCTGGTTTTGGGATCAAGGTAATGGTGGCCTCATAAAATGAGTTTGGAAGTTTTCCTTCCATTTCTATTTTTTGGAACAGTTTCAGAAGAAGAGGTATTAATTCTTCTTGAAATGTTTGGTAGAATTCCCCTGGAAGCCATCTGGCCCTGGGTTTTTGTTTGTTGGGAGATTTTTGATGACTGCTTCAATTTCCTTGGTGGTTATAGGTCTGTTCAGGCTTTCTATTTCTTCCTGGTTCAGTTTTGGTAGTTGATACATCTCTAGGAATGCATCCATTTCTTCCAGATTATCTGATTTGCTGGCGTATAGTTGCTCATAATATGTTCTTATAATTGTATTTCTTTGGTGTTGGTTGTGATCTCTCCTCTTTCATTCATGATTTTATTTATTTGGGTCATTTCTTTTTTTGTTTTTGATAAGTCTGGCCAGGGGTTTATCAATCTTGTTAATTCTTTCAAAGAATCAGCTCCTAGTTTCATTGATCTGTTCTACTGTTCTTTTGGTTTCTATTTCATTGATTTCTGTTCTGATCTTTATGATTTCTCTTCTCCTGCTGGGTTTAGGCTTTATTTGCTGTTTTTCTCCAGCTCCTTTAGGTGTAAGGTTAGGTTGTTTATTTGAGACCTTTCTTGTTTCTTGAGAAAGGCTTGTATTGCTGTATGCTTTCCTCTTAGGACTGCCTTTGCTGCATCCCAAAGATTTTGAACAGCTGTGTTTTTTTTCATTGGTTTCGTGAATTTTTTTAATTCTTCTTTAATTTCCTGTTTGACCCATTCATTCTTTAGTAGGATGCTTTTTAGCCTCCATGGATTTGAGTTCTTTCTGACTTTCCTCTTGTGATTGAGTTCTAGTTTCAAAGCATTGTGGTCTGAAAATATGCAGGGAATGATCCCAGTCTTTTGGTACTGGTTGAGACCTGATTTATGACCTAGGATATGATCTATTCTGGAGAATGTTCCATGGGCACTAGAGAAGAATGTGTATTCTGTTGCTTTGGGATGGAATGTTCTGAATAGATCTGTGAAGTCCATTTGGTCCAGTGCATCATTTAAAGCGTTTATTTCCTTGTTGATCTTTTGCTTAGATGATCTGTCCATTTCAGTGAGGGGGATGTTAACGTCCCCACTATTGTATTGTTGTCAATGTGTTTCTTTGCCTTTGTTATTAATTGGCTTATATAATTGGCTGCTCCCATATTAGGGGCATAGATATTTACAATTGTTAGATCTACTTGTTGGATAGACCCTTTAAGTAGGATATAGTGCCCTTCCTCATCTCTTATTACAGTCTTTGGTTTACAATCTAATTTGTCTGATATAAGGATTGCCACCCCAGCTTTCTTTTGGTGTCCATTAGCATGGTAAATGGTTTTCCACCCCCTCACTTTCAATCTGGGGCTGTCTTTGGGTCGAAAATGAGTCTCTTGCAGACAGCATATCAATGGGTCTTGTTTTTTTATCCAATCTGATACCCCGTGTCTTCTGATTGGGACATTTAGCCCATTTACATTCAGGGTAACTATTCAAAGATATGAATTTAGTGCCACTGTATTGCCTGTAAGTTTACTGTTACTGTATATTGTCTGTGTTCCTTTCTGGTCTATGTTACTTTTAGACTCCCTCTTTGCTTAGAGGACCCCTTTCAATATTTCTTGTAGGGTTGGTTTCATGTTTGCAAGTTCTTTTAGTTTTTGTTTGTCCTGGAAGCTTTTTATCTCTCCTTCTATCTGCATGCATATTTTTCTCGTTTAGTGCTCTGAATATATCCTGCCAGTCCTTTCTGGCCTGCCAGGTCTCTGTGGATAGGTCTCTTGTCAATCTAATGTTTCTACCATTGTAGGTTACTGATCTCTTGTCGTGAGCTGCTTTCAGGATTGTCTCTTTGTCTCTGAGACTTACAAGTTTTAGTATTAGATGTCAAGGTGTTGACCTATTTTTATTGATGGGGGGGGGTCTTTGTGCCTCCTGGATTTTGATGCCTGTTTCCTTCCCCAAATTAGGGAAGTTCTCTGCTATAATTTGCTCCAATATACCATCTGCCCCCCACTTCTTCTTCTGGGATCCCAATTATTCTAATATTGTTTCGTCTTATGGTATCACTTATCTCTCGAATTCTGTCCTCGTGATCCAGTAGTTGTTTTTCTCTCTTTTTCTCAGCTTCTTGATTTTCCATCACTTGGTCTTCTATATCACTAATTCTTTTTTCTGCCTTTTTTATCCTAGCAGTTAGAGCCTCCATTTTTTATTGCACCTCATTAATAGCCTTTTTGATTTCGACTTGGTTAGATTTTAGTTCTTTTATTTATCCAGAAAGGGTTTCTCTAGTATCTTCCATGCTTTTTTCAAGCCCAGCTAGTATCTTTAAAATCATCATTCTGAACTCTAGTTCCAACATCTTACTAATGTCTATATTGATTAGGTCCCTGGCAATTGGTACTGCCTCTTTTTCTTTTTTTTGAGGTGAGTTTTTCTGTCTTGTCATGTTGTCCAGAGGAGAATAGATGACTGAGAGAACAAAATGCTAAGAGGGTAATAACGACCCCAGAAAAATATACACTAAACGAATCAGAAGAGACCTTCCAGAAAGTGGTCACTTTTCTGTTCAGAGAGTTGCTGCTCTTCTTTCTTTGATCTCCTGTTGAGTTTGTAGGTGTTCAGAATGGTTTGATACCTATCAGCTGAATTCCTGGGACCAGACGAAATTTAGGTCTCCTACTCCTCCACCATTTTGCTCCTCCCCAAAATTGACTCTTTATTGTCGTAGATGTGTAGATTCTTGTAAACACCATCACAATCAGGAAACAGAACTGTTCTCTTACCACAGAGAAACTCCCTCCTTCTGCCCCTTTAATTCATGCTTCCACTCACACCAACCCCTGCAACCACAATCTATGTTCTCTATTACCATAGCTTTTTCTTTTCCAGAAGGATATATAAATTGAGTCATAGGGTATATATCCTTTTGAGACTGGCCTTGTTCACTCTGTCTAATGCCTTGAAATTCATCCAAGTCGTGTATATCTGCAGTTTTTTTTTTTTTTTTAAATTCCTGAGTAGTATTCCATAGTATGGCTGTATCACAGTTTGTTTAACCATTCACATTAAAGTATATTTTCTTTGTTTCTAATTTGGGCTGACTATGAATGGACCTGATAAAATACCCATCTGTAGGCTTTTTCTTTGACCCTAAATTTTCATTTCTTTATGGTAAATACTTATGATTGGAATTTCTGGGCCATGTGGTGTGTGTTGAGTTGTATAAAAACCCAATGTGCTGTTTTTCCCACCAGCAGTGTATGAAAGTTTCAGTGGTTCTGCATCCTCATCAGCCATTCTATGGTATATAGCGGCATCCCATAAAGCTTTTAATTTTCACTTCCCTAGTGACCAATGATGTTAAAAAATTTTCCATGGCTTATGTGCTGTCTTTGCCCATTTATTAATTAGGTGGTTCATTTCTTTGCTGTTGGGTTTTGAGGATTCTTTATGAGTTTTAGAAGCAAATTCTTTGTCAGATACATAATTTGCAAATAGTTTCTTCTAGTCAATAGCTTGTCTTTTCATTCACATAACGTTATATTTCACAGAGCAACAGTTATCAATTTTGATGAAGTATTGGTTTTTCTTTTTGGATCATTCTTTTGGTGTCATATTTAAGAACACTTTTTTTTTTTTAAGATTTTATTTATTTGACAGAGAGAGAGAGAGAGCACAAGTTGGTAGAGAGGCAGGCAGAGAGGCAGGCAGAGGGAGAGGGAGAAGCAGGCTTCCTGCGGAGCAAGGAGCCCGACGTGGAACTCAATCCCAGGACACCAGGATCATGACCTGAGCCGAAGGCAGTGCTTAACCAACTGAGCCACGCAGGCGCCACTTTAAGAACACTTTTGAGTAGGCCCAGTTTATGAAGATTTTTCTTCTTACCTTCTTTTTAAAGTTTTATATTTTTTATGTTTCACATTTAGATCTGTGACTCATTTTAGCTTTTGTTTCAGTTGTGAAGTCTAAGCAAAGTGTCATTTTTTTTTTTCCCCAAATGGATGTCTAATTGTTTTAATACCATTTGTTGAATGGGCTGCTTACTCTTTTTCCATTGAATTGACTATAACTTTGTCAAAATATAATTGGTCATGTTGCCTCTGTCTTGCTTCATTTGTCACTATATCTGCCCTTTCATCAACACCACACAGTTTTGATTACTGTAGATTTACAGTAAGTCTTAAAATCAGTAAATGCAAATGCTCCATTTTTGTTCTTTCTTAAAATTATGCTGGCTATTCTATTTCTTTACCCTTATTTATAACATTTTGAATTAGCTTATCAATATCTACAAAAAGTCTTGCTGGGATTTTGATTAGTATAGCATTAAATCTATAGATCAATGTGGGGAGAACTGACATCCCTATAAAGTTGAGGCTTCCAACACATGAATACCGCATGTCTTGCCATCTATTTAGACCTTCCTTGATTTCTTCCATCAGCATTTGTAGTTTTCAGCATATGGATTTTATACATTTTTGCACTTAAGCACTTTGTTTGGATCTACCGTAAATGATACACTTTTTGAAAATTTCAGTTTCCAGTTGTTCATTGCTAGATATTTGTGAGTTGAAATTGTGTCTGTGAAACCTAGTATGATAGTTTCAATATCACTCATATTTTCAAAGCTTTTGTTGTATCGGTAAGACCTGTCCTTCATCTTTGTCACTCAGGTAACAGTCTGGGACTTAGGCGGGAGGGTGGTCTAGTCCATAAATTATTTCTCAAAATCTCGGATATACTATTTAGATTCATGCATGCACAGTTTGAGGTGAAGCCAGGTGTTGATGAACAACATTAAGTCCCTTTCCTGAGCCCCTTCCTCTTCACACCCTCCTTGGCACGGTCCTGTTTCCTGTGGCTTTCCTTTTAGATGCTCCAGCCAGAAAGCTGGGGTTTTATTTTCTTCTTTCTGCTATGCAGCTGCACTCTCTTCTGGGGCCAAGAAGCAGAAGAACAGCAAGAGGTAAAAGGGATTCACCCTACACTCTTGGGGTCTCAATTCCAATCGGAGAGGAGATGTTCCCTCCATCATTTTAGACTCCTGCAATTCCTCCTTGCTGCCACCACTGGATTATTTGGGGGCTGGGACATGAGAGAGTGGAAAAAAGAAAAATTATTTCCCAATTCTTCCGGGTGTCGGGAAACCCCTTTTCTGTTCTTTGTGCCAGATTTTGAGGGCTTCTCCTGAAGCTCTCTTTGTTTCTACCATTGAGCACCTCTAGGCTTGGGGCTCTATTGAGTCCAGAGCAGGAACGACAGTTGGGGAAACGGGTAAACTCACTGCTGGTTCAGTAGTATCTAAAATTCTGATCTACCCCAATATGCCTGGTGCTATTTACTTTGAGTCTTCAAATAGCTACTCTGTGCATCTGTCCAGGTTTTATAGCTGCGTTCAGTGGATATAGGAGAGGAGAATTGTGCTTACTCGCTCTACCTGCAACATCTTATGTACCAATAGGCAGATTGTGGCATCCTATTAATTTTAATGTAATTTTGATTGCCTACGAATCCTGAAAAATGCATTTACAAGGTGCCAATCTTGTTTTCTCACCTCACTTACAGGATATGTCTTAAATTTAAAGAGAGAGTTTATACTTCATATTTACAATGAATCAACAAGTTTCTAAATATAACTTATTATATATATATTTTTAATAGAGACATGAGGAGGGAAAGATGTGCTTTTTTTTTAAAGATTTTATTTATTTATTTGAGAGAGAGAGAGCAGAGGAGAGAGAGCACAAGCAGGGGCAGAGGGAGAGGGACAAGCAGACTCTGCGCTGAGCAAGGAGCCCAACATGGGACTCAATCCCAGGACCCTGGGATCACGACCAGAGCCAAAGGCAGATGCTTAACTGACCGAGTCACCCAGGCACCCCTGAAAAGATGCGCTTTAACAACTTAACTTGTATTGGGATAATTACTTATATTTGGATAGTACTATTTTTAGCAATAAAGAAGACCCTACTAACCAATTAGTCTGAAAACTGATAGTCAATGTATTTGTGATGTGCTCGTGAAGCTTTGTGGCCCAGATTGTATAGCTGTAGTAGTCATTACCATACGTTAAAGCATTCTTGTACTTACACTTAAGATCTTTTGTTTTTAGTCACATCAATCTTGTGAGATAAGTAAGATGATTTTAGTTTGTTCATATTTTATAGCTGGGACATCTGTATAGATGCTGCATTGCCTGCTCACAGTCCCATAGCTCTTTACTGTAGAGGAACCAAGGCCTTTATTACTCAAAGTTCACTGCACTCTTCACTAAGCCATACTCCGTTATTTAATGGTATGTAAATTGGCATGGATCAGTTCGAACCAAAAATATTGAGCTGCCCAAAACCCTTGACAAGTCCTGATAGAAGGCCTTGAAAGACAGGCTATATTTCAGTCTCTCTGAGTAGGCATTAGACAACATCTAAGAACTTTTAACAGAGCAAAGAAAATAATACAGTGGCAGGTGCGCTTCAAGAAGAAAACCTGACACGGATGGAATGGAAGAGAAGGTTCCTGGAAGGTGGAAGTAGGTTCTTCAAGTGTAATAAGAGGTGACAGAATTGCTTGGGGTATTGCCATCATGAAGGGACATGTGCAAGAGACATTGTAAGAGGACTAGTCAGTAGGGTTAGTGATGCATCGGAAGGTAGGGGCAAGGCACAGGTGGAGATGGAATGTTCTTTCGTTGTGGTTTTTGGAAAATGATATGCTCTTGATGTGAGTGAGTTGGAGTTGGAGGGAGAGTTAAGTTTCAAGCTTATAGAATATAAAATATCAGGACAAAAGGAATTTGGAGCTCTAGATCATGAAATGAGGACAGACTAAGGAGTATAGAATTATGATAGATCCTCATAGAAGGGATAGTTGAATCCTAATAATGGATGGAGTTTCTGAAGGAGAGCTCATAATGAGCATAGAGGAGAAAACCAGGGACTAAAACTCAGAGTGTGTATGCTATAATGTGAAGAACTACTGCAAGTTTTATTTGAGTATGAGTTTGAAAGTATTATATGGCTTCTGACATTTATGAATTTCAGCCAGAATAGAGGTGTGCTTAGTTATACATACTTAATGGAACTCTCACTTCTTTGAGCCCTAAGTAAATCTAGCATTGCCAGGTAAATGTATTCACCAGAAAGATCGTCAGGGTGTACTCACTCACTCACTAACTCCATTTGTTTACTTATGGCCTTTGTTTATTTTCCTGTCTGGGTGAGATTTATATTTCCCAGGTACGTGTCTAGACAGTTTAAATGCAAGGCATGTCTCACAGCTGAAGATTCTGTGCATAACACCAGGACTACTTTATATTCACAAAAACTGACAGTGGTAATGATGGTTTCTCCCTGGATGTTTACAGAGTCATTTGTTGGTTCACATATCTTTGGCATTTCCAAAACAGAGGAGTTATATACAGGCATCTTGCTGTTTAACATTTCCAGAGGTTTTTGTTTTTGTTTTTCTTTAGCTCTGGTAAGGATGGTATAGTAGGTGGTGAGGAAAGAGTGTCATTTGTTAGAAGACTGTTTTACACCTCCTTTCGTTCAGTCCTCTAAAAATGTTGGTATGTTTCAGCATGTGAGATTGAATATTTCATTAGAAGCTATTCGGGAAGTTATTTTAAAGGCAGATTTTGAAGAACCTTGATCACTAATCTACTCTAAATGCTGAAAATCTGAGTGAGAAGGGAGTACAGGTTTGTGTTGCTGCAAATTTCCTCTTCTTTGTCTTCCATCTTGTTGGCATGGTTAAATATTTAAGTGTACAATAGCCCCCCCTCCTTATTCGCAGGGGATACATTCCAAGACCCCTAATGGAAAATGTGGATAGTGTCAAATTCTATATAGACTATGTTTTTTTTTTTTTCCTATTCATACCTACCTGTGAAAAAGTTTAATTTATGAGTTAGGCACAGGAAAAGGTTAACAATATAGAACAATTATAACAACGTATCATAATAGAAGCTGTGTGAATATGGTCTCTCTGTCTCTCTCAAAATAGCTTACTGTACTCACCCTTCTTCTTGAGATGATGAGAAATGATAAATGCCTGTGTGATGAGATGAAGGGAGGTGAATGACAGGTGTTGTGACATAGCATTAGGCTACTGTTGATTTTCCAGTGATATGTCAGAAGGAGGATCATCTGTCAACCACGGGTAACTGAGACCTCAGAAAGTGAAACCATGGATAAGGGGGACTACTGTATTTGCCGAGTTTAACTAGGAACTTTGGTGTTCGATAGAGTATCGAAATACTCTATCGGCCATGAACTGTTCATCTTTTACTTCTCATACAGCTTTCTGCATGCAACTGTGCTAATGACATGTCAAGTGGCTGAAATGGCACAATTTTTTGTTCTTGTTCATATAGATTGAGATCATTATTTATTACTGCAGCCTGTTCTTGTTGCCATGTAAATTGCTAGGAAAGTGTGTAAAATCACTTTTTTGTCTGGGTTCAGTCAAATTTGTATCTTTGTAAAAACACCAAAACGCTGTGCCATAATGGTAGTCAAATCTGTATGTATGCATTGGCTGTTATAAGAAAAACCAGCCCTTTAATTTGACTCTAAGTGTTCAGTTACTTCCCCGGTTTGGCATGCAGTTGGCTTGTTTGGTTTGTTTGCATGGAAGGTAGGATGAGTAGAGGAGGAATCATATGATGGAATCACAGGAGTGACTAGAGCACTGCGCTTGAGTGCTAGTATTATAGAAGACCTGTTAGAGACCAATTTTTCATTGTCTAGCAGAGGAAACTGAAATCCAGAGATCTAAAGTGATATATCGTTGGTCACATAGCTAGTGAGTGGCTGAACTGGTAGTACTTGGATTTCTTGATTCCTAGCCCAGATGTCTCTTCCATATATCTTCCATGAAGATACGATTTCCACTAGATAAAATTCGGGAGAATTTTGGTGATGAATTGGTTAAGCTATTATTACTAGCCCCTCCCACAAACCTGATGGGTGATGAATTGAAAGCATAATTAAGCATTTAAGAATGAATTTTCTTCTGGGCGCCTGGGTGGCTCAGATGGTTAAGCGTCTGCCTTCGGCTCAGGTCATGATCCCAGGGTCCTGGGATCGAGTCCCGCATCGGGCTCCCTGCTCCTTGGGAGCCTGCTTCTCCCTCTGCCTCTCTCTCTCTCTCTCTGTCTCTCATGAATAAATAAATAAAATCTTTAAAAAAAAAAAAAAAAAAAAGAATGAATTTTCTTCTAAATTTGTGGGAAATCACCTTTGAAACCGCCTTTGAAAACATGAAGTAGATACTTCAATCATGGTTCCCCTGACTGAAGAGAAGTGTTGAATATCCATACTTGGTGTGTGTTAAATTGTTGCAGGATAAATAGAAAACAGCTTCCACATCTTATATTCCAGTTCGTTGACAGGATGAACCATGCTTCTGGGTGTCTTGAATTCAGCTCTTTAGTTTGTAACTTGGATTCCCCATTCTGTCTCCCACAAATCTCAGATGAAGAGACATGCTTTAGAGTAGTCAGAACTGCCTATCCAAAATGGTTTTGGAAAAAAAAAAAAAGATTTTAGAATCATTCTAGCATCACTAGATTAAGCAAGCTCCTTGCTTTGATTCCACTCTGGGACTAAGTGGAAGCCTATAGAAGATAAAATGAAGTAGGAAACTGCGAAGGCGTCAAAATTATTTAAAAAGTAGCCAGATAATTGGGTTTTTTTTTAAGATTTTACTTATTTGAGAGAGAGAGAGAGAGAGAGAGCACAAGCAGGGTGAAGGGCAAGTGAGAGAAGCAGACTCCCTGCTGAGCAGGGAGCCCAATGTAGGACTGGATCCCAGGACTCCAGGATCATGACCTGAGCCGAAGGCAGAGATGCTTAACCGACTGAGCCACCCGGGCACCCCAGATAATTGTTTTAACAGAAATAGATAGAGCTGTAGTTTAGAAGGTCACCTCCATAGTACATTACTTATTCAGTCACTTTCACACTTTGAAAGATTCAGCCGCATTGTAATTAGTTATAAACCTGTGTTGTTTGCACTAGTAGGGATGTAAGCTTCATAATATCTGTTATTACTAAGTCTCTGTATCTTTAATGAGCACTCAGTCATTGTTGAAATGAAGTTTGAGATCCTATAATGTTTTACTATCGTCTTAGATGCCTAGCCTAGTAAAAGTTCTGGAGAGAATAAAATTAAATATCATATATAAATATCATATAATACATTATAAAATTAAAGACCATATATAAATATCATATAATACATTATAAAATTAAAGACCATATATAAATATCATATAATACATTATAAAATTAAACACTATATATAAATATCATATAATACATTATAAAATTAAACACCATATATAAATATATAATACGTTATAAAATTAAACATCATATAATACGTTATAAAATTAAACACCATATATAAATATCACATAATACGTTATAAAATTAAACACCATATATAAATATCATATAATACATTATAAAATTAAACATCATATATAAATATATATTATAAAATTAAACATCATATATAAATATCACATAATACATTATAAAACTAAACATATATATCACATAATACATTATAAAATTAAACATCATATATAAATATCATATAATACATTATAAAATTAAACACCATATATAAATATATAATACATTATAAAATTAAACACCATATATAAATATCATATAATACATTATAAAATTAAACACCATGTATAAATACCATTCATGACATAGAGATTCTATTGTTGCTGCGACTGGTACCACTGCCCTACTACTAGGACGAAGAGGAGGGGTGGAAGCAAGACGCACTCGTCTTGTTTAAGGCATTGTGCTGAGCACTTCACAGCAATCATGCCACAATTTAATCCTTACAATAAAATGATCATCTCCATTTTACAAACGAAGTTTCACGTGGGTTAAGTTCTTTGCCCAGGGTCATGCAGTTAGCAAGTAGCCCAAACTCTTGAGTGCACACTTGTGACCACTATGGCACATACTGGTTTATAACCCAGGCCCAGGAGACTGTGAAAAGCCTACCCTCTGTTTCCAATCATTATGGCATAGTTTGGTTTAGTTTGGTGAAAAAATTTAGAAAGTTGTACATAGGTTTGCATTCCTAGAAATGAATCTAGCTCAGTTTGTTCAAGCAAAAAGTTTTAAGCAACTCCTACGAAAAGGAAAAGGTATCTGTAACCTGCAAACCTCTAAAAAAGCTATGAGTAGTGCCAACGAGAGCGCTTATTAAAGTCTTTATTAGGTACTGAATAATTGTACAGAGTTAAGTCACACCATGATTTATGACAAGTTATGTCATTTTCCAGTGGGAGAATGGTATAATGAATAAACTACCCCAGAATTGGAGCTAATGCAGTTTTTCACAAAATTATTGTCCTCTTTATACACATCTTCTTTGTGATGAGTAAAGTTTCTACATTAATTGCAAATAATTAAGTCAATATGATGATTTCCACTGTTTTGAAAGCCACCAAAAAGCATTTTATTTCATATTTTAAGAAATCTTCATTTTAAGAAATCAGTTTTTTCTATGTACACAATTTTTATTTTATTACGTTATGACATTAGGTATGCATATGTCACCAGAATTTTCGAATTTCAATCTCCTTAAAAGCACAATTCAAAGGGTGTGTTTTAATTTATATTTTTATATTTTGAGAAAAACTTGCCATGATCTAGTAACATAATTTGGTTTCCTTTTCACCTAACGTATTCATTATTTTAATTAGTATTTTGGTAAACTCTATTTTCCTTATCCTCTTTCCTGACATCTTTAATGATAAAAGTGACATTTAGAAGGAATTGGTTGAAAGACATCATTTGTATCCCAATTAAAATAAACAAATTTCTGAAAAAGACATGACAGAAGGAAAGGAAGCATCGTGTTTCTAATATTTGTCAATTAGGTTAAGAAAGAAGTTATGGCAAAATGTCATGCCTATGGAGTGGCTTGCTGCGTATCTTCAAAAATGAGATTCGAGGGGAAAATATCATTGTGTCACACTGTTCCCATGTTATGATGGCACCACTTATTCTGTATATTTTCTTGCCCAGGAAAAGAAATTAGAGAATGTGAAAGGAGGGTGGTTATTCATTTTATTTTTCTCTTTCATTATTGTTCACCAGAAAATTCATTATGTTGAAGATGATGAAAATCTTAATAATCATCATTAAATGGAGTTTTTCAATGACCAACAGACGTGAAGAAGATAGAAACCTGAATTTCTGGTTTTGCCATTTGGTTACCTTAGATGACGCTTTCCATCTTTTTGAGTCTCCGATTCTTTATCTGATGAAGTGTTTACTAAATTATCTCTATGGTTAATTTCTGCTCTGCATGTACCTTAACTTTATGTTTGCTGGGAGAGAACCTCCATTACCTAGTCTCTTAGAAAAATAGGAAAAAGGCACAGAATCAGATTTTGTGGCCAGTGGCCCAGTCAGAGAAGAGTATAGGAATGTTTATATTCTTTTCTATTTTATTCAACTGTAGTTTTGGGGTTTTTTATTTAAGATTTTATTTGAGAGAGAGAGAGGATAAACAGAGGCAGCGGGAGAGGGAGAAACAGGCTCCTCAGTGAGCAGGGAGACAAATGCAGGGCTCGATCCCAGGACACTGGGATCATGACCTGAGCCGAAGGCAGACGCTTAACCAACTGAGCCACCCAGGTGCCCCCAGCTGTGGTTTCCATGACAGACGTGCGCAACATTCCATGCAGTTGGTAGAGAGAAGCCATGGATTATGCTGTTGTGGGGATGTGGTATTGCCAAACAGGACACCGATGCATGATATTTGTGTCCACTTCTGAGAGCCTGGAAGAGGTTTCACCATCATGAGGTAGCTTTTGACAGTCCGTGCACTTACCTCATAAATTGGTGGTTAACAATTTTTTTTTAATTAACCACAACAGCACAACAAATATTAACATGTTTTAATGTTTTTAAAGTAGTCTGTTTAATTAAAACTAATGAAGGTGAAGAGTAATATTTGTGGTTTTCAGAAACAAACATGTTTTGAGCATACTTTAAGGAGAGAGAAGATTCTTACCTTTCCATTTCATTTATTTTTGGTTGCAGAACTTCAGATGGTGGCAAAGCTGTTGGCACCATAGAAGTCAGCGTCGTGAAGATGGGGGAGATTGAGGATGGGGAAGCCGACCACATCACCGCAGATGTGCAGGGACAAAAGGTAGGGTCTCAGTCAGCTCAATGCACAAATTTTAAATTAGAAACGATCAGTTTTGCCAGTTGCCTGAATCAACACCTCTGTGCACTATGAAATATTATTCATAAGCCAAATGAGAAATGAGCTCTGGAATTGGAAGTGCCATAAGCATGTTTGGTCCGCTGAACCAGAGGGTCTATTTGCACGGAACTCTGCAAAGCCATGCGCCATTCAACAACGCCTTCTTCTTCGCCCCGGGGCTCCCCGTGTTGACACTCTCCTCTCAGCTGGAACAAAAGTACTGATCACTGCTGCATTCCGCCCTAATTAACCCTACGTGAGACGCAAAGAAGATTCACGGAGGGCTACTGCCAAAAGTAACCACTTCTCTACTCTCAAAACCCTCTTTAGAAAGAAATGCATTTGAATTTAGATTTGTTTGTGAAGGAGCACAGATTTAATAATGCTGGGCCTTATAAACCTGCAGAGAGAGAAGTAGGAAATAGCGCAAAGTGGAGGAACAGCTTTGGAGGAGGGGCATCGCCAGCTGGAGGGGAAGCAGCTTCCCTGAACTGAGCATAAAGGTCCCAATGCATTATCAGTATGTGTCCAGGATTTTTTACTTTCTTTTCTCTAAGAAAGAGAAACTTGATGTAAGTATTAAACTAAATTCCCGTCTTAGGAATGCAGTCGCCTACTTTATTGAGGCACAGGGGATGGACTTAAAAACTGCATCTTTTCAAGAAAGATTTTGTGTATACACTATAATTCCTACCTTTTCATAAATGAGCATTTTCTAAGGATAAGGCCTTTAGTGACTTAGTTTCTGGCTTAGTGGCCCTTATCTAGGAGCATATTGAATTTGGGGTGCTGAGAAAAACATCTACATGAGAAATGCTGTTTATCTAACACAACAAATTAATTTTTGTCTAAAAAAAAAAATTAACGTTACAAAAGAAATAAAGAAATCTAAGACTGCCTTTCAAAAGAATATTGTTCTTGCTCCCAGAATAAGCTAGGGTCTTATCTGCGGGGCCAAGCCTTGTTCCTCTGCTCTCCCTCAGAACATAGCGAGGATCATGAAAATATTCCAGGGAGGCTCCAAGTTTGAATCTGGTTGCCTGATCATGTAAGGACTGTCAAGAATTTGCAGATCTTCTCAAGATTTGTGTATTCAAAACACTAGTGTGCCTCTTAGGATGTGTGCATCCGAGACCCCCAATTATGGGGCCCCTTTCATCAATCCCCCTTTCCTTTGGAGTTCTGTATAAGGTGCGTATTAGTCACCACCACATGGATGCTTGCCTCAAGATTAAGGAGGGAAGATTTGGAGGCCAGGTGGGGAACTGAGAACAGAAATAGACAATTGTGCCTAGACCTGTAGCAGTATGCCAGGAGACGAGTAGCAGAAACACTTCCCATTTCAACGGAGGCCTATTTTGACTGCTCCCAATCTATCACTAGCCCCCTCTCCAATTCCCTCAAAGCTTTGCCCACCGCCTGACTCCTTTACTCTGTTGCTATTATATAGTGCGAAATGAATCATACTCTTTTTCGTAAGCAGAGAACTTGATACGAGCCTAACCTAACTAGTATTTTGATGCCTTGCTACCCTTCTCAGGTCATTTTGCCCCCATATATTGAAGTGGTGTTTTAATCAGACATTCTTAGGCCATGGTCAGGGAAAAGGTAGAGTCCTAGGGGAGCTAAGGAGCATCTTAAAGCAGACACTATTTGTCCCTTTATTTTTCCCAAATACAAAATTGAAAATAATATAACTGATTTGACTTATAAGATATTTGCAGGAATATAATATTCATCATTCGTCAAACAATACTGCCTTCTATGTTCTAGGCATTCTACTAGGTTCTGGGTATTCAGCAATGAACCACATAAGACACAGATGCTGCCTTCTAGGGAGGTAAACAATAACAAAATAAACAAGTAATATTATTGATCAGATGGTACTATATGCTATCGAAAAAAATAAGGGTACAAGGACTACTAGGGAGTGTGGGCTGTGGCCCTTTTATACTGGGTGATCAAGGATAGATTCACTGGTAATAGGATATCTGAGCTGAAACATGCAGGAAAATAGGGGAGCAAGATGTGGGTATATGAGAGGAACAAGAATTCTAGGTAGAGTGAACAGCAGGGGCAAAGGTCCTGAGGTGGCAGGGTGCCTGTAAAATGACTGGAACTGGGGGTTGGAGAGGAAAGTGGTAGGAGTTGAGGATAAGGTCCACAGGCAGGGAAGACAGATTGTATACTCCCTTAGAGATCATTAGACTCTGAGCTAGATGCAAAGACAGTGGAGGATTTTTGAGTGTAGGTGCAAAGTGATCTGATTCATGTTTTAAGAGGACCGTTCTGGGGTGTTAGGTTGAGTATGGCCTAAAAGAAGCAAGGACGAAGAATGGAGCCTGTTTATTGCAAAGACTCAAGGCAGAGATGAAGATGAATTGATGAGTTGAATCAGAGAAAGTGAAATGTGGCCAGACTCCAAACTTTAACAACCATGATCTAAGGAATAAACTAACAAATGTAAAAGTGCTTAGCCAAGAAGTATCGGTCTTTGTCCTTTATGATCCTTGTCTTTACAGTTTGGTTAATTTTCTAGCCCAATGCATGGCAAATTGGTATGTTAGTTGATACTCAACATCATTAAGCTCCAAGAAATTTATGTATCTTATGTTTCTTCTTCTTGGTCACACCATCAGATGACACTTTTTAAAGCACTCATCAAAATCAATAGGCTTACAGTGCTATTGGAACAAAAAGCATGTGGTGTTTGTTATTCCTGCTCAGAATCACAAATACGAAGTTGTTACACTGAGAGCACACACAGTATAAGGGCGTAACCCTGAAAATATCCATCATAATGACAGCAATAAACAGTATACATAGCTGGAGGCTCCTTAAGCCTGTGCTTAAGGATTCCAAATCATTTTAATCTTTGCATTCTATGTAGCATCTAGCACAGCGTAAAAATGATTCTAGGGTCAACTGTAAAAAAATTAAACAGAAGAGGCTGAGGAAATAAGAACTATGGTTCTTGGCTTCAAAACTCTCAATTTAAATAGTAAGACAGTACACTTGGGAAACAATTGGGAAACAATTGAAGAAAATAATTAGTCCAAATATAAAAATATTTATTAATTTAATAAATATTTTTGGATATTTTCTGTTTATGTTCTGTGGATTTAAATCTTGACAGCATTGTGAATAGTAAAGCTTTAAAATACAATAAAGTTGCAAAATAAGAATGTTACTAGGTTAAAATTATTCTGAATATCTGCCTTCCAGTGTAGATGGAAGATACAAATGTATGAAAATTCTATTTCTGATCCATTTGGTAAAATAATACAGGCCTTCTATTAGGAAACAGAGTTGACTTTGATTATGAAGAGGCAGGGCTCCCTCCATGTAGAGAAGCAGTTTCTCAAGATAATAGCCTGATCCCTATGAATTACGGACTTCCTTACTAAAAGGGTTTAATCTAAACCATTTCTATAAATTATATTATAGGTGATAATCCTGTTTTAGAGAGGAGGATGGCTCAAAGCTATGTAACTATTATATTACATTATTATGTGGAAGGATATCAGGGACAAATCATGAAAGGATTTGAACACCAGTCTGAGAATATTGGATTTGATTGGACAGCAAATAACGGTTACACATTTTAGAGCAGAGCACTGGTAAGATATTAAGTTTATGAAAGATTATTTTAACAGCCATAGATGAACTAAAAAGTGTAGAGGAAATATTGGGAGTAAGAGAAAGAATTTTAAGTATGTCCAAGCATCACTGCACCTTGCTCTAGTGATTTGGGAAGTCCATTTTCCAAATAGCTGTGGAGTAAAAGAAACAATCACCTCTTGAGTTTTGATTTGGTCAGGAAAATGATTTAGAGAACATCAGATTATAAGAGCTGTTTACAGTTATTCATTCTTTCAGTAAAGTAGAACCTCAATAGAAACACTAAAGAAATTATGAGCACATTTTTCCCTATGAAGAAATTTCCTGAGTAATGTGATGAATGTTTATGATGGGGAATAAGTAGTGGACTATACGAATACAGAAGCAACATTTAAATCAATGTTTTAAATTATCGGTCTTTCTTCTCAAAATGTTTGACAGACATATGTCCATCATTAACAGTGACCTCAGTGGCCTAATTCTCCAAGGGGGCTAGTGCCTGGAGGAGGAAGAGTGGAGGGAACAGAGTTCGGAAATAGCCCAAACAATCTTGATACATTCTCCTGGGGAGGGTAATCTGAGCCCTTGGAGTCTCTTGAGTAAAGCCATGCATGCTACAGAAGATTGGCTGCTTCCCTCAGAACTCCTCACCAAAATAGTTTCTGGGTTTTCCTTTGTTCTGTTTTTATTTGCATTTGTTTATGTCTGATATAGTTGCTTTAAAAATTCACTCTCCTTTCCTCAAACTACCACACACACCTTTTGTGGCTAGTGAAAGAAGAAAACTCATTTGAAAAAATAAATGCCAGTCATGTTGGTGCCTGTGTGAAAATAGGTCTCTTGTCAGCTTTCTGGGACCAGAAGAGCTGCTTCCTCTATTAATTACAGTTTCAAAGAAAGTTAAGGAGAGTCCATCACTTAGTGCTACATGGTCTGGGATATTGTTGCCTATTCCTGCTTCACTCACTAGAAACATGGCAATGTGCTCTTCCGTGTTTCTGTCCAGAACAGTGTTGGTTCTGTAAAAGCTCATGAACTTAATCATAGATTATACATTCATGACCTCTGGACCAGCTTATTTACAAGTTATTTGTAATTTATAAATCAGATCAATTTGTTTATGAAGTGTCCTCACACTTTATGAGCAAGTGTTTGCATTGTTTTGCCAGACAAAAATCTCCTTTTGTCTTCTGTAATTTGATGGTACAACATATTTTATCTTTTATTTAAAACTTTTACGTGAAATCCAGAAAGTAATTTGTTTATTGATCCCAAACTATCTGAGGTGACAAATATAAAACCATCCAGCTTGTCAATGTGATTTGCTGTACTAGAAGATTTCTAGCATGTTGGAAACAATTTTCTTCCACTTTTTGCCTTCTTTCCTAAGTAGTTTTTAACTAGAACCAAGACTTAATCTATAATTATGCAGTACAATCATGTTAATTATGCAATACGATCATATATATGTAAGTAATCAAAAGTTAAACAAGCTTCATAAAATTAAAGCTGAAAGTTTTACAAAAATCTCGTTCAACTTTTTGAAACCATGTGCATAGCCTCAGGTTTTGGAAACAAAATGGAAGAATTCCATTTCTTAATTTCATTATTTTCACTTTTTCCTTTTATTCTTCCCTAGTGTGCACTGGTATGTGAATGTACAGCCCCAGAAAGTGTGAATGGAAAAGATAACTTACCTTTTTTGAAGGCAGGTATGTATCTCAGTTTTGGAAACTTACATTAGTTTCATACAGACCTAACGTTTTAATTTTCTGTGAGCTCAGTATTGAACCTGGGCAGCATCCTCACAGAATCATTTATGAACACAATAAAATAAGTATCAGTAGAGTATGAGTAGACATTGTTGACAAGTTCTTGTCTCATGGAGCCGAAGAATCTCTAGGACACAAAACGGTGAAGTTTAAGCGACGGTGAAAATAGAAAGGGAAGAAAATAGCTCTCCTGCGTGAGAGAGGTCCTGAATGGGTTACCACTAAAAGCTTTCACGGTCGGTCTTTTATAGGAAACTGACGAGTGAACTTGGTAAGTATCATGTCAATATCATGGTTGATTTGAGAATATCATTTCTATATTTAGAATGAACATGTTGCACCTGTAACTATCATGAGAACAAACAAGCTGTTCTTGTAAATATCATGAGCGCAAACAAAATGTTCTTGTAAATATCATGTCTGTTTCTCCACATCTGGGGTTTCTGTGAGCCTGGTTACATCGCCCCCTGAGTGACCCTAGTCCCCTACCTAGCCTTGCCTGTCCCTTACTCAACATTGACAATCTCATAAGAAAGATATAAAAATACTTTGGCTATTTGGCAAAACAAATTCCTTTTACCTTTGGATTTGGTATTATTTGAAACCAAAACAAGACACATTAGAAGACAGTAAGCTTTAGAAATATGAAGCTCTTATTTAGTTTGACATTTATTTATTTATTTGAGAGAGAGAGAGAGAGAGAGAGAGCATGATCTGGGGGGAGGGGCAGAGGAAGAGGGAGAAGCAGACTCCCTGCCAGGCTCCATCCCAGGACCCTGAGCCACCCAGGTGCCCCTAATTTGACTTTCTAATTATAGAATTCAAAACAAAGTTGTTAAAACAGATACAGGGATTCAGTAGGAAAAATTCATACAGGCATTTGTATGTTCCTGGGTGTGTATGTATAGAATATGTTGCTTACAGTAATATATTTAAATTTCAACAAGGCACTAAACCATCTATTAAATAACTTTGTGAATAAAATTGAAACCTATAGTACAATTAAAAAATGTAATATGTGTATGTAAATTATGGATCTACTTTTTTAATGATAATGTAAATTATGTTACCATTGATACTAAGAGTAAACAATGACTATTACAGTGACAAGCAGTAGGCTAAATGCCTCATATGTCTTGGCTTGCCTTCTGACCTGTGCTGTGAAAAAGGCACTGTCATTATCCTCATTTTACAGATGAGGAAATTGGTCAAGGTCACCTACCTGGCAAGTGTCAGGTCCAGAATTTAAATCCAGTTGTGATCCCAAGGCCTTTTTCTCTTAATTACTAGGCCATGCTATTACTAAAAAGCCATTAATTAAAGTAGGTGTAACAGCAGAACAAGCCTTGGTATTTTTCTAGCCCTGCCATGTCATATGTTTAAACAATGGCATAGATAGCATAATAATCAGCTTAGTGAGTGATACTGAATTTCAAAGGCTTACTAATACATAACTGCGGGATGCCTGGGTGGCTCAGTCGTTGAGCATCTGCCTTCGGCTCAGGTCATGATCCCAGGGTCCTGGGATTGAGTCCCATATCAGGCTCCCTGCTCGGCAGGAAGCCTGCTTCTCCTTCTCCCACTCCCCCTGCTTGTGTTCCTGCTCTCGCTATCTCTCTCTCTCTGTCAAATAAATAAATAAGATCTTTAATATATATATATATTTATATATATATAAAATATTAGCAGTTTTTCATTGCCAGAAACCTCTAGTAATAAGGAATGGAGAAAGGAAAGGCAACCCTTTGACTATGATTATACAGACAGAGAACCCAAATAAAATGTAATAACAACAAAAAAGCACAAATTATACTTACATAGAATGAGGGATTATACCAAAGAGGAGCAGCTACTTAGCCTATGAGCAAATGACATTTTTTTTAATTTCATTTAGGATGCAATATTGAAAGCGATGTACAATGAATAGTGATGAGTCTACCCAGACAGCCATGTATTCTAAAAGTACTCAATAAGTTTTCAGGCTGGTTAAAATAGCTAATACATCCTCAAATGGTCCTCCTCACATTTAGTTTTCCACCTGAAAATTGACCAAACCTTTAATCCTTTATTTTAAGGTATCCAGATAATCTATTTAATTTACTAAATGTCAATTTTGAGAAATAAAATTGAGTGTGGGACATATTAAATTCATGTTAAATACAGTTTGAATGAATCAGGTTATCACCACAATCATCTACACTATAATTATAAGATAACTTTTTAATAATTCACTCATGCAAACCTTGTAACTTTTTATGCACAAAGAAATGCCATTTTAAAAAACTGATTAATGTAAATTTCAAAGAGAAAGAGAAAAACGGCTTTCTAAGTAAGAAAATATATTACCTAAGGAAGAAAAGACGGAAGGAGCACTGTGAAAAATAAATCTGCACCTCCTATCTGTGCCATAAAATCTGTAAGGCATGAGTCTTAGGAGTGTACTAACTCTTCCAGATTACTAGGATACCATTCCCGATGCATAAATACTAATATGACAAAGACAACTGACATGGGACTGATGGAGGCAGCTGCATTCTGCAATTTAAATATACTTAGTGGAGTGATTGCTAACAGCCTTTCTCCTTTTATGGAGATGACAGTTTGAGTGGTGATACCCCACTTAGTTCTGACGATATTTCTCAATGTCTTTAGTCCACGCCACCCAGAGGAGCGCTCAGAGCCTAGGATGTTTGCCACAGATACTTTCTTTGAGCCTCTTACATTAGGGAAAGATTAGAGTAAATGTGAGTCAAATGTTACAAAAGCTAGATTTTATTTTTTTTTTAAGATTTTATTTATTTATTTGACAGAGAGAGAGAGTGACAACACAAACACAAGCAGGGGGAACGGGAGAGGGAGAAGCAGGCTTCCCACCGAGTAGGGAGCCCGATGTGGGACTCGATCCCAGGACCCTGGGATCATGACCCGAGCCAAAGGCAGACGCCCAACCACTGAGCCACCCAGGCGCCCCACAAAAGCTGGATTTTTAAAAAATGTGTTTAAAATACAACTAAGTACTCTCTGTGAAATGTTTCTGCTCAAAATACAAAAGTGCAGAGGGGCGCCTGGGTGGCTCAGTCGTTAAGCGTCTGCCTTCAGCTCAGGTCATGATCCCAGGGTGCTGGGATCGAGCCCCGCATCAGGCTCCCTGCTCAGCGGGGAACCTGCTTCTCCCTCTCCCACTCCCCCTGCTTGTGTTCCCTCTCTCACTGTGTCTCTCTCTGTCAAATAAATAAATGAAAGTTAAAAAAAAAAATACAAAAGTGCATTGTGCAGGATTTAGTACATATGAGTTTGGCCTGTGCATACCTTTGTCTTTTGTTCTATTTACTTTTCTATCTAAACTCAGCAACTTTGGAATTAATCTATTATAGTCCCATGTGGTTTTTTGTGTTTCTTTTTTTAATCTGTAGGCAAAGGGAGCTACTGACATTCTTTTCAAGTCTTTGTATTAATGTGTTATATGGAACTTCCCAGCCTCAAGTGAGTTATGAAGTACTTATTGAGTGAGTGGAAGAGAATACCATATCTCATAGCAGCTCTTCACTATTCTATTTATATCTCTAGAGGCTTGATTTATTATTCAGGAAATTCACTTATCTATTATAAGACTAACAAGAAAAAAAGCTCTTTCCCCTAAGTTCTCACCTTTTTTATGCCCTGCTTGCCTTGCAAGTTGAACGTATATCTTGGGAGTCTGGGGAGTAGAAGGCAGAAGGAGAGAAAGGACGAGTGGGGGGGCAGAATTTGCAATTCCTTAAGAAAGATATGTAAGTGCCTTAGCTATATGGGGAGACACATTCCTTTCAGCTGATGCATTTACATTCTCTGAAACTAGACACACTAGAGGACACAGTAAGTATTAGAAATGTGAAGTTCTTATTTGGTTTGACTCTCTAACTATGTTAAGTCGTAGCATAAAGTTGTTAAAACAGTAGATTTACTTCTCTCATTATTTGCTTATTCATTTGAGCAAAATGGTAGTAAGAACGCTTAAAATTACTTGGTGGTGGTGGGGTGGGGAGCAGAGAAGTACAGTCAGGCCTCTCCTCTCACATGCCCTGCTAAGTCACATCAGCTGAGGAACTTAGCTGCCCCAGAACAATAACAAACGGGTTCTTGTGGTATTAATGTAAGAGCACCGGACGGGCTGTCAGAAGAACTGGTGTCAAAGCCTAGATTTGCCAACCAGCAGCGTGACCCTAATACATGGGTCAGCCTCCTTGGACATCAATTCTTTTAAAATGACCACAGAAACCTGCACAGCCTTTGACTTCCTTTTCTGGCTCTCACATGTTTGAAGTCGATAGAGCATAATTTAGCTTATCCTGTTTTTCTGCTTTTTAGAAATATTTCATAAAATTTTTCATTTTAATCCCTTTCACATGGAGTCACATATTAATTTTTTGTCATTGTTGCAGATGTCTTTCTCAGAAGTTATTTCTATTTAATAAGCCTGACCAGAAAGATACCTTTTCAAAATTCTGTGAAGAAGATAATTCTCTCTAGAGTCCCAGTTCTCCCAGGATTCCTTGTAAAAGTATAAGGCTACAGAGTACTTCAGCCCATGGACCCTTCTGGCACTATGCCAAATCTGGGGAGCTAATGGGCCCTGTCACAACGTTTCCTCCTTTCTTCACATTTTGAGTGAGTTTTCCCCTGTCAGCAAGCATTAGATCTGATACAGCATCTTCCTTGGCTGAATTCCATACTGCTTGAGTCGTGAAATTATCCTTTATATTCTTTGAAGAGCACGTTCATGCTGTGTATTACCGTGCATGCCGTCCTCCATATTCACAGAGGGTATATCTGACAGCTGAGATTTCTGTGACCGTGTAAGTTGGAATCTAAATAAAAGTGAGGGGACTTCCCTGCTGTCCGTCCTAGATCCATGCAGTCCCTTTCCTGTTTGGAGAATTTATTGGTGTTTTGCATTTCTTGCTTCACAGATGAATCACACTTTTTCTCAAAATAGGCCACTATATCTTTGATTCTTTTTCTCAAATTAGAGTTAAGCCATCTACTACTTTGCAGAAGATGCTACATTATATGCTATTTAAGAAGAAGGAACATTGCTTATTTATTTCTGTATCTCCAGGACCAGGAATACAATAGGAACTCAATAAATGCTGTCAAATGGCTAATAGCAAGTGTATCATCATTTCAATTTATACTTCAGATAAATTACTGTCAAATTCTCATTTTAAACTGCCTCCAGTCAGTACAGCAGTCTTGAGGTTGTAAGTTCAAGCCCCACGTTGGGTATGGAAATTATTTAAAAAAAATGTTTCCTGCCTCATATGACACCATAGATTTTAGCTGCCTTTCACAATACCTAAATATTGGGGTAACATTCTCCTCACTAATACCCCCATCCAAAGCCATTCATGGCTCAGAATACATTAAGAGATTGTTAAAAATATGTCCCTCTTTACTCATTTTAAGTCCTGATGAATTCCAGCAGAAAAGCAAATTCCCTGTTTCCCCCTTTCTTTTCATTCATGAGCTATGAAATCTACAACTACCTTGTTGATTTTTAGATGATGTCATTTTATATAACCAAAGATATCTCTGTTGTATTTTCCCCACACTAATTTAAATAGATTTTGCCCTTGTATTTATTTGAGACAGAGAGAATGAGAGACAGAGAGCATGAGAGGGAGGAGGGTCAGAGGGAGAAGCAGACTCCCTGCCGAGCAGGGAGCCCGATGCGGGACTCGATCCCGGGACTCCAGGATCATGACCTGAGCCGAAGGCAGTCGCTTAACCAACTGAGCCACCCAGGCGCCCTTGCCCTTGTATTTATAAGTCTCTGCTATATAAAATTTGGAGCCATTTTGACCTTTCATACTGGCCCTTGATCCTTTACATTTACTCACCAGATTTCTTTGCTCTTGGCTGTTTTAACAAATATGATAGAGTCCGTTAACTTTGCTCTTTTGGAATTTCCATATATTTTCATTACTGTGTACTAATATATTTAGAATGTTAAATAGCTTCAGTGGAAGAGTGAATTTCATTATCTAATAATCAAAAGAATCATCTCTTAGACACCTTTAAATGCTTCAGCTATCTCCCTGTAGCAAGTCCATTACCTCCTTCACTGCCCATCTCGGGTAAAACTAGAAGGAAAATAAAGGCAAGAAGATGATATGGCCAAAAAGCTAACATTTTGTGGACAAATAGGAGGAGGCCTTCCTCTTAATCAGGTTTTTTTCATCCTTCATTCCGATGCCTGTGCTTCCTTAAAGTGAGGTTTTCAGTTATGTTCTTTACTCTTACATGTTTCTCTCTCAGTTCACACAGTTGTTGGTGATCTAACTGTTCTTTTGGGGAAAGTAATGGTGGGAAACATCTGAGTTGCAAGGGTTAAGCTTATTTCTGTGGAATGTTTGTATTTACTGGGCACTGTGCTAGGTGTGGGAGATAAAATGAGGACAAGAAAAACAGCACCATCCTGGCCTTCACAAAGTTTACACTCCAGTGGGTGGCATGGAATAATAAGGAGTCAGTTGTGGCACAACTGGTTAAGAACCATGACAGAGATGGGGATGGGAAGGACAAAGGAGACAAACCTATAGGAAGAGACGGGGTAGAAGCCAAGGAAGTCTTCCTGGAAGAGGTGCTAGCACAGCTGAGTTTACTGATAGCCAGGAAGGAGGAATGTTCCTTTGAGACGCAGGGAATTCTTTGAACAGAAGGAAATTGGTGAGAAGCAACTTGAGTTCAGAGAATTATAGGTCATTTCAGGTTGCTCAGCATAAAATATGAGCCACCTTCTACCTTTACTACTGGTATCCTTTAATTACTGAATCAGAATGAACAGAGCAAATCATTCAAACTGGAAAGAGTGATGCAAATCACTTTCTGACCATCTAAAATCCAAATTCTACACACTAAACTCACCAATTATCATCAACTCGAGACTAAATGCCCACAAAATATTATCTTTATGTCCTATTCTGACATCTGTAATAGTTTTTCTTATTCTTGGCCTTAAATTAAAGATGGAGGGCCAAGAACTATGGCTTTGGCTAGATTACAGAAACAGCACTTTGTCCAACACAGCCCATATCCTATTTTCTATTCCATTCTTTTTCTTCTTTAAAAAACAACACACACAATAATATAATTTAGATTTTATAACAAACCTAGAGAAAAGTAACTAAACCATTTTTAGGAGTTCATTTTTTAAACAATTGATTTGATCTTTTTTTTTTCATCTTTATTGTTCTTAAAAGAGATCTCTCCTTGCTGTGTTTTCCGAGTTCCTCTCATGTCTTCTGGCCACCTCTTTTCCATAACCATGCTTAGGATAGCGTTTTAGTGATTTCTATTTAGGTTTTTCAGTTCTTATCCAATCTTAAAAAGAGCCAACCTACATTTCAGATGTATATAAATCTAAGATATTTCCAAGTACAAATGAGGGAATGTCAGTATCTAATTGGATTACACAGACTTATCTTTAGTAAGTATAATGTAGCATTTGGAAAACAGGCAATGCATGTACACTCAGCTGAATAATTAAACTATTAAACAACTGCATAGTTAAAAGCTACAGAATGAATTCTCTACAAGAATCTGCAGGACATTAAACTAATGATTTTTGTAAGGCTTAAAGCCAATAAAGTCAGACTCCATTTAAATATGTGACGTCTACCACCTCCTGAATGCGAGAAAGTTCACGAAGATAATCACAGATGAGCTTCCTCTCCAGAGATACATTAAAGACAACTGGAGGAAATAAGCATTTGGCTTTTTGATGACCCTTTTGTCTCTGAATCTAAATTTGTAAATTTCTTGTTTGTCTACTGACATTCCTAAAACAGGCACAGGAAAAAAAAAATCATTCTTGTGGTATCTCTCTGGTTTATCTTTTCTGCCCTAGTTTGCTTTTAACAGCGATGCTTTGTTGTTTTCCTTTATGTATTGTCTATGCGTTGGCATTGTTGAACATTTCTTTGGCATCTTTATTTTGATAATTCACAATTAAACAGCTTAGCTTTCACAATTGCTGAGCATGTTACCTTGGTAAAGAAGTCTGCTACAGTGTCTGAGAGAAACAATATAGAAATTTGAGTTGTGCTGCAAACTGGGGGGAAAATCTGCCATTTATTTTCTATTCCTGTGCTCACCATAGGGAGTGGACCTCAAGGGGAATGTATCAATATTTGGACCAGCTTAGAACTTTTATTAAGTCATCCCAAGACCATGATGTGGTCCAGAATATCTCCACTACTTTTCTCTTGGCAGAATCTGTCATATGATGTTTTTAGCAATTGTTTTGGCAGAAACAGTGAAAAAAATGAGGAGCATACACACAGGGGTCTCTAAAGAATTTATAATAGATATTAGATCGTATTCTGAGTAGACAGGCCTATTGTATGGTCAGAAATACATCTTCTATAAAAAAAGAAAATTGGCATCAATGAAAAGCCAGAGCTGAAAGTGATGGACTCATTCCCATAGCTGGAATGAGTGTGCAAAATTGTTAGAATTGTATCTCTTCTATAGGGAAGAAACTTAAAAAAAATTGACACAAGTATTCATCATTTATGATCCATTCATTGTTCAGTATTTGGTGCATGAATACCATGCCTTACTTTTATGTGAAGACGATAAAATCTCCCCATTTTAAACACAATAAGAATTTTGAGTTAAGAACATATTATCTGGTCTTTTTTGTAACCAGTGCAATAAATTTGCATGGTAGTAAAAAGTTGAGACATATTTTTGTTCCATTTTTTAAGTCATATTCCATTATATGGTATTTTAAGATACCCAGTAGGTGTTCTTGCTTTATGCGTAGTAGGTGTTTAATAAGGAATGCTGCTGGATTAAATGGGGTTGTAAGGTGGATCCCACTATAGCTACATTGAAATCCTGATTTAGTACTAATGTTTGGAGACCTGAGTTTCAGAAGATCACAACCTGTAACATAAAAGTTAGATGGGAGACATAATTGGGATTTTCTTTTGGATGATCAAGTTGCCTGATTTTTTTTTTTTTTAATTTGTCCCAAGTGTTTTCCTTAAAAACAGGAGCATTCCCACAGAGTCCTTGTATGATATGTACCAAGTGGTCAGAGGAGAGTTCTGGAGCTCATTAATCCAACTGCCCTTGATTTCTGCTTAAGCTATTTCAGTGAAGATTTATATTTATATACACTGAAAAGCATTAAAATAAAAACAATATAATCAAAAATGGAAAGACTAGCTTTGGGATAACTGAGAAAATGAAAAATTTTGTATTTTGTAACTTGATTCAAAATACAAATTTTCTAAAAAATTATTACTTTATAAAAGGCAAGAAAAATGAAGGATTCTTACAAAAATTCCATATAATCTTGAAGAAAAAACCCTCAGAGGTTTAAAAGCAGCACATATACTGAGGATCCATAAGCCAAGTAATTGAATATTCACTTAGGTTACTAAGAAAAAATTTGGGCATTTCAGAGACTGTCTTACTATAAAAGAATGTGTTTATATTCCTGATCATGTTAGCTGTATTAGAATTCATGAGATCCCATAAATAGTTTAACCTGACTGACACTATGTTGACTTCAATAGATACTTTTTTTTATTCTCAGACTCTAGAGATGGAACAGTAGAGGTTGTAGTAAAATTCTTACATCTTTGAAACATTGTCACTTTAAAAATGAATAAGATATCATAGTTTCTTTTATTGGCTGGCTTATATTTCAGATGAAAGAAAATATATCTGATGAGGCCTAATATCCAAAATATATAAAGAAATCATAAACTCAATAGCAAAAAAAACCAATCAGTTTAAAAAAAGGGCAGAGGATCTGAATAAACATTTTTCCAAAGAAGACATACAGATGGCCAACAGGTACATGAAAAGATGCTCAATATAACTAATCATCAGGGAAATGCTAATCAGAACCACAATGAATGGTCACCTCATACCTATTATAATGGCTATTATCAAAAAGACAAGAAATAACAAGTGTTAGAAAGGTTGTGTAGAGAAAAAGGAACTCTTGTGCACTGTTAGTAGGAATGTAAATTGGTGTAGGCACTATGAAAAACAGTATGGAGGCTCCTCAAAAAATTAAAAATAGAATTTCTGTATGATCCAGCAGTTCCATTTCTGGGAATATATCCAAAGGAAATGAAAACACTAGCTTGAAAAGATATCTGGCACCCCCAGGTTCATAGCAGCATTATTTACAATGTAGCCAAAACATGGAAATAACCTAAGTGTCCACTGATGGGTGAATGGATAAAGAAATGCGTGATATATATAATGGAATATTACTCAGCCATAAAAAAGAATGAAATCTTACATATGTGACAATATGAATGAACCTTAAAGGAATTATGCTGTGAGGTCAGTCAGACACAGAAAGATAAATATCATATGATCTCTCTTACATGTGGAATCTAATAAATAAATAAATAAATAAAACAAAAAAACAAGGTCTTAGATACAAAGAACAGATTGGGGGTTGCCAGAGGTAGGGGGTGGAAATGGTTGAAATTGGTGAAGGACGTCAAAAGGTACGTATTTCCAATTATAAAATAAGTAAGTCTTGGGGATATAATATACAAATTGATGACTATTGTTAATAATACTGTATTTGAAAGTTACTAAGAGAGTACACCTCAAAAGTTCTCATCACAAGAAAAAAAATTTGTAACTATGATGGTGACAGACCTTAACTAGACTTATTGTGGTGATCATTTTGCAACAGCATGCAAATACTGAATCATTACATTGTACACCTGAAACTAATGTAATATGTCAATCACATCTCAATAAAAAAAGAAAGAAAATAAATACAATTAATTTTATCTGTGGATCTGTGATATAATCTAATTGATAAAACTTAGAGATAATATTTATGTTAAAAATATAATC
Source organism: Neomonachus schauinslandi (assembly GCF_002201575.2). Classification (NCBI taxonomy): domain Eukaryota; kingdom Metazoa; phylum Chordata; class Mammalia; order Carnivora; family Phocidae; genus Neomonachus; species Neomonachus schauinslandi. Next base: position 83,723,614 of record NC_058404.1, read on the forward strand.
TCTTTGGACATACAACTCTAGATTTTAAATATTTTGTCTCAACATACTGGAAATATCTGTCTTCTGGCTTCTATTGGTGCTTTTGAAAAGTAAACACTGGCTAATTCTTAGTTGTGGATAAGTAGGTATACTGGAAACTTTGAGTCTGGTTGTTAAAGAATGGGAGGTTTGAAATCAAGGTTTCTGATGTAGCATCAATTCTGATAATGATAATGTCTAGACTATACTTCTGAGAATGGATGATTGCAGAGGAATGGGTGAATAGATCCTCATTTTAATGTTCAGAAAGCTATTGTATATTTACCCAAGTAGTGAATGAGATATGGTCTTAAAGAACATTAAACTTTTGAAAGGAATTTTACCCTATACATTGAGGAGATCTGGCTCATATAACCCATGCTCCATTTTAGTATCAAATTTTGTTTTAAATCAGCTTTATTGGTAAACTGGAGTCAAATAATTATAGGTACTTGACTGGCAATTGACTGATATTTTATTGCCCACTAAGCTTTGGTATCTGAGTGTAACGAAGGCAATCATTGCTCACCAGCAGTGGAAATAAATTTCTGACCGAAATAAATGGCTGGGGAATGTGGTAGAAGGCCTCATGAAAATGTATCAAATATTATCTTAATTATCTGGCTCTCCACTTTTTCCCTTAATCTTTTAAAATACTTGATGGCACGATCTTGTTACTTCTTCCCTAAACACTTCCCACCCACAAATACAGTTTGTTCGCAACCTCATTGTCTTGCTTCTGGTAATATGTGGTATTAGGAAAGTATGTTATTGACTCACTGGCATTAAAGTATGCATAATATTTAAATTGTAATAGCTCTTAAGCCAAGGAATGGACCTTTCTAGCATTTAAGAAAAAAAACATTTTTAGTAGTGGGCCGTTTGAAACCTCTGAAATAACATGTCAGTTCTCACCTACTGTATAAGTGAGCAAAGTTGACTAACAATTATCAGAAGAAATTAAGTAATATAATTTTTGTGTGTATTATATATAAATACATATATTTCATATATACTTATAAATACATATGCTTTAACAAAATCTTTAAAAGAGGGGCGCCTGGGTGGCTCAGTCGGTTAAGCGTCTGCCTTCGGCTCAGGTCTTGATCCCAGGGTCCTGGGATCAAGTCCCGCATCAGGCTCCGTGCTCAGCGGGGAGTCTGCTTCTCCCTCTGCCTGCCGCTCCCCCTACTTGTGCTCTCTCTCTCTGTGTCAAATAAATAAATAAAATCTTTTTAAAAAAATCTTTAGAAGAGGAAGAAATTAATGAGACACACAATAGCCACATTTATATATTGGAACTTGATCATTTCTTATTTATTTATTTAAAAGATTTTATTTATTTGACAGAGAGAGACACAGTGAGAGAGGGAATGCAAGCAGGGGGAGTGGGAGAGGGAGAAGCAGGCCTCCCACCGAGCAGGGAGCCCGATGCGGGGCTCGATCCCAAGACCCTGGGATCATGACCTGAGCCGAAGGCAGACGCTTAACGACTGAGCCACCCAGGCGCCCCTTGATGTATCATTTTTTAATTTAATAAAGACTACATGTCCCAGAAGCTAGTAAAAAAAAAGAACAAAATTCTTAGAAATTCAAATACATTAGTGAATTATGATAAAATTCACTAATGTATGATACAAATATGATTAAACCAATAATTACAGTGGTACACTGATTAATGATCTTATTAACTGATCTTTCTCTAATGGGCATATATTTATAATTTAACTATTAACCTTTTGTGTTTTTCTTCCTTCCCAGTGCTAAAAAACCCGGTGTGTAAATTATATAGATTTCCCACATCTGACAATAAGTGGATGCGAATCCGGGAGCAGATGTCAGAGAGCATACTTTCTTTTCATATTCCTAAGGAATTGATTTCTCTTCACATAAAAGAAGATTTGTGTAGGTAAGAGAAAATAATTTACGATTGTCTCTCATTTTTTCTATAAAACATTTTTTCTTAAAGTATGATTATAACATAAAAATCTCGACTTGCCACTGTCCAGTATTGGTGGCCACTAACCCTGCTGGCTGTTAATCATTTGAAATGCTACTAGTCCAATTTGAGATGTTCTTGATGTATAAAATAGAGATTTTGAATTCTTATCACACAAACAGAAAAAGACTGACTTTATAATGCATTATTAAAATTTAGGGTATTTTAGGGTTAAATAAAATATATTATTAATTTCATCTGCTTTTTTTAACTTTAAAAATATGAGTACAAGAAAGTTTAAAATTACATATATGACTCTCATTTATGACTTGCATTATACTTCTATTGTATAGTTGGTGTCTAGCTAATAACCTGAGTTTTGACCTTGCTAATAATCCTTTTGTCTTTACCTCATCTGCTTATGATTACTGTTTCTGTAAGAAATTCCTACTTGACTGTTCTTTGGACTACTCATCTGTAACAAGACTTTCAGATATTTTGGGTCTAAAAACTTGTATTTATTTATTTTTTTTTTTAAGAGAGAGAGCGTGGGGGAGGAGCAGAGGGAGAGAGAGAATCTTAAGCAGGCTCCCTGCCCAGCGTGGAGCCCAATGCGGGGCTCAGTCTCATGACCCTGAGATCAAGACCTGAGCTGAAATCAAGAGTCAGCCGCTTAACTGTGCCATCCAGGCACCCCCTTAGATGACTGATAAAGTATGCTATATGAACGGACAGTGTCGTCGTACGGCAAACTTTAATCTGTTGCCATAATAAAACAGAAAGATCTGGGAACTGATTGTTAATAAGAATATCTCTGAGCCATGACAACTCGAACAATTTATTTTTTCCACCTTATAAACCTCTAGTGACTTTAAAAATACTGAATACTACATTATATTAAATACTGTTAAGGCTGTAAATTTCAGAAAATTGGCAAATATTTTTGTAACATTTGTAATTGATGAAATACATAGCAACGTGTGAAATGTCTAAAATTTGGATCTCTGGCCTATGTCCACATTAATACACCAAGTTACTTAATAGTAGTGTACCCTTTCAGTAGACTCTGTAGTCCCCAAGCATGTTGTATTGATCTAAACCAGTGAGCAAACAATGGACAAGGCAGGTCAAATCTGGCAGTATTACAGTATATTTTAGGGTAGGAATGACTGCACAAATACTATATTTCTGAGTGAGGAGTAAGAGAAAGAAAAAGAAAAGAAAACAGAGAGCCTAGATTTTAGAGAAAATCAGACAGGAAACTGGGTTGTAAGAAAACAGCCTGGATTGAGGGGAAATAAAGATTGAAAGAGAGACAGAAGATAGATATTTGAGAGTAGCAGATTGAGGATAATCAGACCACAGAAATCAGATGAAAGGTATTGTCTCAGGACAAGAGAAGCTGTAACATGTTCAAGAACCTAAGTTGACTACCTATAAGAGCTGGCTACAAGGATGAATTAATGTAAGCCAAATTATTCAATATTATCCTTACCTAGAGCTAGTACTAAGCGTATGTAATGGGCAAAACAAATTCCCAGGAAGGATAAGCAAACTTAGGGAGTTTGGATCTTTGAAGTCATAAAAGAATTATCAACCTCAGCATTGTTACATTCGAGATTATGGGACACTAAGAACCATTCCTACTAGTGTTATGTAAAGATCACATTTCACATGGAAGGTTTGGAGAGGATTACTGTTCCTCACAGGGGTTGCAGAATAAGGAAGAAGTCCGTAGACAAGCATGAGTTAGAGGTCATCACAGTGCCTTTATTTCAGCTGAGAACCACAGACGAGGATTTGATAGATGTGGTGGATTTAAGAAGTTAGAGTTAGACCTTGCCCTAAAAATAACTCCTGATAACTCAATCTAAGTTAGCCAGGCCTAAATTCTCACTAAAATATCTGTATCATGCCAGACCCTCCTGGCCAGCAAAGTTTCTGTTGAAAAATCCAATGATAGCCTTATGGGTTTGCCTTGTACGTAACTGTTTTCTTTTCTCTTGGTGGTTTTAAAATTCTCTATTTATCACTACTTTTGCCATTTTAAATACTGTGTATCTTGGTGTAGACCTTCTTGGGTTGATCTTATTGGGGAGTTTCTGTGCCTCCTGGAACTAGATTTCTGTTTCCGTTCCCAAATTTAGGAAATTTTCAGCTATTATTTCTTCAAATAAATTTTCTGCCTCTTTTTTTTCTCTTCTTCTGGGATCCCTGTAATCTATTAATCGTGTTACTGGGTATTTACCCAAAGAATACAAAAACACTAATTCAAAGGAATACATTCACCCCTGTGTTTACTGCAGCATTATTTACAATAACCAAATTATGAAAGCAGCCAAGTATGCATCAAAGGTGAATGGATAAAGCATATATATATATATGTGTGTGTGTATATACACACACACACACACACACAATAGAATTAGTCAGCCATAAAAAAGAATGAAATCTTGCCATTAGCTACAAATGGATGGATCTAGTGAGTATAATACTAAGTGAAATAAGTCAGTCAGAGGAAGACAAGTACCATATGATTTCACTCATATGTGGAATTTAAGAAACAAAACAAATGAACAAATAAAAAAAAAGAGACAAACCAAAAAACAAACCCTTAACTATAGAGAACAAACAGATGGTTACCAGAGGGGAGGTAAGTGGGGGGATGGGTGAAATAGGTGAAGGGGATTAAGAGTACAATTACTGTGATGAGCACTGAGTAATGTATGGAATTGTTGAATCACTACACCTGAAATGAATATAAAACTGTGTGTTAACTATGCTGGAATTAAAATTTTAAAAATAATCTATAAAGACACAAAAATTGGAAAATTACGACCATTCACAAAACATGGAAATCTATTAACATACTACTACATTGTTAAAATAAAAAATAATACTACCTTATTATTATACTACATACTATATATAACATAGTTGCTTAGAATAATGTTTTGGGTTGAAAATCTTTTTTTTAAGGTTTTGTTTTTTTTTTTGAGAGAGAGAGGGAGCGAGGGCATGAGCAGGGGGAGGGGCAGAAAGAGAAGCAGACACCCCACTGAGCAGGGAGCCCCATGCAGGGCTCAATCCCACGACCCCTGGATTGTGACCTGAGCCAAAGGCAGACGCTTAACTGACAGAGCCACCCAGGCACCCAGGGTTGAAAATCTTAATTGACAGACCACTAATGCTATTTCATCTAAAACTATAGCAAGCTAGTGAGAAAGAGAATGAAGAGAAAGACTCCTAATATTGCCCCAGTCTGTCTGTTTTTTTTTTTTTTTTAAGACTTATTTACTTATTTATTTGAGAGAGAGTGGGGATAGGGGCAGAGGGAAAGGGAGAGAGAGAATCCCAAGCAGACTCCCTGCTGAGCCCAAAGCCTGACATGGGGCTCAATCTCAGGACCCCAGGATCATCACTGAAAATAAAATCAAGAGTCAAACACTTAACTGACTGAGCCACCCAGGTGCTGTGCCTCAGTCTGTCTTTTGTCATTAGTTTAGAGACTCCCTTAAAAAGGCTGAGCAGCTGACCTTCTGCATGTCTACTACTTTTGAGTCCTCCACAGTGCTATCTTTAACCCCTATCTCCTCTCTACTCCTGTTAATATCTCTCTGTCTATCCATTCACTGACAGTAAATCCCAGGGGGAAATAATGAGTAGGGGACGAGGAGAAAGCAGACTATTCCATATATCATCTGCTTTCTCCACCACCTTTTCTTTTTTTTTTAAATTTTTTATTGTTATGTTAATCACCATACATTACATCATTAGTTTTTGATGTAGTGTTCCATGATTCATTGTTTGTGCATAACACCCAGTGCTCCATGCAGAACATGCCCTCTTTAATACCCATCACCAGGCTAACCCATCCTCCCACTCCCCTCCCCTCTAGAACCCTCAGTTTGTTTCTCAGAGTCCATTGTCTCTCATGGTTTGTCCCCCCGTCCGATTTCCCCCCCTTCATTCTTCCCCTCCTCTATCTTCTTTTTTTTTCTTAATGTATTGCATTATTTGTTTCAGAGGTACAGATCTGTGATTCAATAGTCTTACACAATTCACAGCGCTCACCACAGCACATACCCTCCCCAATGTCTATCACCAAGCCACCCCACCCCCCACTCCAGCAACCCTCACTTTATTTCCTGAGATTAAGATTTCCTCATATCAGTGAGGTCAAATGATACATGTCTCTGATTGACTTATTTCGCTCAGCATAGCACCCTCCAGTTCCATCCACGTCGTTGCAAATGGCAAGATCTCATTCCTTTTGATGGCTGCATAATATTTCATTGTATATATATACCACTTCTTTTTTATCCATTCATCTGTCGATGGACATCTTGGCTCTTTCCACAGTTTGGCTATTGTGGACATTGCTGCTATAAACATCGGGGTGCATGTACCCCTTCAGATACCTACATTCATATCTTTGGGGTAAATACCCAGTAGTGCAATTGCTGGATCGTATGGTAGCTCTATTTTCAACTTTTTGAGGAACCTCCATACTGTTTTCCAGAGTGGTTGCACCAGCTTGCATTCCCCCAACAGTGTAGGAGGGTTTCCCTTTCTCCGCATCCCCGCCAACATCTGTCATTTTCTGACTTGTTAATTTTAGCCATTCTGACTGGTGTGAGGTGGTATCTCATTGAGGTTTTGATTTGGATTTCCCTGATGCCGAGAGATGTTGAGCACTTTTTCATGTGTCTGTTGCCCATTTGGATGTCTTCTTTGGAAAAATGTCTGTCTTCTGCCCATTTCTTGATTGGATTATTTGTTCTTTGGGTGTTGAGTTTGATAAGTTCTTTATAGATTTTGGATACTAGCCCTTTATCTGATACGTCATTTGCAAATATCTTCTCCCATTCTGTCGGTTGTCTTTTGGTTTTGTTGACTATTTCTTTTGCTGTGCAAAAGCTTTTTATCTTGATGAAGTCTCAATAGTTCATTTTTGCTCTTGCTTCCCTTGCCTTTGCCAATGTTTCTAGGAAGAAGTTGCTGCAGCTGAGGTCGAAGAGGTTGCTGCCTGTGTTCTCCTCTAGGCTTTTGATGGACTCCTGTCTCACATTGAGGTCTTTCATCCATTTTGAGTCTATTTTTGTGTGTGGTGTAAGGAAATGGTCCAGTTTCATTCTTCTGCATGTGGCTGTCCAATTTTCCCAACACCATTTGTTGAAGACACTGTCTTTTTTCCATTGGACATTCTTTCCTGCTTTGTCAAAGATGAGTTGACCATAGAGTTGAGGGTCCATTTCTGGGCTCTCTATTCTGTTCCATTGATCTATGTGTCTGTTTTTGTGCTAGTACCATACTGTCTTGATGATGACAGCTTTGTAATAGAGCTGGAAGTCCGGAATTGTGATGCCGCCAGCTTGACTTTTCTTTTTCAACATTCCTCTGGCTATTCGACGTCTTTTCTGGTTCCCTACAAATTTTAGGATTATTTGTTCCATTTCTTTGAAAAAAAGTGGATGGTATTTTGATGGGGATTGCATTGAATGTGTAGATTGCTCTAGGTAGCATTGACATCTTCACAATATTTGTTCTTCAAATCCATGAGCATGGAACGTTTTTACATTTCTTTGTGTCTTCTTCAATTTCTTTCATGAGTATTTTATAGTTTTCTGAGTACAGATCCTTTGCCTCTTTGGTTAGATTTATTCCTAGGTATCTTATGGTATTGGGTGCAATTGTAAATGGGATCAACTCCTTAATTTCTCTTTCTTCTGTCTTGTTGTTGGTGTATAGGAATGTCACTGATTTCTGTGCATTGATTTTATATCCTGCCACTTTACTGAATTCCTGTATGAGTTCTAGCAGTTTTGGGGTGGAGTCTTTTGGGTTTTCCACAAAAGTATCATATCATCTGCAAACAGTGAGAGTTTGACTTCTTCTTTGCTGATTTGGATGCCTTTGATTTCTTTTTGTTGTCTGATTGCTGTGGCTAGGACTTCTAGTACTATGTCAAATAGCAGTGGTGATGGTGGACATCCCTGCCGCATTCCTGACCTTAGGGGGAAGCTCTCAGTTTTTCCCCATTGAGAATGATATTCGCTGTAGGTTTTTCATAGATGGCTTTTATGATATTGAGGTATGTATCCTCTATCCCTATACTCTGAAGAGTTTTGATCAAGAAAGGATGCTGTACTTTGTCAAATACTTTTTCTGTATCTATTGAGAGGATCATATGATTCTTGTTCTTTCTTTTGTTAATGTATCACATTGATTGATTTGTGGGTGTTGAACCAACCTTGCAGCCCAGGGATAAATCCCACTTGGTCGTGGTGAATAATCCTTTTAATGTACTGTTGGATTCTATTGGCTAGCATTTTGGTGAGAACTTTTGCATCCATGTTCATCAGGGATATTGGTCTGTAATTCTCCTTTTTGATGGCGGTCTTTGTCTGGTTTTGGGATCAAGGTTATGCTGGCCTCATAAAATGAGTTTGGAAGTTTTCCTTCCATTTCTATTTTTTGGAACAGTTTCAGAAGAAGAGGTATTAATTCTTCTTGAAATGTTTGGTAGAATTCCCCTGGGAAGCCATCTGGCCCTGGGTTTTTGTTTGTTGGGAGATTTTTGATGACTGCTTCAATTTCCTTGGTGGTTATAGGTCTGTTCAGGCTTTCTATTTCTTCCTGGTTCAGTTTTGGTAGTTGATACATCTCTAGGAATGCATCCATTTCTTCCAGATTATCTGATTTGCTGGCATATAGTTGCTCATAATATGTTCTTATAATTGTTTGTATTTCTTTGGTGTTGGTTGTGATCTCTCCTCTTTCATTCATGATTTTATTTATTTGGGTCATTTCTTTTTTCTTTTTGATAAGTCTGGCCAGGGGTTTATCAATCTTGTTAATTCTTTCAAAGAACCAGCTCCTAGTTTCATTGATCTGTTCTACTGTTCTTTTTGTTTCTATTTCATTGATTTCTGCTCTGATCTTTATGATTTCTCTTCTCCTGCTGGGTTTAGGCTTTATTTGCTGTTTTTTCTCTAGCTCCTTTAGGTGTAGGGTAAGTGTGTGTATTTGAGACCTTTCTTGTTTCTTGAGAAAGGCTTGTATTGCTATATACTTTCCTCTTAGGAGTGCCTTTGCTGCCTCCCAAAGATTTTGAACAGTTGTGTTTTCATTTTCATTGGTTTCCATGAATTTTTTTAATTCTTCTTTAATTTCCTGGTTGACCCATTCATTCTTCAGTAGGATGCTCTTTAGCCTCCATGTATTTGAGTTCTTTCCGACTTTCCTCTTGTGATTGAGTTCTGGTTTGAAAGCATTGTGGTCTGAAAATAGGCAGGGAATGATCCCAGTCTTTTGGTACCAGTTGAGACCTGATTTATGACCTAGGATGTGATCTATTCTGGAGAATGTTCCATGGGCACCAGAGAAGAATGTGTATTCCGTTGCTTTGGGATGGAATGTTCTGAATAGATCTGTGAAGTCCATTTGGTCCAGTGCGTCATTTAAAGCCTTTATTTCCTTGTTGATCTTTTGCTTAGATGATCTGTCCATTTCAGTGAGGGGGGTGTTAAAGTCCCCCACTATTATTGTATTGCTGTCAATGTGTTTCTTTCATTTTGTTATTAATTGGTTTATATAATCGGCGGCGCCCATGTTAGGGGCATAGACATTTACAATTGTTAGATCTTCTTGTTGGATAGACCCTTTAAGTAGGATATAGTGCCCTTCTTCATCTCTTATTACAGTCTTTGGTTTACAATCTAATATTTCTGATATAAGGATTGCCACCCCAGCTTTCTTTTGGTGTCCATTAGCATGGTAAATGGTTTTCCACCCCCCCACTTTCAATCTGGGGGTGTCTTTGGGTCGAAAATGAGTCTCTTGCAGACAGCATATCGATGGGTCTTATTTTTTAATCCAATCTGATAGCCTGTGTCTTTTGATTGGGGCATTTAGCCCATTTACATTCAGGGTAACTATTGAAAGATAGGAATTTAGTGCCATTGTATTGCCTGTAAGGTGACTGTTACTGTATATTGTCTGTGTTCCTTTCTGGTCTATGTTGCTTTTAGGCTCTCTCTTTGCTTAGAGGACCCCTTTCAATATTTCTTGTAGGGCTGGTTTTGTGTTTGCAAATTCCTTTAGTTTTTGTTTGTCCTGGAAGTTTTTTTTATCTCTCCTTCAATTTTCAATGACAGCCTAGCTGGATATAGTATTCTTGGCTGCATATTTTTCTCATTTTGTGCTCTGAATATATCATGCCAGTCCTTTCTGGCCTGCCAGGTCTCTGTGGATAGGTCTGTTGCCAATCTAATGTTTCTGCCATTGTACATTACAGATCTTTTGTCCCAAGGTGCTTTCAGGATGTTCTCTTTGTCTCTGAGACTCGTAAGTTTTACTATTCGACGTCGGGGTGTTGACCTATTTTTATTGATTTTGAGGGGGGTTCTCTGTGCCTCCTGTTTTTTGATGCCTGTTTCCTTCCCCAAATTAGGGAAGTTCTCTGCTATAATTTGCTCCAATATACCTTCTGCCCCTCTCTTTCTTCTTCTTCTGGGATCCCAATTATTCTAATGTTGTTTCGTCTTACCATATCGCTTATCTCTCGAATTCTGCCCTCATGACCCAGTAGTTGTTTATCTCTCTTTTTCTCAGCTTCTTGATTTTGCATCATTTGGTCTTCTATATCGCTGATTCTCTCTTCTGCCCCCATTTTTGATTGCACCTCATTAGTAGCCTTTTTGATTTTGACTTGGTTAGATTTTAGTTCTTTTATTTCTCCAGAAAGGGTTTCTCTAATAACTTCCATGCTTTTTTCAAGCCCAGCTAGTATCTTTAAAGTCATGATTCTGAACTCTAGATCCGACATCGTACTAATGTCCGGATTGAGTAGGTTCCTGGCAGTCAGTACTACCTCTTGTTCTTTTTGTTGAGGTGATTTTTTCCGTCTTGTCATTTTGCCCAGAGAACAGATGAATGAGAGAACAAAATGCTAACAGGGTAACAACGTCCCCAGAAAATATACTCTAAACAAATCAGAAAAGACCTGAAGCCGGGGGAAAAGAAAGGGAAAGAAAGAAAAAAGAGAAAGAAAAAGGTAAAAGCAGACAAAAACAGAACAAAAAAACAAAAAAACCCAGAATATGATCAAATATGATCAGGCTGGTGCATAGATCAGTGCCACACATTAGATTTTGGGTGTATTTTGGTCTGTTAGAAGGAAGTGCCTCCCAAATTTTTAAAGAAAGAAAAACTTACATATGTACAAAAATAAGGGTTGATACGTTGAAGGGATGGAATATGACTGTAAAGATGAAAATTATAAAAAATTTTATAAAAGGCATTGGTAAGAAGTTGTTTGAAAAAAGAAGAGGACTTAAAAAAAAGAAAGGAAAGGGAGAGAATATGATCAGGCAGGAGACTAGAACAAAGCCATACACTAGAGATTTAGGGTATATTTTGATCTGTTAGAAGAAACTGTATCTCAAAATTTTAAAGAGAGAACAAATTATATATATATATATATTCCAAAAATAAGGGTAACTACTATGAAGGGATAGAATATGACTCTAAAAATGAAAAATAAAAATTTTTTTAAAAAAAGGGATTGATAAGATGTTGGTTGAAAAAGGGAAAAAGAAAAATTCAAAAAGAAAAAAAAGAAAAAAAGACAGTTAAAAAAAAATTAACTTTGAAAGACTAAAGAATCATGGTAAAAAAGCCATGAATTCTATGTGCAGTATTCCCGTAGCGCTGGAGTTCTGCCGTTCTCATTGATCTGTAAACTTGGTCTTGGCTGGCTGTTCTTGCTGATCTTCTGGGGGAGGGGCCTGTTGCTGTGGTTCCCAAATGTCTTTGCTGGAGGCGGAATTGCCACACCCTTGCTGGGTCCGGGCTAAGTAATCTGCTTGGGTTTGCTCTTGGGAGCTTTTGTTCCCTGCAAGCTTTCCGTGCAGCTTTGGAGGCCGAGAGTGAAAGCTGCAGCCTCCCAATCTCTGCCCCGGAGGAGCCGAGAACTCGTGGCCCTGCTCCTCAGTGAGCCCCCAGAGAAAAGCAGTCAATCACTCCCGTCTCTCCATCCCCGGCGCACACTGCACTCACCTTGCCTGTGACAGAGGGTTTCTATCTCTGGCACCCTACACAGTGTGGAGTCTCTAAACCCAGCAGATCCCTGCGGTGTGCTCTCGCGCCGCTCCTCCCAGGGGAGGAAGGGGAGTCTCCCCGGATCTGCTGCTTGTTGGGTCCCTGCTGGAGGAGCAGTGGCCCAATTGTGCTGCGGATCACGGTTTATGGCAACCCTGAGCTGAGAGCCCGCGCCTCGGCTCTGTCTCTGCAGCCGGCTTCCTCGCTCCAGTACCTGGGAGCTCTGCCGCACTCAGGCACTCCCGGTCTTTCTGTGACCCCGAGGTTCCTGAGACCACACTGTCCTGCGAGGCTTCCACCCCCCCGCTCAGCCACTGAATCGAGGTTCCTCAGCGGAGCCGACTTGTAAAAGTTCTGATTTTGTGCTCCGCGGCTCTATCACTTGCCGGTAGCGGCTGACGGAGGCCCCTCCCAGCCGTCTATCCTCCCAAATATCGCTTTGGATTCACTTCTCCGCACGTCCTACCTTCCAGAAAGTGGTCGCTTCTCTGTTCAGAGAGTTGTTGCTCTTCTTTTCTTCGATCTCCTGTTGAGTTTGTAGGTGTTCAGAATGGTTTGATCCCTATCCAGCTGAATTCCTGAGACCAGACGAAATCCAGGTCTCCTACTCCTCTGCCACCTTTTCTGTTTAAATCTCTTAATTAACCTCTTGAGAACCATGCGAGAATTATGTGTCGGGAAGGGAAGAGGGGAAGCTTCTGCTTACAAAGTACTCAGTATAACACCTTGCTTTTGAGAGGTTTACTAAATTACTTCATAATCATGATAAGGGATTAGTATTAAAAAGCAATTTTAGGGGCGCCTGGGTGGCTCAGTTGTTAAGCGTCTGCCTTCGGCTCAGGTCATGATCCAAGGGTCCTGGGATCCAGCCGCATCGGGCTCCCTGCTCCGCGGGAAGCCTGCTTCTCCCTCTCCCACTCCCCCTGCTTGTGTTCCTTCTCTCGCTGTATCTCTGTCAAATAAATAAATAAAATCTTTTAAAAAAAAAAGCAATTTTAGTAGGCATAATCTGTATAATTAGTTTTATTATTTTTTAACACACTGAAGTATTATCCACTTACCTTGTTCTCTTCCCTTTGCATCTCTTTTTTCCTGTACATTTGTAGGGGGAAAAAATCACCACCACATAGCAGGGGCTAGTGGGCAGTTTTGGTGGAGACAGAGGACCAGTGCCTCCAAATAATAAGTTCCATTGCTAATAACAAAACTAGGAACTGTCATCAGGATACACTGGGAATTGTTCAGAGGAGAAAAAGCCCATTTCAGTCCTTAAAACTAAACTATACAAAAATCTGATAGGTCTGAAAATTGGCTAGGCACTGTGAAGAGCAGCGTATCCCATATATCATCTGTTTTCTCCATCACCTTTTCTGTGTAAATCTCTTATAATTAGCTTTTAAAAATCAAACAATGAATCTTTCATATTTTGTAAAGGAGAGGAAAAAAAAACCATGCTGACTCAAAAGGGAAATAGGAAAAATAGGAAAAAAGGAAAACTGACTAGCCATCTCAGAGTGTAAGAAGGTATGGTTATTATGAAACAGAATTAGAAATCCATAAGAAAATAATTATCATCCTTTAGGGAAAATGCTGTAAAACGGAGGGAATAATGCAGGGAATAATGAAATTTTAAAATGAAGCAACCAAATTAAGTCTACAGAGCCAGCAGAAAAGAACAGATCTGACACTGAGAAATTGTATCAGTAATGTGGAAGGCAAACGTGATAAGCTCATCTCAAATGCTAAATGAGGGTGAAAAATGTTCAGAATGATGAGAGAGAAGATGTTAGATGTACAAAGCACAGAGCTGGACACTACCAAATAATTTGAAGTGTTCTTGGGGAAGAACTCATGCAAAAGCTTGAAAGAAAACAAGAAAAACTTAGGCAGCTTTGGTGTTTTTTCTTTGACATGGTAAAACCAGGGTAACCTTATACTTCCCTGTAGAAGCCCATAGAATAACACCTACTGATTTTTGAGAGGAAGAGCTTGTGACCCCACTTTATTGTATAGGGCCAGGTTATGAATATTTTATGAATGAAGGTGATGGAAAGGACATAAATATGCAGGAACTCAAAAAATGCCGCTCACAAAACTTACTTGAATATCTATACCATCCATTGAGAAAATAATTTCAGTAAGAATTATAATTACTATAAATTGATATAGCATAAAAATTAAATTGGATTATAAAATTTATATAACATAACATAATAAATTAAAAACATAAGAGTGGGCTTTGTCCCGCAAAAGAACTTGTATCATTTCTCTTGGCTGGGTAGAATCTCCAGCCTGGACAAAGCTTTACTCTGATGTTCTTTTCTTAGCTTCTTTTAACCCTAGTCTTACTCAGATCCCAGAAAGTATTTTACTCACCTCAACCTCCTTCCTAAACCCCAAAACTTAGATGAACTCTCTTACCTTGTTTGATGAAGACTACAGGTGCCGTAGTGCTGTTGTCTTTCAACACTCCTCAGCAGTGCAAAATGCTTCCTTTGCATTCTTGGAAATCCTTCCTGAGAAAATTATATTACATTTCATTGCATTTTTTCCATAAAAAATAATATGTGCACACTATAAAAAATAGTATAGTAAAAATACAGAAAAGAAAAAAGAAAAAGTAAGGGCGCCTGGGTGGCTCAGTTGGTTAAGCGACTGCCTTCGGCTCAGGTCATGATCCTGGAGTCCCGGGATCGAGTCCCGCATCGGGCTCCCTGCTCGGCAGGGAGTCTGCTTCTCCCTCTGACCCTCCCCCGTCTCATGTGCTCTCTCTCAAATAAATAAATAAAATCTTTAAAAAAAAAAAAAGAAAGAAAGAAAAAGTAAGATTCTTCTAATCTACCACGCAGAAGGGATATTGTGTCTTTATCTTTTACATCTATTCTCATCTTCATAAGCCTTCCTATGGGAAGCAGAATTTTGGTCCCCATGATTGTCATGCCCTGGTATCATGCTTAGTTTTTCTTGCTTATCTGAGTTGTTTTATGAATACATCTGTGATTCTACGACATGATGTTAAATAAAAGTGTAGGCTACTAATCAGTGAAAATTATTGCATCTAAATTTTTACTGATACATAAAAAGACTAGAAGGAAAAATAGACTAGATATATACTAGAGCAATACTTATATATATATATATGAACATATTAACAATGGTTATCCCTGGATGATGGATTTAGAATAGTAATTTGCTACACAGCAATAGAAAGCAAATACATAAACCCTTACAAATAAATAACAGAGAATAGACTTGCCAGTTAACTATATCTTAATTTCTTTTAATTTAAACAGTTTATTTTCAAACATTGAAGTCTATTCAAAATTTAGTTCTCCCTCAGCCTTGGTCTAAAAAATTGTGGATGACTATTCCACAATATTTGGAGTATTTGCTCTTCACATTCAAGAATATGGCCTGCTAAAATCTTCTTTTATGCATACGAATACAATATTGTACTTTGTCTTGGAAAATTACCAATCATTTAGAATTTAAGTTTTCCCCCTTCCCTACCTCAAGAAAATATGTAGGTAAATGAGGATGGGCTTACTGTGTTCTCATGGCAACAGTGACAAAAAGATCCTGGATTCCTTATAGCGTCCTTTGGATGCCTAGTGGTTTCTATGATGGGATGACAGATAACCACTGAGATTCCATGGGCTCCATGTGGCCTTTGAGATACTTATAAAGTTTGTTTTTATTTTGAGTTTAGTTCAGTATTAATACTTTCAACATTTTTGTTTATTTTACATTACAGATTTTAATTATCTGGAATTTATTTGATTACATTTATAAAATGAAATGCCAAATTAGCCACATTTCTGAAAACTTAGATAATTTCTTCAATATCACTTTCTCAGTGTTCCATTTCTTTCTCACCTCCTTATAATACTTGCCAGTTTCCATGCCTCTCCATTGTCATCACTAAAGTAATTAAGAAAATTAAACAGTGACAACAACAAAATTACCTTCAAAAGAACTGACATATTTGGAATATTTGCTCTTCACATTCAAGAATATGGCCTGCTAAAATCTTCTTTTATGCATACAAATACAATATTGTAGTTTATTCATGTAGCTTTTGTATGCTTGTTATAAGGATTAATATACTTTATTGATTTTTTTGAAAGAGAATTCTTGTGGACTTGTCAATTCTACTCTTCCTATTGTCTGTTATTTCTGATTTTGTCCTTATTATCTTCTTTCTTTTTTTGAAACAGACTTCTTGCATGGACTACATGCTGCTTTTATTTCTGTTTTGTTTATTTTTCTCTTTTTTTGAGGTATAATTGACATATAACATTGTTAATTTCAGGTGCACAACATAACTCATTTACTCCATTTTTTTACATGTTCACTCCACCTACTCTAATCCCAACCACCATCACGTCTTGCCTGTGACAGTGCAACAGTCTATTAATGGCTCTTCTGCCTGTGACTTTATCTTCTTAAAATCCATGGCTCACATTACAGACTCACATAATCTGATCGAAAATATTATAAAATGCAGATTTCCAATAGGAGTTTCCTTGAGATAGCCCTGATATTTAACCTCTTGAGAACCATACTAGAATAACGTGTTGGGAAGAGAATAGGGGGAGGTTCTGCTTACAAAGTACTCAGTATAACACATTGATTTTGAGAAGTTTACTAAATTGCACGTAAGGGATTAGTAATTAAAAAGCAAACCAGTTCTTTGATCTAGCATGCCTGAAGGATAGGGAGAAATGGCAACTGGCTTATTATGGAGTTGTTATAATGGAAAAGGACAGGAGAATGACATGTTAAAGACAACTCAGAGATCCCAAATACATAGAAAGTGTGTGTGTGTGTGTGTGTGCGCGCGCACACGCGTGCCTGTGTGTTTATATGTGTCTTTGCCTGTGTTTATAATGCTTTAAGTTTTACAGTCTCTCAGCTTGGGTTGCACACAGACAAGTTTTGTAGGTCTTGCCAAACTACCACTTATAAAATTTTTATAGTTTGTTTTACTGTTGCCACGTATTTTGTTTATGTTGAGTGTTTTTTCGGATTTTGTCCTACTTCAAAGGTTTGCTGTGTTCAGTCTACATTGAAAAACATTAGTTACTAGATAAAATGATGGTACTTATAGCGTTGAAGCTTCATGACAGCTACAAATATAGTATTAAATCATGGTGTGCACACACATAGTTTTAGATGGGAGGTTCTGTGACCATATAGTGTTTGGCTGTATCAGAAAAAGTATACCGTCCTACACTGTAAGACGATATTTAAAAAGCCTGTCTTGGTACAAAACTCCATGGTCCATAAAACTCTCCAGGAAAAAAAATAGTTTGATTTATATCATATATTTTTCTCTTTTGATCCCAGGGATGGGGAAAGAGAGACTTTCTGGCAGTTTAGAAGAAAAGAAATATTTTATAAGAATTAACTTGAAGACTTTCTTAGGTTTTATAT
The DNA here is from genome assembly GCF_002201575.2 of Neomonachus schauinslandi. Classification (NCBI taxonomy): domain Eukaryota; kingdom Metazoa; phylum Chordata; class Mammalia; order Carnivora; family Phocidae; genus Neomonachus; species Neomonachus schauinslandi. Next base: position 83,741,111 of record NC_058404.1, read on the forward strand.
AAAACATAAATATTGTGTATATGATGCAGGGAAACAATCTTGTAAATAAAATATAAAAAATATGTACCAAAATACTTTAGTAGGGAAAAATATGATAGTGTTGGAACATACAAAGTTTCATTACTACTTCTTTGGGAGAATGTACATGCCTTGTTTTATATATTAGTGTTTGTAAATATACATATACTAAGTTTGTAGTGATAAAATATTTTATATCAATGAAGGAAAACAATTTTTTTCAACACTATATTTTCGAGTGTTCCGTATTCTATATCGTATAGCTATATTATAGAACTGTAAGTATCTATGTAGATATATACCTATATCCTAAATCTATTTTTTGAATGTAGTATATTCTTATATATGAAAAAGATTGTTGGTATGATATTTTGAAATCCCAGGCTGAAAGCCTAGTTGCTGCACAGAGATAAATGTTTGAGAGACATGTTCTACATGCTTACTTAAATATTATCATATACTGTTAAATTGGTTTCCTAAGCATTATATCTAGTTTGAGAGAAATGCAGAAGACATTTCTTCCCACCGCACTTTATGATAAAGTCCATTTATTTCAGACTGATAACACTACAGAAGTGCCTTTTTATAAGTGTTAAAATTATATATTAGGAATTATAAACTAGAACTAGAATATATCCAGGTAAATTCTTTTTCAAAAACATCCTTACTATACAAAAATATATGCAGTAGGATTGTACAACATAGTGACCCAGCCTGTCCATTTGACGTGGTCTAACATTCTGAAATATAATTTATGTACTTTGTTTCAAGATTTATCAACAGACAAGGCTTCCCCTTCACGTGGCCTACAAGGCAGGCAGGATCCTGTGTCTACTTCTCCAGCCTCGTTCTATGCCTTATTTATTCTGACACGGCTGAAGCGCATGCCTTTTGAGAGTTCTATCGACATTTGCATACTTGGATGAAATAAAGGCACACTGAAAATCTTTACTGACCTTAAAGAAACATTGATTAGTGGGAAAAGTGATAGGGAACTAGCCATTCTGTTTAAGTCTCAGATATATCAAATAGACCTCAAACCGATGAATCTTGTAAATGTTTTACAGCGTTCTCTTTCACTTTGTTTCTCTTTGTATTTTTTTCTCTGTCTCTCTTGCTTGCTTTCTCTGAGAAAAATCTTAAGTCCTAAATATCCAAAGATGAGGAATAAAAAATATTACGTGAGGACTCCACTGGTGATTCATACCTGATTAGTGTTATTTCTTCTGTTTCATTTTTCTTCATACAGTGTTGATGCTCAGTTAGAATACCATGTGGTATGTTACTTATCATGGAAAGCACACTAGGCCCTACCACCTCCCCATACTGAGGGCAGATGCTGTGTGCCATTAAGTTCATCATTATGGATTCGTGGTGTCACTTAATGAGAGGTCCTGTAGAGCGCTTAGTATCATCAAGCTGACAGTAGAAGTATGTGTTTTATTTTGCTGTTTGAATATTACAATATCTGCACAGGAATGAATATGGCAAAACTCATTTAGAGTTTTTTTTCTAATGTGCCAAGATTCTTGATTTAAAATTCATTGAGCAGGGGAAAGTGTGTTGTAATGATAAAAACACAGAATTGGAATTATTATGGACCTTAGTTCAAGAACCTATATCTGCCATTCCATACATGCTTATGATTATAGAAAATTACTTAATCTTTCAATTTACAGATTTTTATAGGTAATAACATTATCATTTGTCTTACGAGGCTACTGTATTAATTATATGAGCAATCAGGACAGTCTAAGGTTTTGTTTTGGGATGTGTGTGTGTGTGTGTGTGTGTGTGTGTGTGGAGAGAGAGACAGAGAGACAGAGACAGAGAGATTTATTGTGTGTGTGTGTGTGTGTGTGTGTGTGTGTGTGTGTGGAGAGAGAGAGAGACAGAGAGACAGAAACAGAGACAGAGAGATTTATTATAAGGAACTGGCTTACATAATTATGATGGCTGACAAGTCCTAACATCTTCAGGGTGAGTCCACAAGCTGGAGACACAGGAGAGTCTATGATATAGTGCTAAGGCAAAGGCCAGTGATTTTGAAGCCCAGGAAAAGCGAGTGTTTCAATTTGATTGCAAAGGCAAGAAGAAGCCAGTGTCCCATTTCAAAGTCAGTCTGTCAAGAGGAATTCTCTCTTACTCAGGGAGGGGACAGGCTTTTGCTCTATTCACCTTCAACTGATTGGATGAGGCCCACCCAAAATAGTGAGGGCAAGGGCTTTACTCAATATACCAATTCAAATGTTAATCTCACCCAGAAACACCTACCATAGCATTTAACTAAATATCAGGACAGGTTGACACATAAATTAACCATCACAGTATGAAATGCCATATGAAGATACATTTTCGAATCTTTCTCCATCCCTAAAGAAGACTTGACTAATCCAGAGTTACAGACCTAGATCATACAAGGTTAGAGGACTCAACAGTGTCTCATTTTTCTGTTGCATTCATTCATTTTAACTGGGGCAGAGCTCAGCATTCTACTTTGGGGTTAGATTATATTCTGACTGTCTCTCAAATTTCAGGAAAATATAAGAACAACAATCTGCAAGCAAACCTTCCATTCAGTCAGTCCACAGGCCTATATTGAACACTTCCCACAAACTAAGGACTGTGGTAGGACAAAAGTATGAGTAAGACAAGTCTGCCACACTCATAGGCTTAGAGAAATATTCCCCCTATTGGAATTCCTCCTTGAATATATCATCAGTAGGCTTTAAAACTATCTTTTACATAGAAGATAAACTTTCTCCTTTTTAAACTATGTTCTATTTTAGTGATCTTAACCCTAATTTTATTTTCTTTTTTTTAGCAGCAGAAACTTTTTCTTTCCATACAGAACTGTACATGGAATTTCAGTATTAATCAAAAAAACTTCACTGGAGCTGGTGTTTGGCGGGAGTAAGGAAAAGGGCCCGATGCCTGTTCATGTACTTGGCTTCTCTTGTCAACACCCTCCCCCGTCCCTCTAGCCACAGCAGCCCTGGGGGTGTAGGGAACCAAGTTTAAAAACTATTCATCTATTTAATATTCTTGCCAATGCTTTATGTATTATATGTAAAAACTTTAAGGCAGGTTTGGCTATTTTCTTCCAGTTTCCCTAGGACTTATTTTGTGTTCAATTATTTCTCTTAATTCTTCATAGAGTTGGTTTTCTTTAATCTCATTTCTCTCTTTATGCTATTCAATAGTTTTGTGTTTCAAGCATGTTATGTACTTAGTAGTGTGTTCCTTTATGGAAGGTTCGGAGGATCATTATGACCTCCAGAAACTTGCAATTTTGCTGAAGAGGAAAAGCATGTATTTTTGAAATATTTAAACAAGGTAAGACAAAACAAGTCATGTAGACAAAAAGTGTACCGTAAGGTTGTTTCCAGAGATTGGCATGAATATTTCATCAAGTATCAAGAATATCGTACTTTTACAGTTGGAATGCCGAGATCCAGAGTGTTAAGATATTTCTCAAAAAAAAAAAAAAAGATACTTCTCAAGTAAGCCTTAGCAATCACCTGTCTCCTTGAGATTTCATCTGATTTAACTTTTATTTTTGTAGGTAGCAAAGCAAAAGGGAATGGATGGCAGTAAGTGCCAAAAAATGTTTAATGTGTAAGAGGCCTAAGCTTCTTAATATTTGAATATTCAGTCTTTTATTTCCAACAGCTTTGTGTCTACCTCTTGGACTCTAGGAGAGTCCTAGCCTATCTCCTAGAAGGTTTGTTTTAAAGTAGAGCTCTAGTGAGAGTAAAGTAATGAATTCACAAAAGATTGTGTGTGTTTAGGAGGGCAATGGATTTTCCAGAAAGACATTTTTGCTGTTATTGTTGTAAAGTTGCAATTGAAGGAGACAGCTTTTGAAAGCAGAAGCTGTTGTTACTGTGAATAAATGAGAATGTTTATAGAGGGAAGGAGTATTTTTAAAAAATATTTTTCTGTGGATTAAAAATGCATTTACACAGCTTATCTCTTTTGCCATTCACACCAAAGGCTTAGTGAAGATGTGTATTTAACTATAACATCAGTTCCAAGATTGCTGCCTAGAGAAACGTGGCGATATGCAGAGACTGGGCTCTCTCTCTGGGTCTTATAATACTGGACACCAGTATGCACTTGAATGTATTTTAGAGAATATCCGTTTTCATGCACTACATACCTAGTAGCTGTGCCATTCTAACTAAAACGTTCAGAAGTAAAAATATCAAATTATGACTTACCTTTTGTTCAAAGTTAACTTTTAAAGTACATGAAAGTTTACCAATGTAGTCCTAGAAGTCAATGGCCCCACTCATTCCAAGACCCACTCATTCAGTGTATGTTCATTAAGTACCTTCAGTAAACAAGGCATGCTGGGTTTTTTGTGTTTTAGTTTAGTTGTGTTTGTGTGTTTGTGTGTTTCTTTGTTTTTACACTGGGGAATTATATGGGGTGAGGAAAGAGGGGACATGGGGATTCTAGTCTAAAAGACTTGGTATTCTAGTGACTCGGAGACTAACAAGCTGTTTATTTAGCTGCTTCCATCTGTGAAACAAGAGGTTTCAAATTACTCTCTGAACTTCCTTCCAATGGCAACATTCTGTGAGTTTGTAGTGTTTTTTTTTTTTTTAAACTATATCAAAAAAGATACATTAATTGCAGTGTCCTGTAACTTGGCTAATCTCACAGGATATTTGGGATAATCACAGTGGAAGAACAGGTGTGAAGTGACACAGTGGTGGTTCCACCTCTAACGTATGTTGGCAAAACGACAAATAGTAGGGAAATCAGCAACATCAAACATACAGATACGTACACAAAAATACCATTATCATCGGTGCACAAAAATACTCGTGCTTTTTTGAACCGTATTTGTGGTACATATGTCATTAAGGCTTTTTTGTCTAGTGCTTAACCAACCACTAATATATAACTGACAGTGGATGCTAAGAGGGTGTGCCGTGCCCCTGGGGAAACTCATCAACCATTTGGTGGCAGGCCAATTAAGTCGGATCCCTTTGAACTTGGAGAGGACAGCGATTTGCCCTAAGTAGGTGAAGCCAAGTCTGAATACGTGCTTGCTGTTCCTGCTCACAGTGCCACTGCCCTCACCCACATCTGACAGCTTGCAGAATGCTGGGTCTAATGATACGGTGCCCCGCCTAACATCGTTCCTACCGAAGGACACTTGTTATAACAAAGGAGGTGCAACAGTGAACTCGCATTTACCGCATGCCCCACCATCCAAAAGCCACAAACCTGATACAATAGTGGAATAATATTAATCATGAAAGGTTCAGCTAAGGCACCACTTTAGGGGGACAGAACCTCAGGATTGGAGTACTGACCTCCAGGATGAAGTTTGTATGCTAAACCAACAGCCAACAGAAGATGTTGTGCCCACCGTAGGTAGAACACACAGCTCTGGGAAAAAGGGTGAGCCCTTTTTACAATCAGTCACAGTGCCCCACTAGTGGATTTGTGCTTCCTTTCCCTACCACCTTAGACTTTGCCAGTTAGAATCCTGATTCTTGAGACATATGGGGAGGGGTAGTTCTGTCCGTAACCCATAAAGAGTCCTACTCAACTGGAAGCTATATTTGGTTCACACGTGATCTGGTTATCACGCATTTTTCACTACAGTGGAGTAGCAAAGATGGCAAGGGATACTGTACTTGTCACCATGAGGAAGTAGGGCTGCCGCTTCATAATCTGAGCAAAAAAAAATATGTCTAGTACTAAAATGTGCTCCATGCCCAGAGATGAGTGGGAAATTACATCAACTAAGATTCCATAAGAGCAAGGAAACCAAGGGCCTGATCACTTGGGATCAAAGTCTGGGTCACCTCACAAGGCAGCAACCTAGACCAGCTGACGTGCCAGTGGAATATGAGAAAAATCTAGAATGAGTGGAAGAGGAGAGTGAGGAACATCAACTCAGGCCCCTGAGATCACGGGAATATTGGATATTGTAGCATGGTTCGTGACCTCAATTGGGGGAATTGCATCTGGCCATCACTTTGAAGGATGATACTTGAACTCCCTCTTAGGGAAGATAGGAGGATGCTGTTTTATATGCTACGTGGATATCAGGAAATGATGGAAGTGCAAGTTCTGCAAGGGGTTGCCTGTCCTGGGCCCAGGTGATGTACTTTTCTATACTGGCTCAACCTTAAACTCTGCTCAAATTTTGCCTACTTGCTCAATGGAGGGCTCCAGATAACTGCCACCATTGTCACCTGTGTCCTAACACCACCAGCTGCATCGGCCTCCCACAGGGTGAAGACCAGGTATTAGCATGTGCCCAGTGGCATCTACCCTGGAAAGATCCAGAGTGGTTCTGGCACCTATAACCAGATCTAGGACAGTTCTGTCTCCACTGGGATATTGCTTCCCCAGTAGCCTCCCTGAAGACACAACTGGAAGTGCAGAGGAGTTAATGTCCCATAGGATGACTCTTTACCAATGAAATACTATAGAAGGAACTGGCGTATAAATGTTTCTTCTTCCATCTAATAAATTTTTCCAAGGTGCATTACTTCCATATAATTTATCTAGAGCTGTTTCCCGTGACCAAGTAACCAGCCGTGTTTTCTTGTGAAGTTCTGCCCAAATCAGTAACCTCCCACTTGATGTTTGCTTTCTCTTTCCCCTACAACACTTCTCTTCTTACCTCCCCTGTGCTTGCTAACCTGGGACTGCTTGATCTCAGCTTGCTTTCTAGAGAATCTGGCTTGAGATACAAAGCAAGGTTCTTCAATGTCAAAGTTTTGCTCACTGAGTAACAAATTAAAATATAGTATAAACAACCCTTGCCTTCTCAAATGAAAAGTTTCCTGATTTGGGTACACCCGTGTACCTGCTATCTTTATCTATTTTAATGCATTGATGTAATTAATGTCTTTCATTTTTCTTAAACTTACAACCACTCTCTTACTATGTCCCATTTTGTTTTCTAACTTTTTCTTTACTCTGCTCTGGTTTATTATACCTTTATTCTGTAGTCCCCTGTATTTGAGGTTTTCTCAATGCAGAGAAACTTTATTTTGGTTGTTTTTCCCTTTCAGAACGTGTAGCTGTTCAGTGCCATCTTTTAGAACAAATGAGCAGTGAATGCCAGGTTTCATCTGTATATTGCTGTATATAATTTTTGACATATTGGAGGAGTGTAATGAATTTTAAACAGCAGACTGTGGACACCTTTCAGCTTATCTTGAGTCACTCCCTAAGAACACTAAACTTTTCTCACAGCGCTTTGCCGGGCTTCTGTAGGGAAGGAGATGTACCCCATCCCAGTATCCTATAACATGGTCAGCAGCTTCACTATCACCCTTCCTACCTTCCCTTGCCACATCTCCTTTCATTATTCTTTCTGATAAGGATTCAGAGACAACATAAATTGTAGACCCGTGGTGCATCTATTAGTATTAAAAAGGAATACTTGAATAACATTTTCATTATAACTGTATATTGGAAGTAAAGCCTGACCCCTTACATATTAAGTTGATATATCACACTTGCTATCTATCTCACATCTGACATAATTGTCCAGATTCTTCTAGACTTAGATATCTCAAGCTTTTGGATTTATTTGTGTTGGTGGTTGTTGTTTTGTCCTGACTTTGAATACTCTGCCATTTGAGTGCACACAGAGAACTCGACTCCCATTCTCCAGCCTCCCCGCTGTCTCAACTTGGGTCATGAACTTATTTTATTCTTATTGTCTATTAATTAATCACTTCTTTTCCCATGAATGTTGTGTGATGGAACCTAATCTAGGGAAAAGTTAAGAATGAGATTAATGTTCACAAAAATTGTGAAGACCTCAGATAAAAGAGCAGCAGTACCATACTGCATCGCCATTGAAACAAAACAAAGGCAGCTACAAACATTTGAAAGCAAGTCACATTTTTGCACACCATCCATTATTCTTGCATTTAACAGGATGTTGAAGATTCTACATCTTCTGAATTTATTAGCTCGGTATTTAGCATGTTTCACAGCCAAAATAGCAAAGAAGTTTCATTATTGCTAGTTGAATTAGCCTCGTGAAAATGTTGTCGGTAAAAGGTTACAGAAATGAATAAGAGATCTAACCAAGCAGCATATTAGACCATTTATCATTATAATTTAAAAAGGCATTCTGATGATTTGAATTAACTTGGATAAAGCGTGAGAATTAGATAAAAGGTAATAATTAAAACCTAAATGGCATGATTAGCTCTTCCTTTTGATAAAGAAAAAACATATGCATACTGCATTTACTTAAATTGTCTTCTTGAGAGAAACTGAGGCCAATAAATCATATCTGATTATACCATTTGTGGTATAATTTTAATACCAGATAGATATTTAGATATTTTAAAAATTTTTATAGCAGGATGCCTGGGTGGCTCAGTTGGTTAAGCATCTGCCTTCAGCTCGGGTCATGATCCCAGGGTCCTGGGATCGAGTCCCGCATCGGGCTCTCTGTTCAGCAGAGAGTCTGCTTCTCTGCCTGCTGCTCCCCCTGCTTGTGCTCTCTCTCTCTCTCTCTCTGACAAATACATAAAATCTTTAAAAAAAAATTTACAGCTATGTTATATATAAACTGGGTTACTTGAATATCTTGTGATTCCTTCAGACATAGTCAGAAAGCCCTTCCCACATTATTTTTTTTTCCACATTATTTTATTTTGGATGACTGAAGCCTAGAGTTTAGCTGTTTTTCTATTGAGGTTTTAGTGTTTCTTTTATAACTGAATGTCATATATATAAATATACACACACACACACACACACACATATATATATATTAAGGATAGTTTTTGTCATCTTTGTGAAGTTTTTATCAGTGAAACATTTATTTAACTTGTATTTTTTTTACCTCTTTGACATACAGAACTTTTTTTTTTCATGTTGTCCTTTCAGTGTTTTTTGTTTGTTTGTTTTTAAATTTTATTTTGTTATGTTAGTACCATACAGTACATCATTAGTTTTGATGTAGTGATCCACAATTCATTGCTTTCATATAACATCCAGTGCTCCATGCAGTACGTGCCCTCCTTAATACCCATCACCAGGCTAACCCATCCCCCCACCCCCCTCCCCTCTAGAACCCTCAGTTTCTCAGAGTCCATAGTCTCTCATGGCTCATCTCCCCTTCCGATTTCCCCCCCTTCATTTTTCCCTTCCTTCTCCTAATGTCCTCCATGCTATTCCTTATGTTCCACAAATAAGTGAAACCATATGATAATTGATTTTCTCTGCTTGACTTATTTCACTTAGCATAATCTCTTCCAGTCCCATCCATGTTGATGTAAAAGTTGGGTATTCATCCTTTCTGATGGCTGAGTAATATTCCATTGTATATATGGACCACATCTTCTTTATCCATTCATCTATTGAAGGGCATCTCGGCTCTTTCCACAGTTTGGCTATTGCAGACATTGCTACTATGAACATTGGGGTACATATGGCCCTTCTTTTCACTACATCTGTGTCTTTGGGGTAAATACCCAGTAGTACAATTGCTGGGTCATAGGGTAGCTCTATTTTTAATTTTTTGAGGCACCTCCACACTGTTTTCCAAAGTGGTTGTACCAACTTGCATTCCCACCAACAGTGTAAGAGGGTTCCCCTTTCTCCACAACCTCTCCAACGTTTGTTGTTTCTTGCCTTGTCAATTTTTACCATTCTAACTGGTGTAAGGTGGTAGTTCAATGTGGTTTTGATTTGAATTTCCCTGTTGGCTAATGATGATGAACATTTTTTCATGTGTCTGTTAGCCATTTGTATGTCTTCTTTGGAGAAATGTCTATTCATGTCTTCTGCCCATTTTTTGACTTGATTATTTGGTTTTTTGGGTGTTGAGTTTGAGAAGTTCTTTATATATCTTGGATACCAGCCCTTTATCTGTAGTGTCATTTGCAAATATCTTCTCCCATTCTGTGGGTTGCCTCTTTGTTTTGTGGACTGTTTCCTTTGCTGTGCAGAAGCTTTTTATCTTGCTAAAGTCCCAAAAGTTCATTTTTGCTTTTGTTTCTCTAGCCTTTGGAGATATATCTTGAAAGAAGTTGCTGTGGCCGATGCAAAAGAGGTTACTGCCTATGTTTTCCTCTAGGATTTTGATGGATTCCTGTCTCACATTGAGGTCTTTCATCCACTTTGAGTTTATCTTTGTGAATGGTGTTAGAGAATGGTCGAGTTTCATTCTTCTGCATGTGGCTGTCCAATTTTCCCAGCACCATTTGTTGAAGATACTGTCTTTTTTCCATTGCATATTTTTTCCTGCTTTGTCAAAGATTATTTGACCATAGAGTTGAGGGTCCATTTCTGGGCTCTCTATTCTGTTCCATTGGTCTGTATGTCAGTTTTTGTGCCAGTACCATGCTGTCTTGGTGATCACTGCTTTGTGATATAGCTTGAAATCGGACAACGTGATGCCCCCAGCTTTGTTTTTCTTTCTCAACATTTCCTTGGTGATTCAGGGTCTTTTCTGATTCCATACAAATATAGGATTGTTTGTTCCAGCACTTTGAAAAATGTCATTGGAATTTTGATCTGGATGGCATTGAAGGTATAGATTGCATAGACATTTTAACGATGTTTATTCTTCTGATCCGTGGGCATGGAATGTTTTTCCATCTTTTGGTGTCTTCTTCAATTTCTTTCATGAGTGTTTTGTAGTTCCAAGAGTAGAGTTCCTTTACCTCTTTGGTTAGGTTTATTCCGAGGTATCTTAATGGTTTTTGGTGCTATTATAAATGGAATTGTTTCTCTAATTTCTCTTTCTACAGTTGCATTGTTAGTGTATAAGAAAGCAATTGATTTCTGTGCATTCCTGCCACATTACTGAATTGCTGTATGAGTTCTAGTAATTTGGGGGTGGAGTCTTTTGGGTTCTCCACATAAAGTATCATGTTGTCTGCGAAAAGAGAGAGTTTGACTTCTTCCTTGCCATTTTGAATACCTTTTATTTCTTTTTGTTGTCTGATTGCTATTGCTAGGACTTCTAGTACTATGTTGAACAATAGTGGGGAGAGTGGGCATCCTTGACGTGTTCCTGATCTTAAGGGAAAGGCTCTCAGCTTTTCCCCATTGAGGATGATATTCGTTGTGGGTTTTTCATAGATGGATTTTATGAACTTGAGGAATGTTCCCTCTATCCCTATACTCTGAAGAGTTTTAATCAGGACAGGATGCTGTATTTCGACATACAGAACTTTAATGTTTGTGTGACCTAAGCTATTCATATCTTCCTCTGCGTTAAAATTATGTTTTTATTTTAATTCCAGTGTAGTTGACATACAGTGTTATATTAATTTTAGGTGTACAATATAGTAGTTCAGCAATTCCATATGTTACTCAGTGCTCATCAAGGTAAGTGTACTCTTAGTCCCCTTCACCTATTTCACCCATCCTTCCCTCCACGTACCTCCCCTTTGGTAACCATCTGTTTGTTCTGCATAGTTAAAGAGTCTGTATATTGGTTTGTCTCTTTTTTTGTTTTGTTTCTTAAATTCCACATATGAGTGAAATCATATGGTATTTGTCTTTCTCTGACTGGTTTATTTCATTTAGCATTATACTCTGTAGATCCATTCATGTTGTTGGAAATGGCAACATTTCATTATTTTTATGATTGAATAATATTCCATTATATATATATATGTATATATATGTATATGTATATATATGTGTATATATATGTGTGTATATATATGTATATATGTATATATATGTGTGTGTATATATACCACTTTTTTTTTAAAGGTTTTATTTATTTATTTGAGAGAGAGTAAGCGAGAGAAAGAGAGACCACAAGCAGGGGGGAACAGCATGCGGAGGGAGAGGAGAAGCAGACTCCCCACTGAGCAGGGAGCCTGATGTGGGGCTCAATCCCAGGACCCCAGGATCATGATCTGAGCAGAAGGCAGACGTCTAACTGACTGAGCCACCCAGCCTCCCTAAACCACTTCTTTAGCCATTCATCTATTGATGGACATTTGGCTGCTTCTATAATTTGGCTATTGTAAATAACACTGCAGTAAACATAGGGGTGCAAATATCCTTTTGAATTAGTATTTTTGCATTCTTTGGATAAATACCCAGTAGTGCAATTATTGGATCATAGGGTAGTTCTGTTTTAACTTTTTGAGGAAACTCTGTACTGTCTTCCACAGTAGCTATACCATTTTGCATTTCCACCAACAGTGTAAGAGGGTTCCTTTTTCTCCACATGCTCACCAACACTTGTTGTTTCTTGTGTTTTTTATTTTAGTCATCCTGACAGGTGTGAGGTGATACCTCATTGTGGTTTAATTTACATTTCCCTGATGATGAGTGATGTTGAGCATCTTTTCACATGTTAGCCATTTGTATGTCCTCTTTGGAGATATGTCTCTACATGTTTTCTGCCCATTTTTTAGTTGGATTATTTGTTTTTTTGGTGTTGAGTTGTATAAATTCTTTATATATTTAGGATACCAACCCTTAATTGGATACATCATTTGCAAATATCTTCTCCCATTCCATAGGTTGCCTTTCAGTTTTGTTGGTTGTTTCCTTTGCTGTGCAGAAGCTTTTTATTTTGATGTAGTCCCAGTAGTTTATTTTTGCTCTTGTTTCTCTTGCCCCAGGAGACATATCCTGAAAGATATTGTTATGCCTGATGTAGGAGAATAATTTTTTTTTCTAATAAGTGCATAGAGCTTTCCTGAAACGGATGGTGAATCAATTTCTTATTAGTTTGGCAATGTTTATTAGGTGTTCCTTGTCTGTGGACTTAAGATCAAAATAATTATTTTCTCCTCTTTTCTACTTTTAACAGAAACCAGGAGCTGAAAGAACTTGGTGAGCTGTCTCCACACTGGGACAATCTACGGAAAAATGTCCTTACTCACTGTGATCAAATGGTGAATATGTACCAAGATATTCTGACAGAACTTAGCAAGGAAACAGGTATGAAAGCAATAACTTTTTTACATATTCAAACTAAATTGTATTTCAGGTATGTTAGGGGAAAACAATAATACACATTGTTGTTATGGATATAGAAGAGACAAAAAAGTTTTTTATAAACTTTTTATATCTCATTCTACCATCTTGGCATGATAGACCATGAAGAAACAAATTGCACTATTTTACCTCATGGGATTATTATAAGAACAACTAAGAATTTTTTAAATTGAATTTCTGTAAAGAAAAGCAGCTTTATACAGGATATATTTTTTCTTTCTGAAATCCTTGTAACATTTTTCCGTGTCAAACACACTTTTCAATATACATGCACACACACATTTATTATTTATTTACTATTAATGTTCAATTCTTTTCCTGCCTAGGGTCCTCTTTCAAATCAAGCAGCAGCAAAGGAGAGAAAACATTAGAATTTGTTCCGGTAAATCTACATCTGCAAAGAATGCACGTACACAGCCCTCACTTGAAAGGTAGTGTATATAATATTCTTTTTTAAGTGGGCAAATTATGTTAGTGTGTACTTTTTTAAAAAGCTTGACTATTGGCAGAATTTAAAATTTTAGAATTAGGTAAAGATCAAGATGAAACAATTAAAAGTTGATCATGACCCTGAATACTACAAAAGGGGCTATAGCATTTTTGTTGCTGTGTTTCTGAACAATACTTTAAAAATGTGGCACCTGAATAAAGTTACAGGTGAATATGCACAGTAAGTGTTAACTTCCTTAAGTAGTATCACTGATGGCTGATAACCGTGCTAGTGTTTGAATTAAAAAAAAAAAAAGAAAGAAAACCAAGACTTGTTCATTTTGTGCTTATCTTGAAAAATCAAAACCCAAAGATGGACTCATAGGCCATTTTTCTGACTTAGTGGTGACTATCAACCGTCACCCCTGTCTCTATGAGAAGGGAATTTATCAGAAAAAAGGTGGTAGAGTATCTTACTGTACTTAGACGTGAGACATTTTTCAAGGAAAAGTGTATAGATTTTTTATAAACATACTTCAGTAAGGTTTATAGTGAATATCAGTGAATATCATATTGTATTCCTTGTCTCTCTACATAATTCCCTGCTATTTCTTAGTTAAGTATATTTTTAAAATATTCTTCTCATCTCCCTTTTCCTTTAACTTATTGCTACATCAAATTTTGTGCATAAGTAGGGTGATTATCTGCCTCTATTCACATACAGCCAAAGTCCCATATTATGCTTTTTGTCCCGCATCGTTGTTAACAAAGCTCTTCACCTCCCTTTCCGCTCAAAAGTCTCTCTGTTTAATGATAAATGTTATGGTCATCCTACTAGCACCCATCTTCCTAGGGAGCCAAAAGTTACTTTAGATCACCCAGTCCTCCATAAGTGTATGGATATGCAAACATACACAGATACATCTAAAGACTCAGGCTAACACCCTCTTTTGTAGCCATTGTCACAATATAGAGGTTCTAGGTTTTAAAAAGTTAAAATCTGTGTTCTGCTTTAGAATCATCTGAAGTTTTACAACCAGAAAAATTAACCATTTTTCTGAGTTTGTGCATACAATTTTGTATATACAACCAGCTAATGTGCAAGTTTAAGTGTAGTTATGTCATTCTGATGTATAATTTTAATACCTTTAGTAACCCTTATCCACTATCTGAAATTTTAACTTGGATCCTTTTCGCCAAAAATTATGTCAATGAAAGAACTGAAATAGAAATGAGATGGATTGTCCCAAAGCATTTAGGAGATCTTCCTTGATTACTGAGTATCTGTCAGTAGTTTGAACATAACATCTAATGGTTTTAAAAATCATCAAAACCAAAGTATCAACAGATAATACAGAAGCTAAAGTAGTTAAATCTGTCTGACAATCAATATAATTTTTTTTCTAATGACCAATATGAAATGACTTTAATGATAGAATAAAAAGTTTATGTATTTTGGAGTGAAACAGAATTTCAGCTTTATCACTTTTTATATATGACCTTAATTCTGTTATTTAAGCTTTCGAAGCAAGTTGTTGTCCTCCCAACTAAGTGAATTAGAATATGTAAAACACCTAGAATGAACAGTAATAGCCATTATGATACAGGTAGCATTTGCCATCAGTGGAACAAAATGGATCTTTCAATTTCGTCAGGGCTGTTAAAAGGAGAAAAGTGATCAGTTAAGAACCTATTAAGGGACAATGAAATCTTGAACCAAGAAGTACCCAAATTTAGAGAAAAGATGATTTAGAAGTGCATTTTGGAAAAATTATCATATGCAAGTACTTAATGACTGATAGACTGAAGAAATGAGAGAAGGCTAATGTACAGTACAACCATGGATGGATAGCATATCATCAAACCAGATGGCTTGTTGGGGCCAAACTGATATGAATATATACTTAAATATGCATTCAAGTATTTGGCAATTATCCTAAAATACTTCCACCAAACAAAGAAAAATTATTTTCTAAGTGACCTCTTATTATACTTATTTCTTGAAAACAAAACAAAAACAGAAGCATTTGTGCTATTCTTTCCAAGATGCTATCTGAAAAATAGACTAGAGTGAGCCAGGATGAATACAATGTGTTTAGTTTCTATTTCTCCAGTTCGAAAGAGAGAAACTGGCAATGAAAGAAATTTAGAAAAGCAAACATAATTTCTCCTACTTAGTTTGGTTTAGGATATCTATCAGCTTCCTAAAGCTGCTGTGACATTACCACAAACTGGATGGCTTAAACAACAAAAATGTATTGTCTCACAATCTGGAGGCCAGAAGTCTGAAATCAAGGTGTCAGCAGAGGAGTGCTCCCTCTGAAACCTATAGGGGAATTCTTCCTCACCTCCACCTGGCTTCTGATAGTTTGCTGGCAATTTTTGGTTTTCTTTGGTTTGTTGATGCATCGTACCAATCCTCCATCTTCACAGTATTCCCCTGTGCATCTACATCATCTCCTCTGTGTCTGTCTCTGTGTTCAAATTTCCCCCTTAAGGACACCACCATATTGAATTAGAACCTGTCCTACTGGCCCGATTTGAACTTGATTACATCCGTAAAGACCATATTTCCAAATAAGGTCATATTCTAGGATATCTTTCTTGGGGAGCATAAATCAACCCATAAGAACAAGATATATAAAGGAATTTCTTCTTTGTGATGACAAATATCAAGTAGTATAAACAAAAGCAAAATTTTGATGTTACAGAACTAGCGTACAACTCTTAAACTAGAGGATTTTTGACATAGCACTTTTCAGAAAGACTTCTTCTTTTTGAAGATGTAAAGGAGAAAATGTGGGAAAAGACTAGATATCTTAATGGCCAAGAATTAATGCAAAGGTACTGAATTCTACTGCATACTGATTTTTTCCCCAAGGTTATGTAAGTTATATATATATATATGTGTGTGTGTATAAATATGTATATTGTATATATATAATTTTATATACATTATATATAATTTTATATACATTATATATAATTTTATATACATTATATATATGATATACATATATATATATTGAATATTAAGCTTCTATGTTTTAAAAATATTTATGATTTTATAATTAAGTTTAAAATTTATTATTTGAGATTGGAATTCAGATAAAGTAAGTGCTTATAGACTATATCACCAACTATATGTTTTAATAGAAATTGAAAACTTGACTGAATTTTTGGGGTCCTGCCACTTATTTCTTAGACATTGACCAAGTTAATAACTTTTCTGAGCATTGGTTTTATTTGCAAAATAAAATGGTTAAAAGTTGTATATGGCAGTCAGTCAAATTTCTACTTACTTATATAACATGTATTCAGCACTTTAAATGAATTGCAGTTAAATTTATTTAAGATCCATGGTTACTGATTTGAATGTTTAGCTGAATTACAGACAACATTTTACAAGGTAATGATGCAAGTAAGATTGGCCAAGCCTTGGTATTTCACTGGTGAGTTATTTGGATGTAGTCTAGATTTATTTTCATTCTTACCATTAGTAAATTACATCAATCTGCATTTGATTAATATGCTGCTATATTTGGAGAGGCAGCTTTGCAAATAATATGAGGCAGATTCACCAAATACAAGGCTAATATCTAGCTCTAGAAACAAGTAACTGAGCAGAACTAATGTTGTCATGTCTCATACTGACAAATGAAATAACCTCCATCTAATGTCAGATGCCCCCAGACCCATTAAGTTAATTTTTCACCCTTATTCATTACTTAAATTAAATGCAACAAATACAATCCCAATAGAAATCTTAGACAGCAGTGACAATAACAAAGACAAAACCCTGAATTTAAGAACACAATTTTCGGGGGCGCCTGGGTGGCTCGGTCGGTTGAGCGACTGCCTTCGGCTCAGGTCATGATCCTGGAGTCCCTGGATCGAGTCCCGCATCGGGCTCCCTGCTCGGCGGGGAGCCTGCTTCTGCCTCTGACCCTCCCCCCTCTCATGTGCTCTCTCTCTCTCATTCTCTCTGTCTCAAATAAATAAATAAAATCTAAAAAAAAAAAAAAAAAGAACACAATTTTCCACCTCAAATCTTATTTTCATAGAAAGTTAGTTATGAATATTATAAAATACGGATTCTTATAATATTATGCTATGTTTAACTTATTTTATTTTATGTTATAGATATATAATAGCATATTATAATATATAGCAAAGAGAGAGAGACAGAGACGGAGAAAGATAGAAAGAAAGAGGAAAGAAAGAAAAGAAAGAAAAAACCTTCTACAGTATATCATCAAGCTATAGTTGGAATCAGGTGCAACATAAGCCAGAATTTACTATGTAAGTATGGATGAGTCAGCTAACCTCTCTGCCCTTTAGTTTTCTAATCTCCACACTGAGGGAAGGAGCAAATGAGGAGCTGTTTAGAACTCCATGATTTCTGTATCTTGAGTGGGTATATCACCTCATCAATGAAGTATAATTACTTTTAGATATGTTTCATGATGTTGCCAAATTGTTGTGACTATTTTGAAATAGATTTCCCTTAAAATTCCTTATTGTTTTGTGATTCATGTCAAAGTCATTTTGTGGGCCATTTTGAAGTCAGGGATTATGCTTAAATTGTTCCTTGAAATGAGATCAGCATGTCTATGTTTTTTTTTTCATTAGCACTATTTTTATAGTTGTAGGAATTTTAAAAAGATCTTCTGGGAAAAAAAATAGACTTATTATCTCATATCTATTATTAAGTGGCTTTTTAAAGGCTATGAGGCAGCCCTATTATTAAATTTCAAACCAACCTAGTATCTTTAGCTTGATGAGATTCAACAACTTGAATTACACTCCCTCATTATGCTGTGTATGATGCCATTTTCACAAAGCCAAGGACAATTTTTGAGATATAAACAATCAAAAAAAGAAGACACACACATTATATTATTTTAAGGAAGAAAAAAGGACCTCTGATTTTTTTTTGCTCAAATTTTCTGTAAAATAAATGCCCACCTATATTTTTATAGTTATTTCTTAGTACCAAAAATCTGAAAGCTTTTATTCTATACAGTTAAAGACTGGATGTCATAAAGGTACAAAATTTAAACAGCAGGATAGAATGAGGAAAATTTTTAAATGAGACAAATATTACTGATCAGAATGTTATCTTAGAATTTTATTTTTTATTGATTATTTGTTTTGTTTTTGTATATGCTTACTCTTAGAGGAATACAATAAATTTCAGTTAATTCTAACTAAATTTTGAAAAGTACAACTGCTCTAGCTAAGACTGAACATGGTACTTTAAGTGTATACCATTCTTCATTAACTAAACTAAGAGACCAGGAAATGAATTCCTTGCTGTCCCTAGATCCGTCTACTATTTTTGTAGTAATTACAAGTGGCATTCAAGGATGAAAGGGCCAAAGAGGTAAACCTAGCAGTTCCAATACTGTGATATTGTTAAATGATAATGATCAAATACCATTTGCAAAATACTAAGATTCCCAAGAGTTATAATTTTGTGATTTCCAGTAAGTGTGGTATTTAAAAATTTTAGTGATTAGTGTAAAGTGTGACAGAACCGATTTCAAAGTAAAGGAATATGTTCTTATTTTAGATCATGTGACAAACCAAACAAACCTACAGCTGAAGAGCACAGCTGTTTTCTCTGGCTTAACTTCATGTAAACTCTGGGAATAACATTCAGCATATACTTTCTTATTGTTTCCTTCAGAGCCACTCTTTAATGATTGTGCCACCATTCCAATGTGGGGATAGGGGTTTCCCCACACCATCAGTTCTCCAACGTGCCAGGATGCCAACTGAGTGTCCCAAGTTTCAACTCAATTCTGACATTATCTACCTGGAAATAGCATCAGATTCCATGGGCTAAGGGCTCTGTCCCACAAGACTGCCCTCCACTTCAGATGCCAGTCGAAAGTCCAGGTTGTTACCTGGACTTTTGACCATCTGGCTATAAATCAAAAGTTCCCCCCTCCTTGGGTTCAATTAATTTGGTAGACCTATTCACAGAACTCAGAAAAACATTTTATTTACAAGGTTACTGGTTTATTATAAAAGGATGTAACTCAGGAACAGCCAGGCGGAAGAGATGCACAGAGCCAGGGGGAAGAGATGCACAGAGCAAGGCATGAGGAAAGTACACAGAACTTCCGTGCTCTCTGAACACCTCTCTCCCAGCACCTCCACGTGTTCACCAATGCAGAAGCTCCCCAAACCTAGTCTTTTGGTTTTGTTTCTTTTGTTTTTTGAGATTTCATTACATAGGCACGATTGATTAAGTAATTGGCCATTGGGGATTGAACTCAATTTCCAGCTCTTTTCCCTTTCCAGGTGGCTGGGTAGAGAGGAGGGATAGAAAATTCCAAACCTCTAATCACTTGATTGGATACACTGGCAACCAGGCCCTCCTTAGGTGAGGTCCAAAAGTCACTTCATTAACATAAGAAAAGACATCTTTAAAACTCTCAACACAGGAAATTCCAAGGGTTTTAGGACCACTGCCAGAAAAGGGAACAAAGACCAAATATATTTATTTCCTATTGTTGTTAAGCAACAAAAATTCAGCTGAGTGGGTGCCTGGGTGGCTCAGTTGGTTAAGCGACTGCCTTCGGCTCAGGTCATGATCCTGGAGTCCCGGGATCGAGTCCCACATCGGGCTCCCTGCTCAGCAGGGGGTCTGCTTCTCCCTCTGACCCTCTTCCCTCTCATGCTCTCTGTCTCTCATTCTCTCTCTTGCAAATAAATAAAATCTTAAAAAAAAAAAATTCAGCTGGTAATTTAAAAGTTCAAATTGGCTTTATTGAATGATTCATGAATCAGGCAGCATCCCACCTAACAAATAAAAGAGAGCTCTATAGAGCTGCAGAAAAGGAAAGATTTTTAAAGGTAGGAAGTGAGAAAAAAGGAAATTATTGGCAAAGGAATCATTGTTTTAGGCAAAGTCATCCTCCTAAGGGGAATGGAAGGAAGCTTTTAGTAAATTTCCTAGTGCTGACCAAGAAATTCTATATTGACTGGTTAAAGGTTACATTCCTGGGAGGCTGAAACTGCAGTTAGGTTAGGTATTAAGCCTTGGTTTGCTGATGTGGGTGCTTTGACATAAATGACTATTTTGAGCCTCTGGCTTTCTTTTTTTACATTATAAATCACAATATCACAGTTATCAATGTTTAAAAATTAACACTTCAAAGCAACTTTTTGAAGATCTCAAATGTACGAAGGTGAAGGTTACATAAGCCTAAATTCTTTGAGCCTTTACAAAATATGTACTTATAGATCCCAGCTTTTTGAGGAGTGGTTCTGATCAAGGTAGATAGAATCAAAAGGCAACAAAGAAAAATGAGAGAGGCAAGAGAGACCATATTTGCTCTTTCAACATCCAGACATAAACCCTACTTATTGTCTCTACAGAGAAAGCCTCTTGATATTAATGGAATATCAAGGTTGGCTTGCGAGGTGGGGAAATGGGAGAAATGGCTTCTGGAATATAGATAAAGTATTCAGTTCTGCTAGCTGTGCTGAAACACAACAATACTACTTTTTACTTGCCTATTTGAAATGTATTCTATGAAGTTCAAAAGTAAAGAATATTTGGGAAACTCTTCTATGTTTTAGTTCCTGGTAACTTCACTCTTGAGAACATATAACTATGTTGAGAAATTGGCTCCCTTTCTGTTCTTATTTTTTTCAAATCCTGATTGTTGTGCTACTAATTATTTGTAAGTTTTCCCTAGAATTTCATATTCCCAATCTGTTTCATTGCTAACTTCCTTTTACTATATTGTTTAAAATGATAAATGGTAAATAAAATTATTAAAATGATAATTTAATTAAAATAATGGGAAATAAAGGATCTGATCTAAGTAAACATTAGATATAATTATAAGGCTAAATTTAAAAAAAGAATACAAACACTACTTTTGTTAGTAAATTTTCTTCTTACAGAGGTATCAGTTAACAATTCTGAAACTATTTTATTTGTATACTATGGTTAACCAAATATGTAAAGATGCAAATAGGGAGAATCAAGTTTCTCAATGTCAGAGAGAGAAGTTAGAAATAAAGAAGTAAGGAAGGCTAGAAGGAATCTTGTAATGCTGAACTGAAGTCAGAGGTAACAATATAGAGTCATGGGTTTGTTGTTGTTAATATAGAAAGATAAATACAGGTGTGTGTGTGTGTGTGTGTGTGTGTACAAGTTAGTATGCATATACATGCATATACTTCATACCTCTGGCACTGAAAAGATTGAAAGCAGTAACAATGAGCATAACTACCCCCAGTATTTGATTTCTTTTTTTTCAAGAAAATATTTTATTTATTTATTTATTTATTTATTTATTTATTTATTTGAGAGATTGAGAGCACTAGCAAGAGAAGAGCAGAGGGACAAGCAGACTCCCCGCTGAGTGCTGAGCAGGATGCTGACCTAGATCTCAGGTACCCTGAGATCATGACACTTATCTGACAGAGCTATCTAAATGCCCCCAGCATTTGATTTCTAAACACCATTCTCCAGTAAAAAAAAGCTAGGGTTCTTTGGAAAACTGGTTGATTCTAGAGCTGAGGCAGGGAAAATATAAGATCAGTCTAGAGTATCTAGTGGCTCTAGAAAGTAAGGAAGTGCTCAAGAAACAACAATGATGACAACAAATGAGGAGGGTGACATATATAAATAACACAAGATCCTACTGAAGGAGTTCCCAATGGACAAAGCTAGAACAACTTGAACATAAAGATGGTGTTAGATCATAAACCAAGGAACAAAATACCCATGAGTCCATATTGATGTTAATAAATAACTGAGGGGCACCTGAGTGGCTTAGTCGGTTAAGCGGCCAGCTCTTGATTTCAGCTCAGATCATGATCTCGGGGTCCTGGGATTGAGCCCCGTGTGGGGCTCCACACTCAGCAGGGAGTCTGCTTAAGGATTCTCTCTCCCTCTCCCTCTGCCCCAGCCCCCTACGCTCTCTCTCTCTAAAATGAATAAATAAATCTTTAAAAATAAATAGATAGATAACTGAATATATAACATAAAGGAGAAAGATCAACTATTCTTCCCAAAAGTATTCCAATTAATAAATGTGAAAGGAATGAGGGAAATGGAAAATCACCATTCAACCACAGCAGTAATAATTGCCACAGGCAAGATATATTAATAGATGCTAAAATTAGTGGGCACAAGTCTAAAAAGAAACAGGATATTGCATTGTGTTAAAATATGTCTCTCTAAATCTTTAGTGACTTCATAGTGAAGAATCAACTGTAGGTAGTGGCAGTCATCACTTTGACCAATGCATCAAGGTTAACATCAAGTAATATATATCAATTTAACCTACTCCCTGTTATAACGCACTGAGAAGGGCATATCACCTCCATAGTATCCTACTCAATAGTGCAGAACTTCAGTCCAATTATGAGAAAACATAAGACAAACCCAAATTGAGGGACACTGTACAAAATAACTGACCAGTACTCTTCAAAAGTGTCACAGTCAAAAATGAAAGACTGAGAAACTGTCATAGATTGGAGGAGACTACATGACAGTGACATGAAATGTGGAATTCTAGACTGGATCCTGAAAGAACAAAGGGCATTAGTGGAAAAACTAATCCTAACATTATCTACTTTATTTAATGGTATAGTACAATATTAATTTCTTAGTTTTGATAGTCTATGACTATGTGAGATATTAGCATAGGGAGCTTGAGTGAAGGGTATACAGAACTCTGTTCTAACTTTGCAACAACTCTGGAAATCCAAAATTATCTCAAAAATAAAAATTTGCAGGAGTATTTAAATAATAAATATGTTTTTGTGTTTTAATAAAAAATTATATTTTCAGGTATATAACATGATATTTTGCCGTATATATACATAGTGAATGATGACTATAGCTAAGCTAATTTACATATTCATCTCCTCACAGTTACTGGGTTCTTTTTTTTATATGTGGTGAGACAATTTTTAAAGGAATTCTGTATTTCTTCCTGTTTTAGACAGTATATTAAAACTTAATTCAAAATTTTTTTTAAAGATTTTATTTATTTATTTGAGAGAGAGAATGAGATAGAGAGCATGAGAGGGGGGAGGGTCAGAGAGAGAGGCAGACTCCCTGCTGAGCAGGGAGCCCGACGTGGGACTCGATCCCGGGACTCCAGGATCATGACCTGAGCCGAAGGCAGTCGCTTAACCAACTGAGC
This sequence comes from Neomonachus schauinslandi, assembly GCF_002201575.2. NCBI lineage: Eukaryota > Metazoa > Chordata > Mammalia > Carnivora > Phocidae > Neomonachus > Neomonachus schauinslandi. The sequence continues at coordinate 83,764,723 of NC_058404.1, forward strand.
CACCCAGGCGCCCAAAACTTAATTCAAATTTAAAAAATAAAAATAAAAAATAAAACTGAATTTAAATCTTATAGAAACATCGATAGCAATTTAGTCAAGATACCTCAGACAAGTAGAATCATGCATTATTTGTCTTTCTGTGGCTTATTTCACTTGATACCTTCAAGGATTATCCATATTGTCGCATATTACAGAAGTTCCTTCTTTTTTAAAGCTGAATAGCATCCCATTATACCTATACAGCACCCACTGATGGACATTTAGGTTGCTTCCATATCTTGCCTATTATGAATAGTGCTTACATGAACATAGAAGTGCTTATATCTCTCTGAGATCCTGATTTCAGTTCTTTTCTATAAATGCCCAGAACTGAGATTATTGAACCATGATAGTTCTACACTGTGCAAGGATTTCAGTTTGTCCACATTGTGGCTAACACTCACTGTCTTTTGTGTTTCTTGATAGTAGCCATTTTTACACGTGTGAGATGGTATCTCATTGTAGTTTTGATTTGCATTTTTCTGATGATTAATAACCTTTAACATTTTTTTATATGCCCGTTGGCCATTTGTATGTCTTCTTTGGCAAAATGTCTAAGCCTTTAGCCCATTTCTTAGGTTATTAATTGTTTTACTATGGAGTTGTAGGAGTTCCTTATATATTTTGGAGATTAACTTCTCATCAGATTTATGGTTTGCCAATATTTTCTCCTCTTCTATATGTTGCCTTTTTAGTCTATTGTTTATGCAGAAGCTTTTTAGTTTGACATAGTCCTGTTTGTTTTTGTTGCTTATGCTTTTCGCGTCATATCTACGAAACCACTGTAAAGACCAATTATCATAAGACTTTCCCTCTATGTTTTTTTTAGGGGTTTTACACTTTTAGGTCTTATGTCTAAGTCTTTAATCCATTTTGAGTTGATTTTTGTGCATGCTGTAGGACAAAGGTCTAATTTCATTCTTTTCCATGTGAATAATCATAAATTCTCTTTGTTCTTTTATGTAGTATGGTCCATGGATGGATATGTATTCATCCCCATCCCATGGAGATTTTATATATATATATATATATATATATATATATATATATATATATATATACACACACACACACACGCACACACATATATATAATACACACACACATATATATTTCAGATTCCAATATATTTTTTTCTGGATAGTGTATATACATTTTTTTTATTTCTTCAATTAAGAATAATCCTTATATGATCTAAAAAGACAGGGGCGCCTGGGTGGCTCAGTCAGTTAAGCGTCTGCCTTTGGCTCAGGTCATGATCCCAGGGTCCTGGGATCGAGCCCCACATCGGGCTCCCTGTTCGGTGGGAAGCCTGCTTCTCCTTCTCCCTCTCCCACTCCCCCTGCTTGTGTTCCCTCTCTCGCTGTGTCTCTGTCAAATAAATCAATAAAATCTTTAAAAAATAAAAATTAAAAAATTTAAAAAAAAAAGACATATAAGACAAACTGAATTGAGCCTCAGAATATTTATTTATTGACATTTATTGAACACCTACAACTTGGATGAGCTCATAAACAGAAAATAGAATGGAAACAAGTAAGTCAGAACTTTGGATATGAAAGAACTTGTTAATAACTTGGAAGTTCTTTATTATAGTTGGATTCAAGAAACACACACGCCTTCATTTAGATTTAAAAATAATCAGCTCTTTATTATGAAGAGTGGACAATATTTGAGCAACTTGCTTCTCTTCCTTTACCTGCTGCTTCCAAGTTTCATGGTTCCTTCATAGGTGACTAGAATTCCCCTGAGCAGAGTGTATGAACAAAGAGAAAATTTCTGCTCCTAGAAAGTAGCTTTGGAAAATACTGAAACTATAGGTGAATTGAAGAGACAGATTCACTAGAAAGCTAGTGCAACTTAAGTTTGGGGCTTTTCCTGTGAATGGGCCTCTTACAAGATCCTGCAAGGGGCCTTAACAACTTGTTTGTGGTCAGGTGTTTTGCAAATTTTACAAAAGTAAGCTTAATCCTCCATCAGTTAAGACTGTTCTCTCTTTCTACTCAGATTTCCCCTTCCCTCAGTGTTCACCTCTTGTTAGGTGATGTTGGAGAGGCTACAAACTTTTTTTGAATCCAGTGAGAGTCTACAGGCAATTAAAAAAAAAAAATCAGTTAGGAATGCATTTAGTTTGGGCTAATGGGACATATGTATACAGTTTTTAGTTACTTCTATATATTGTTGGTATTGTTGGTCACCCAGGTTTTAGCAGAAATGCAGCATATTCCATGACAGCATCACAGTGATGTTTCTTTTTGCATTTACTTTAAATTAACACAGGAACTGATTCTATTCAGAAGACTGAGCCTCAGTATTACTTTCCTTTTCAGACTGAAAAGTGTATTTTCATGGTAAATAAGCAAAACTTTCTTTCTTTGCTTCATTGGTAGGATTACTTCTTATAGGGAAAATAATCATAGGTAATAATGAATGCTCACCACTTTTAACTACTTTCAACTTCATTATCTACCTGAGGAAACTAAGACATAGAGAGGTTAAGTAATTTTCCTAATGCTGCACAGCTTGTAAGTGGCAGAACTGGGATCCAGACCAAGGAACTCAGGTTCCAGTCAGTAACTTAAACCCCTGGCTTTCCATCCCTGGATTAGAAGTCAGAAGACCGTAGGTGTAAGGTCTTTGGAACTTTAGACAAAGCAGGTCATTTCTCAAGGTTCTCAGAGTTCTCATCAGATAAATGAAAGTGGACTAGAATTTAGTATTGATAACTTTGGGGTGTTCTCATGACCATCCGAGAAAGCTGTGACCCTTTTCCATGAAGTAGAACAGACATACTTATACAATTTGCATATATTTACGGACTCCCCGAAACCCTTTTCTTAACCCTAGATTAAAATCTCCAGGATGAAGAAGTCTTTAAATTTCATGCAAGTCTAATATTCTGCTATATTAAGAAAAGCTAACTTTTAGTTTATTAGTGACTTTTTAAAAGGGCAAGAGATTACCACTAACAATCTATTGCGTGGCTGTTCAGTAGTGATAGGTTGATTTGGGTTACATTCTGGGTTTGTTTGTTTGTTTTCTGTATTGTTTTATTTTGTTTTGTTTGTGTGACCTTGAGTTCTCTCAGTGTTGCTGAAGTCTTTCACTTGAAGACATTTTTTATTAAGAAAAATATTTCAGGTGCATTTGGATTGAACCAGTATAAAGAAGTTATGGTGTTTACCTGAAGCTAATAAAATAATTTATGTTTTCCCTGTAAATGAGAACTGAAAAACAACCAGTGTCAACACCAAAATCAATTTGAAAAGGATCTACTATGAAATTAGGTTTCTCAAATAAAATGTAGTTTAACAAGAGATGTTCACTCTGTCTTCCTTCTTGTGGGGATACTTTTCATTAGAAGGTAAAAATGATGCTGTGTTTTGAAGCCATAAACTTAGTATGTATCAAACTTGATGGCTTTCAAGATCAAAGGATTGAGTTTCAATTTAAATGTATGGATTTTTTATTAAAAAAAAACCAAAGTGTCATGGTGGAAAATAGATCTAGAGACACTGTGTGTATTTTTTCTGTGTCATCTAAGAAAATTGCAAAAGCATGCAATTTTTTAAACTGTAAGATTTAGTATACACAGAAAGGAAACTACTCTGTATAGATTTTCTTAAAATGCACTAGTACTGTTCTGCCCTTGAGCCAAGATGAATTAATATTTTGGTTCTTTTCTCTGTAAATTTTCTCTGTAAAGATTGTTCATTATTGTTGAATTTCAATATGATTGCAAATTAAATGATGCAAAACTCAATAAGGCAAAATACACAAAAGACCAATTAACATGTTATCTCAGTAAGTATATAGAAGAATGAGGGAACATACTGTTCCATACAGTAGCATATAATTAAGATGTAGTCATAAATCAAAGAAATATTATAACTTGTGTAGGTGCACAGGTGGCTTTTAGAAAGATTGATTAGTTCCTCTTGCCCCCTTGAGATGAGAGTTCAGTTAGTTCTGCAAAATTAAACAGAATAATTTCTCAAACTTCCCACAGTGTGTATGTTCAATGCAGATAGCATGCTGGAGACAAATGTTTGCAAAGTGTTAATCTCCTTGTCCATTCCTGTTCCAGATGCTCTCTATGATGTCATCACTGTGGGAGCCCCAGCTGCCCATTTTCAGGGATTTAAGAATGGTGGTCTTCGGAAACTACTCCATAGATTTGAAATGGAAAGAAGAAAGTAAGTGATGACAGGATGCATTAATGATATTATCTTCCCTTTGGGGAAGTTTGTTTATAAGGTTAGAACAAAGAAGCTTGCTCCATCACAATGAATAGTTCTTGACATCTCCGACCCATTAAGTAACTTAAAGTTGTCGAATGTCCAAAAAAATACTCGAGCACAAATTAAATTAGAATAAATGAAATACCTGAGTGTGTTGCTAATGGAGTAGCACTATGCTGGCAGAAAAATCTTCTGGAAACCATGGTACTAAAAAATAGATATATTCTAGTAACAATTATGGCTCATTCAGTGGAATGGTATTCATGTGGAGATTTAACTGAAGATGGTCTACTTTAACTGTGAAGCCAAAGACACTTGATGGAGAGCATGAGTCCTGATTTATGTGTCTGACCCTACTAGTGATTTCCATTGTGGCCTAAGGCCAGGCACATAACTGCCTATCATTTAATTGTGTCCTTTGAAAAAGAGACAGCAGTATAGAACTCTATCTGTTAAATGATGAGATTAACAGAGAAATCTTGTATTCCTGAGGGACAAGGCATGACACAAAAACCAAAGTATTATCACTGTCATTTATAATTTTATTATACTTCCTCAATTTTTTGTGTGTTCAGTTACTTTAAAATATTGCATCAGTAGTTTATCCCCCAGGTACTCACCCCCACGTACTGAGCTTATCTTATAATATGCCTATACTCATGTAAACCATAAAGAGTGTTCTTTAGGTGTGAAGAGTAACTTTCCTTTCCTTTTCAAGTCGTGACTCTTCTTGGATTATGATCCCAAATTTTGAAAATTAGGGGAAAATAGTTATTCTTAGTCATATTAGTTTAGTAATAGTATTAGAAAATCTGAGTGGCAAAACCAGAATTTTTAAAAAAGTTTTATCACATAACACATTTGTTATTCAGTGTCCAGATATTCAGGAAGAAAGCATTAAAGTAAGTAAGAATTGGGGCGCCTGGGTGGCTCAGTTGGGTTGAACTTCTGACTCTTTGATTTCAGCTCAGGTCATGATCTCAGGGTGGAGCTCCGCCTTAGGCTCCATGCTCAGCGGGGAGTCTGCTTGAGATTCTCTCTCTCCCTCCCCCTCTGCCCCTCCCCTGCTGGCACTGTCTCTCTAAAAAAAAAAAAAAAAAAAAAAACTTTAAAGTAAGTTAGAATTGAATAACTGATATACTATTATATTAATATATAAACTAATATATATATATATTTTTTAAAGATTTTATTTATTTGACAGAGAGACACAGCGAGAGAGGGAACACAAGCAGGGGGAGGGGGAGAGGGAGAAGCAGGCTTCCCGCGGAGCAGGGAGCCCGATGCGGGGCTGGATCCCAGGACCCTGGGATCATGACCTGAGCCGAGGGCAGACGCTTAACGACTGAGCCACCCAGGCACCCCTATTTTTTTCTTTTTTTAAAGCAATTGACTTTGGGGGTTGCTTGAGTGGCTCAGTCCGATAAGCTTCCAACTCCTGATTTCAGCTCAGGTCATGATCTCAGGGTTGTGAGATGAGCCCCGCATTGCATTCCACACGGGGCATGGAATCTGCTTAAGATTCTCTCTCTCCCTCTCTCTCTGCTCCTCACCCCTCTCCCACTCACGTGCTCACTCTCTTTCTCTCTTTCTCTCTCACTAAAAAAAGCACATAAGCATGCAAGGAAGGAAGGAAGGAAAGAGAAAGAAAGAAATTGACTTTGGTACTTAGATATAGTCCTTATTCAGATTACTCCAGGTTTCGTTTTTGTGTTTGTTTGGTTGGTTGAAAGGGCATAGATGGAGTTCTATGAAATTTTATCACAGGTGTAGATTAGGGTAACTATCATTAAAGTAATCATAAAGGACTGTTCCATTACCACCAAGGAACTCCCTCAGGTAATCTCTTAATAGTCACACCCTCCCCCAAAACCTTCTGCCGCAGAAAGTTATTCTGTTGCCTTATTATTTCAGCAGGGAGTAGAAATCGGAATTGCAACCAGGTGCTCTGAGGGGAGAGACACCTCCTATTTAATTCATGGAGGCTGGAAGTCAGTTATCAGAGACCTCATGGGGAAAGGATCCATCTCTTTGTTGAACTGGGAATGGGAGTGTAATACAGGTTTCTGTCAGTGGGCTCTACCAGGGAGGGGCGTTTCTCACTGACCCCTTCCTGCACCATTATTTGAGTGGGGGAGCAACCTGCCATTTTTGTGATATCACCCCTAGAATAGACAAGTGTGATTAAAAGTTTTCTGTTCTGTTTGGCCACCCTTTACTAGTTGTTTGGCTTTTCTTGGATGCCACTTTTACCTGGCATTTTGCATCGCTGGGATAAATGAGACAAGGGAAAAAAAAAAACTGTGGAACTCACTGTCATGTTATTCTTTAAGTCCCAAGGCACCTAGTCAATCTGTCTTCATTTTTCCACCTCTTAAATTCTTCTGATAAATGACTTATAGGTTTTGACTAGAGTGTTTTTTGTAATTAGAGAAGTAAAATAGATTGTGTTTACTCCATCTTGCGTGGAACTAGAAGTCTCTAATCTTGAGACTTCATCTAACCTATTTGTTTTTCTCAATCAAATGTTAGAGTTTATAACACAGTTTAAAGACTGAAAACTGTCCACAGGGCACATAAAATCTAGTTGAGCATATAAAGAGTTGGCATGTGATGATACATGGAACCTAACCATGTAACTTCCTAAAATATTACTATATGCTACTATTAAAGAAAATGTTGAATTGTGTGGTTAGGTTCTGAATAATATTTTTTGAGTTTTAAAGATCTCCATGAATATCTGAATTTTTTACTATTCTTCACCTCTCACTGGGATGTTTATATATACATAATCTCACACACACACACACACACACACACACACACACACACACACACACACAGCTTTCTAGGATCAAATTTAAAAAAGAAAAGAGTATCCAATGCTTATAAACATTGATTTGCTTTAGGTTTTTGATATGTGTGATATATCCCATTGTTTTACTAGTGACTTTATTGACAAAATGCAATGAAGTTTTGTAATTAAAAAAACAATTTGGTGTGGATCTCAAAAGTACGCCATAGGGCAGTGATATAGGACAAATATGGCTTGCTGAGGCAATACACAGATGAGCATGGTTTCAGCCAGTCCATCAAGTTAAGAGGTGATCTAAACAAAGACTTCCAGCCTAAAGTGACATCATACTGTGCAAATTATTTTTCTGCAGGCTTTTTCAACAACAAATACTGCATTTGTCAGTCAAAAGCAATAACAGGAAAGTAAATTTGACTATATGAAATAAGTAACTTAGACTAACACACTTACTTACATTTGTCAGTAAGAAAATACATTAAGTGAAGGAATTCTCTTCACCTCTTTTCTTCTGATACTTCCCTAATATTTTAGGGCAGTTTTTTAGGGGAACTACCATAGCTGTTATACTACTTCACCTTCACTTATTTTCTTCTCAGCTATACTTATGAAATATTGTCATTTGAGAGCACATGTAATTTATGTGTCTGTTCCTCAGGGAACTGTTTTTTGATGAATACATTGACCACATAATGGTTTTAGTATAAGAAAGCCTTGCTTATAGGGGCACCTGGGTGGCTCAGTTGGTTAAACCTCTGACTCTTGATTTGGGCTTGGGTCATGATCTCAGGGTCTTGGGATCAAGCCCCACGTCGGGCTCTGCATTCAGTGCAGAATCTGCTTGTCCCTCTCCCTCTGCTCCTTTCCCCTCCCCCTGCTCATGTTCTCTCTCACTCTCTCAAATCAATCAATAAATAAAATCTTTTAAAAAAAGCAAGCTTTGCTTATAGTATTCATATAATGTAATTTAGATCCCATAAAAATTCATTTTAAAAGCTACAAGATAATTAATTAGGAAGAGTGATCTTTTTAAAGTACGAATGTCTGAGTATATTACTCCTCTGCTCAGGAACCTTCAGGGAATCCCCAGTCATCCACTGGGCATTCAAAGCATCCATGATCTCACACCACCAACTTTCTACTTTCATCACCACCTTCTCCTATAGTTGCTTCTTAAATGCTATTCAAATTGTTTCCTTAATGGACCTCACACTTTTCTACCTCTTCTTCTTTCCTTACTCAGTTCCCTTTTACAAGAAATTCTTCTGTTTTCATCTTCCCACTATTTTGTTTCGTTCTGTCAAAACCATACACATAATCCTATTCAAAATTCCACACATCATCATCCTAAGATTCTACCCTCTCCATGATGCCCCAACTTGATTTGACTCTCTATCCTAATATTTTATTTTGTCTCCCCTTATAGCCTTATTAGGTCAGAGTTATGATTGTATTAGGTTTGTTCTTGTCTGATACTTCTGTAACAGTTTGTGATTTGGATGACGAGATATCCTATTGAAATTTGGATCTTCTGGAGTACCCCACAGAGTGTTTGGCATACAAGTTCAAATTCAGCAGGCACTGGAATTCATATATGAATCAGATACAGTCTCTGATTTAAAGTGCTGAAAATACCAGTGGGAGATCAAGTTTCACAGATAATAATAATACAATAAGATCAGTAGTACATAAAGTAGGGCTTCTCAACATTGACTGCATATTACAGTTACCTCTGGAGCTTTAAAACATTTTATCTATGCCAAGATATCACCCCAGACAAATTAAGTGAAAGTCATGGGAATGGAGCCCAGGTATGGGTATGTTTTAAAAGCCTCCCAGGTAAGAATAATGTGTAACTAGAGATAGATGTGAGTGAATAGTGCTGGGAGAAGACAGGAAGGGTGTGGAGACTAGAAACAGGAGTAGTGACACAGATGAATTGAACTTGAAAAATGTTCAATATAGAATCTCAATTGATATGTATCAGGGAGAAAGAAAATCTATGCAAAGTAATATTTGTTGATATAAGGAAGAAAATTGTGTTTGATTACTGGAAATTTGTGTTTAAAGAATCCCAAATTCATTAATAGTTGCAAAACAGAACCAATGATGGAAGTAAAGCTATAACAATTTTGATCTGAGAAAACTTGGGCCTGAATAGTATGTGAGCAAATAAAATTGAACATATTATAAGGGTTTTCATGCTGTAAATATGAGATTTTTCTGAGACAAAACCCTAATTGTACATGTATTTTTCTAAAGGACCAAAATTAGGATGTTTGCAAGCCATGTATTCAGTTGTTATATCAAACATCTATGTGTTCCTGGAGTCAGTGATTTACCTGGAAGCTCTGTAAAGCTTGAGGATTCCTCCCTCAAAATATGATCAATTCTTTACTTCTGTTATTGCTTAAAAGAAAGGGGGAAATTGCCATAACAACACATATTTTGCCTGCTTTGATCATTTGTGATTTCAGCAGGAATTTCAGACTCAGAACTTTCACTAAGTAGCATCATGACTTGAAAGCATAACCCTTTCCTTAAGATGGAAAAGCACCTCATGAAAACCAAGAGCAGAAGAAAAAGTGCCAGTGAAGGGCAATGTCAACTCTTGTTTGAGACTATTAATCCCCTGTGATCTGCCTATTCATTTGGAGTGAACTCAGAACTAACTCCCTACAAATGATCTAATGTCACATGTGTGCGGACATGCCCTGGTGTTCCCACCTCTCCCCCCATCTGTTCTAGATAAGAACATAGTCAACATTTACTACCCCACAATTTCAAACAGAAAAAAGAAAAAGATCGCTTGGAAAAGTCATAAGGAAAATGAACTAAAAAAATTTTTTACTGACAGGAAATACATAAATATATATATATAAAAAATATATAAAAAAAAATATATATATATTCTCGTTGAGCCTGCAACAACCTGAGTCTGTATTAGAATTTGGGGGACTTTTCTGAAGGAAAGTAGAACATTAATACAAAGAGTTAAACAAACCAGTCTTACCTTTATGAGATCAAAGGTTATGTAATCATATGACAAAACGAAAACTCTTAGGAAAATTTTCCTATTATAAAGAGAAATACAAGTAGATGTTTCCTCATTCTCTATTATAAATAGAAAACTTCTTGGATAAAAGGAAAAATATTGCATTAGGAAAGGAAGCTCTATGTAGCCTACAGTGTAACAGGCATTCAATAAGCCAGAAATGGGAACTGGATGTAAAACCTCATACTACTACCTTTGATACATATATTCTTCTGATAGAATCACTAACCACTGTTCAATTTGGGGAGATAAAACATAAATTAACATTTGTAGTTAGTAGTATAGAGCTGAGATATCTAAGCAAAACTGTCAGTTTTCCAACTTATCCCTTTTTGTACTCTCTCCAGTAACTAGGCAGTAGTTACAAAAATGTTTTAAACCCTTCATTTTCATACTTCAGACTAAGATTCTCCCTCTCTCTCTCTCTTTTTTTTTAATGAAAGGGAATGAGTGATTCAGATATATTCAGTGAAAGCAATAAGACTGCATCCATGATTTGATTTGGAGAACCAATTTTTTTTCCTACTGAAGCTCTTTCTCTGTCTCTACCTTGATCTCTGGATTTCTCTCAGAAATTTGTCTTGTTGTTCACTAGCAGAGCAATTTAGTCTGAGATCACAATTCTGTTTAGTATTTTCTGTGCACCAATAGATCATGTCATATATCTTTTCAGTAGAAATATTTTGATCTTTCAATAATGTATATTTAAAAATATTTTCTATTAATAATTTTCTTTTTTAATTTTAATTCCAATATAGTTAACATACAGTGTACTATTAGTTTCAAGTGTACGATATGGTGAGTCAACACTTCCATACATCACCCTGTGCTCATCACAAGTGCACTCCTTAATCCCCATCAACTATTTAACCCATCCCCCCACCCATCTCCTCTCTGGTAACCATCAGTTTGTTCTCTATAATAAAGAGTCTGTTTCTTGGTTTGTCTCTTGTTCTCTTTTTTTTTTTTCCTTTGCTCATTTGTTTTGTTTCTTAAATTCCACATATGAGTGAAATCATAGGTGTTCGTCTTTCTCTGACTGACTTATTTTGCTTAGCATTATACTTTCTATTATCCATGTCATTGGAAATGGCAAGATTTCTTTCTTTTTTTGGATGAATAATATTCCATTATAATTATACCACTTCTTTATTTATTCATCTATCAGTGGACACTTGGGCTGCTTTTATAATTTGGCTACTATAACTAGTGCTGCTATAAACATAAGGGTGCGTATATCCTTTCGAATTAGTATTTGTTGTTTTTGGATAAATACCCAGTAGTGTGATTATGGGATCATGGGGTAGTTCTATTCTTAACTTTTTGAGGAACCTCCATACTGTTTTCCAGAGTGCCCAGTTTGTATCCCCACCAACAGTGCAAGAGGGTTCCTTTATCTCACCATCTTCATGTTTCTTGTGTTTTCAGTTTTAGCTATTTGAACATGTGTAAGCTCATTGTTGTTTTGATTTGCATTTCCCTGATGATGAGTGAAATAGAGCATCTTTTTCATGTGTCTGTTGGTCATCTGTATGTCCTCTTTGGAGAAATGACTGTTCATGTCTTTTGCCCATTTTTTAATTGAATTATTTGGGTATTAGGTGTATGTTTATTGGAAAATGTAAAAAAGTCAAAAGAAAGATTAAAATTACCTGTAATCTCCCTCCTCAACAAGAGAGTTACTGGTGGCATACAGGTGTGGCCTCATCTAGTTTATTTTTGCACATATAATTTACACCTTTATTTTTTTTCTTTTATAAACTTAAAAATTCAGAAAGGCTTAAAATGGTTAATTCTTCAAAGTATATCAATTGAATGCTCTACGTTAAAAAAAAAAATCTGGGCATTTGTCGTTCTTTGGAAGTCATGACCAATCCACCAAAACTAGTCTATTTTAAAATATCAGTCTTATAGGTTATAGCTAAAATTCATGTCTTACTTACTCCCAAATACATTTTCTTTCCTTTTGGAAAAAAATACTTTATATCACACACAGAAAAAAATCCACTTTATATCACACGGGCCCTTTGGAAATAAAGAGTAGGTATTAATGAAAGCCCTATCCATTCCTTTTTTTTTCAAACCAGCACCTGGCAATATGTTATTTTCAAGGAGATAGCAATTTCATTCTTTATGTAGATTATAATTTGATTCCTTGGGGGTATATTTTCTTCCACCTATGATTTAGTCTTCCTCAGCCACTCTTAGCTCTCAGCTCAGTTCATCTTTGAGCGAATACAAAGCTAGGGCTGCCAGAACTATGTCCTAGGTTTTTCTTCTCCATGTGCACTTCCCTGCATGTAGCTAGCTCCCTGTATACACAGCATCAAATCTTCAAGAGAAAGTGGGTTTTTATCTCTTATATATGTATAGTTTGGAATAGCAAGAAAATAAACCATGTTGAAATAAATAGTCATGTTGAGACTTGGACATATTGTACAACTGAAATGATTAGGCTTGCAAAGCATTGAACTACCTGTGATAGAAGGGAATAGAAGGATTTTTCTAAGTTGCATATGATCCTAAACAAATTTGTAATGCAGTTTTTCTCCTTCTTTATTCTTTTTAACTATACAAAAATAAAATTTGCTTGTAGCACATAAATTCGAAGAATAAAGAAGCATATAAAATGAAAAGCCTACCTCTTCCAATATCTTTCCCTAGAATAAACCAATTAGAACAGCTAAATGTATTTCCCTGTGTAATTTCTTCTAGGCTTCCAACCATTTGAATTTTCAATGGCTATGACTCAGTCCACAAACTCAAGTTCATTGGAGTGAGATGTTCTTGAATTTTCCATAACTAAGTTCAATTTTTTCTGGCCCCATTCTGGGTTAAGGCAGAAACTTTCATTTCAGACAGTTCATAGACTCCACTCCCTATATGGATGGAATCATGGCTTGGGCATTAGTCGCTTTGTGACATTAGTCAAATTGCCTCACCTCTCTATAACTTAGTTTCCTCATTTGTGGTGTGGAAAAACTGCTTACCTCATAGGGTTGTTCTGAAGATTTAATGACTTCATATACACCAGACAGTTTATAACAGTGCCGGGCACATAATGAGGGCTTAACAGCTTTTAGCTATTATTTATGTAAAATATGTAAATAAGTATATTTTCACTCAGAAAAAGGTTTGGGCAATGCCTCATTTCAATTCATGTAGATCTCATTTTTTAAAAGCAATGTAGCATTTTTTGATTGAATGTAGCGTAATTATTCAACCAATACAATATTGATGATCACTTAGATTATTTCTAATTTTTTGTTATAACTACCTGTGTTCACAGGATACACCCTTATTTTTACGCCCCTAAAAACTGTGAGCATTTCTTTTTTGATAAACTCCTAAAAGTGAAATTTCTTAGTTGAGGTGGTTAAATTTTAGAAATGCTGCCATGTTTCCCTCCAAAAAAGTAGTATCAATGTGCATAAAATGCCTAATTGCCCACATATTCTCAAGTTCTGGGCTTCTGACACCATCTCTGTGTTAAGCCCAGATATGGCCCATGATGTCCAGACATGCATTTATAACCATCTAGCAGATAGCTGTACATTAATGGTATCATCCAACCTCTTCAATGTCAACATATTCAATCATCTCTCAATTTCTTCCCCTCAAACTTCTCTTGAGAATCTCTTTTCTTAATAAAAGTCACCACCATTCACCCAGATGTTCAATTTTCACTTCCAAAAAAAATAAAAAATAAAATAAGTTCTATCAGTTCTACCTTCTTATTTTTCAGGAAGTCATTCATTTTGATAATAAATTATGGGTTAGAACAATTCTAACCCATGGAATCACCATCTTTTAAATATTCTTCTGCCAAATCTCCTAATCCCTCTCTCTCTTTCCAGACTGGCTCTCATCCAATCTGATTTTTTCACTTTAGTTGGAGTAATATTTCCAAAAGGCAAATACAATCTTGTGATTTCATAATGTTGAACATTTCTTAGCTGCCTCTTGCCTGGAGTATAAAGTTCAAGGTGCATAATATATTCATGTGTCATCTGGTCCCACTTTCTTCTCCATTTTCATCTCTCACCCCACCCTCTATTCATAAATTTCCTCAGTTTCAGTGCTGCCTACAAGTCTTCTCTGACCCATTAGCTAGACTGCTGCTTTAAGCCTTCTGTGTACAGTCATCCCTAATTGTCTGTCTTCCCCTCTGGACTATGTGTGCCATGAGGACATGGACTGAGTACATCTGGTTTACCACAGTATCCTCAGGAACTAACTTATAAGTGTTCATTGAGGGAGTGAATGAAAGAAGTGAAAGGATTGCCTATCACAGGACTGTCTCTCCTCTGCATGAAAAGATCAGTGTGACTGTATCAGGTAACAGAAACATAGGGAATATTTGTGGAGTTGGCAAAGAGAAATAGAGGAGTATTTGTAGAAAATGTCTCATAAGCTTTAAAAACAGCCATTTTTTTCAGGTATTAGAATGTTAGTGTTTGCTTGCACCTCACTAGGAAGGAAAATATACTTTTATGTGTTCTGAAAGGGGATAGATGATAAGTTTTGTAAAAATGGCCTAGCTCAAAATCTGATTCAATATTAGTAATGCAATAGTGATTTTAACATTTCAGTTGGTGACATTTTTCCAGTCACCTACCCAAAAGCTTGTGAAGCCAACTGTGGTCTGAAGCATAGACAAGAAGCATTATATGTAGTGTGACAGTTCAGAATTCTTAAAAATTAAATCTTTCCCTTAAAGAAATGACTTTAATTGTAAATGAAAATAAGTTTGTTAAATGACCTAGAATTTCTAGTGTTAATAAATTTGGTGAAGAGAAAAGTGTCTAAAATGATAAAACACATCATCAATCCTCATTTGGGGATTTCAGAAAGCCACTGAACTTCTCACCCTTCCATTTCCTTGTTTGCACTATTGATGTGGCTGATTTCTTTTGAAATCATTAGATTATTAGAAGGAGTGGTTAAAATCTTGAGATCAGGAAGATAATTTGGTTAATTTGACTTTTACAATTAAATGTTTTAATTTCACAGCTATTATAATATGACTTCTGGTTTTATCTGGGAAGAAAAAGTAATCAACAGGAAGTTTAGGATTTAAAGGATATAATGTGAAATCTAAGCAGCAAATTACATAAAGAAGCCTTTCTTACTTAAAAAACTAAATATGAAAAGATAATATAGTTTGAGGACTTATTTTTTATAAATCAAGAGTTGTATTTCTTATTCATTGTAAACTGAAAAAATAAATGTAAATCATGACACTGTTATGTCATCTCAACTAGTATGCATTTAATCCAAAGAAGAACTCTTATACTCAGGTTAAACACTGAGCAATTTCCAGCATATTTTTAAAGCTCCCTATCAGCTTAGATAGTTAATATCCATTGGTCTCAAAGGCAGCAAACAAAAGAAAAGAAAGTCATCTATAAGTAGATTCCCAGAAAATAAAAAACACTGTATTTTCCAGAGCTTTAAAATAGTAGAAGTACTAACTTAGAGAAAAGAAAAGAAAAAGGTATGTATGGGATCTATGTCATGGAAGAATCACACAACTGGCTTGTGTAACATGAGAAAAATACTGTTATTGCAAAGCTTTGTTAGATGGGACTTTGTCTGAACAATTCAGTGTCTTCTTCCCTGTCATGAGGTCTGTGTTAATAAGTAGTTATTGGAATGATTCTGTCAGAGGAGAAAAATGGCTTAGCCTCGGGTGGTGTCAGCACAGATACAGAAAAGGAGATTGGTTACAGAGATATTTGGGATGGCTTGGCAATTGTTTGGGTTTTGTGTGTTTGTTTGGAGTGAGAGGTAAAAATCCAGAGCTATCAAGAAAGACTCCCAAGTTTCTGTACAGCACACATGTGTATGGTGAAGCCATTCACTGTCCTTGGCTCAGAAATGCCAAGAGCATAAAGAATCTGGAAATGAGGGAGAGGGAGAGGAAGAAGGGTGGGGAGGAGAGAGGGGGAAAAAGAAGGGAAGAGGGAGGTGGGAAGATGAGGGGAGAGGAGAGAGAAAGAGAAAGGATGTAAGAGTGGGCAGGACAGGAGCCAAATCTGAAGGATATTTGTTTGCTATATCAAGTCCTGGCAGCTCATCCTGTAGACTATGGGGACTCACTGACAGGTTTTTGTCTGAGGATTAACAGGATCAGATTTGTATTTTGAACCACAGTGAAAAGAATCAAGAACAGCAAACAGTTAGGCCATTATAATACTAATGGGGAGAGGAAATGGGTGACTATGGAGTTAGAGATTTTAAGAAAGCTTTTATAGAATTGAAATCCAACTGGATGAATACTGAGGGAGACTAGGCAGGGTTGAGGGACTCTTAGTACTCTGGTTTATATAACTGGGTAAATGCACAGGTTGCTGGGAAAGAGAATACAGGATGGGGCGCCTGGGTGGCTCAGTCGTTAAGCGTCTGCCTTCAGCTCAGGTCATGATCCCAGGGTCCTGGGATCGAGCCCCGATGGTCCTGGGATTGAGCCCCGCATCGGGCTCCCTGCTCTGAGGGAAGCCTGTTTCCGCCTCTCCCACTCCCCCTGCTTGTGCTCCTGCTCTTGCTATTTCTCTCTCTGTGTCAAATATATAAATAAAATCTTTAAAAAAAAAAAAAAAGAAAGAGAATACAGGAAATAAGCCATCGGTTTCCATTGCTTAGTTAATAAAGTCAATTGTATATATTCAATACGAAAATAAGTTTTGGGAAGCGAGAAAATAATTTTGTTGAGTCTGCTTTTTTTTCCAATTAAAGAATCTTTTAAATGTTAGAACCAACAGGTTCTATTCCCAACAGGGAATCTCAGAGATCACAAATTCCCCTATTTACTTTATTAATGAGAATACTCAGATCCAAAGATTAAATCACCTATACATATACGAACAGAACCAGAGCTAGAAAATTAGACTTCTGTCCCTACTCTCAGGTTCTTCGTCCATACTTATTCACCCTCACGCAATCGGTAGATATTTAACACAAAACATAGGCTCGTAATAAATGAACAGCGTTAGTTCTAACTAATAATGTAAGTTATAGATGACCTTTCCGGAATTGATTTTGCTGCCCACCAGACAGAAATTTAAGGGAAAAAAAAAAAGTTGGTCCATTCAACTCTTTATGGGCTTTAATGAGAATATAATTTTAAGAGGAAACTACTTCACCTTTACAATTACAAAAAATACATGAATTGATGTGGTAGTTAACACTATTTTAATCTGCCTAAAATTGTTTTTTATAGTAGTCAGTAAAAAAAAAAATTTTTAGACATTGGTTCTCTGTATATAGCCCTACCAATATACCTCAGGAAAACCACTTATTTAGGAATCAAAATAATAAAAGAAAAAAGTAAACTTTTCAAAGATGATCGTAGATTCTATTCATAATAGTAAAATATTAGAAACATCTTGAATGATTGAATAAGCACTCTTTGCATCACTAGCATAGAGCACTATGTAGTCATTTCTACTAGTGTTTGGATTATGAGGTATGTAGAGATGTATATAAAAAAATGTACCTGCAAGAAAACATGAAATTATATATACACAGATGTCAATCTAAACACTGGTGAATGTTTTGGAAAGGATAGTAAGTTTATATGTCAAGTGGTGCAGATAGATGCAGACAGCGCTCTAGTTTTTTTGGATACTTTTGTTTTCGATCTCTCTTCCTTTTTAAAAAAGATTTTATTTATTTATTTGAGATAGAGCTTAAGAGAGAGATCACAAGCCGGGGTGGGGAGAGGGGGGAGAGGAGAAGCAGACTTCCTGCTGAGCAGGGAACCGGACTGAATCCCAGGACCCTGGGATCTTGACCTGAGCTGAAGGCAGATCCTTAACTGACTGAACCACTCAGGCACCCTCTCTTCCTTTTTATTTAGTTGTACAATAAGAGAAATGTCTTTGTAAAACCCTTTTTCTACTTCTCCTTCCAGCAAATATGGAGAACTAGGTGACCTGAAAAAAAATCTCCAACGACAAAATACATAGAAAGTTAGACGCCATGGGACATCCTTTGTCACAATGCCATGTGACATTGCTTGTAAATGAATGTCTGACCTCTCAAGAATGTAAGAGCCATAGTACTGAGTGATTAGGAAGAAGCTCTGAAACTATGGCTATGCAAAGGATATTTAAATTTGCAAGGTCTTGTGAGAAGAAGGCTGAGGTTAAAAAAAAAGTTATTTATTCCCTGTTTCTTCCTCTCTGCTACCAGCCCTGGCTTGTGGCATTTAGAGGACAGTTATCATCATACTCATCCACCAATTACCTTGCTGGGTCCCTCTGGCCTTTTGCTTTACTCAGTGCATTCACCCAGTAGCAGTCATTAAATATTTGTTGAAAGCAATTTACTGTGAGATGATTTTCAGATTCTTTCTTTAGTCTAATCTGTGTTATAAAATAGAATCATGCATCTTCTCTAATGAGCTTTGTTTTAATTAGAAGATGAGAATGTCTTCAATGATATTTTAATATTTATAGGCTGTACCTACCATTATGTTACTAAAGAAAAGATGTTTCCTGTGTTAGTTATTGTATTATAATTTTTCCAAATTTAAAGTAGGCCAAATCATGTTCATGAGGTAGTATAACATAATTAAGAGTTCAAACTGTGTGATAATAAAGACCTGGGGATAAACTTTGGTTTTACCATCCATAGTAGTTGTTTGATCCAGGAGAAGTTACTTAACCTACCCAAGCTTCAGCTTCCATATCTGTATGATGGAATAATATTAAAAAAGAGTTGATTCAAAGATAAACATTAATTTAAGCTTCTATCATATAACTAATTTAATTATATAAGTGAAATCCATACAAGGTAAACAAAACAAATACCATTTGCCTTTTAGTTCTTTTCTCTAAGCCATACTTCTTGCAAAAAATAGAAAGGATACAATGGGGGAAGCAGAGAGGTATGTTTCAATTTCATGAAGCACATTGTTAAACCCTGTGAAGCCAAAAGGGTATATTCAAGTGCACTAAGGTGTATATTTTCATTTATTATCCACATAGTTTTCTTCTCTGTTAGAACTGAGAGAATGTCTATCCCTCCCTCTGGATTCAAGGGATCTTTTTTTTTACAAGTAGTGCTTGAGTTGGGAAAAAATAGTCCTTAGGTTTTTCTCTGCAGATTTAGTTCTGCCACAGAAGCAGAGGCACATTATTCTTTATCATTTTTTTCTATGTTCCTCAACCCTAATCCTCTTCTGCCTGTGCCTCCTCCCTGATCTTTTCCTTCCCTTTTCCCTCCTTGCCTCTTCTTATTTCTAATCTATATTCTTCCATGACTCTACATACCAAAATAATGGCTTAGTTGGGCAAATGGGTTAAGGGGTGGAGGTTATGGTGGTGTGGGGGAGGAAAGGCTCAGAGAAGTGGCGGAGCAAGTCCCAGGATCTGGGTGTGAGCAGGAAACTAAGGAAGAATTGCTTTATTTCTCTCTCCTCACCTGCCCCCTGCCTCCTTCAACCCTAAGCTAAGTCAAGGATTTCAATGTCTTAGAGTAAAGGATACAGATGGGAAGACCAGTCTGTGGGGTAGAAGATGATGGTGGCTTGCACCAGGGTTGTTGCAGTGAGTGTGGAAATAAATGGTTGAAATCTGCTTAGGTTTTGAAGGAAAAGGCAGAATTTTCTGGGGGAAAAAATGGACAAAGGTAAAAGAGGAAGAGAGGAGACATACACCACATCAAACAGACCTGCCATGAACTGAGATGGGAAAGTGTACAGAAGGAGCTGGTTGTGAGGAGCAGATAGGGAGCTCAGGTTGGGACATGATAAATTGGAGCTGTGAAGAGGAGAGCTTTTGTTTTTAATTAGAGTTCAGGGAAAAGGTCTAGGCTAGAGATTTGAATTTGGGAATCATCACAACTGAAGTATTTAAACTAGAAGATTAAATGAAATTACTTGGGAAGGGCATGGAGACTAAAAAAAGGAAGGGCCCCCAGGAGTGGGTTTTGGAAGGTGCCAACACTAGAGGATGGGGAGATAAGGAGGACCAGCAGAAAGCAACTGATATGGAATAACCACACAGGAACATACAGTCATTGTTTTAGTTGTATTTTGGTTAGCAATTAGAGTTTATGAATACGAATGTTATTTCACTATGTGCTTTATTTTTCTTTACAACTTGAGAATATGACACCTCTGGTAACAACATGCACATGCCTCTGTGAGTTATGGGTATGTGTGTGTGTTGTGCCTGTTTTCTAATTAAACTGATACATAATTAAATAGATATATATTTTAGTATATATATACACACACACACATACATACATAATACAGATATACACTTTAATTCACTGTTTCATCAGTAGAAAAATGTTACGAAATTAATTTCAATTTTCATGGTCCATGATTTGCTATATTATTGACATCCTATAAAATATTTTTTGTCCAAGCAAATACTTTGTCTTTCTTCTGGTTTTGTCTGATTGATAGTTAATTCAAGTTTGGATTCAGTTTAAATTTCAGACCACTATAAAATAGAGTTTAGCTACATTCTTTTTATCTCAATAATTAAATTATACTCATAACTTTCCATTTAAAAAGCTGTAACTGTTAAAATATATGACATGTTTAAAGAGTAAGGCATTGAATAGGTAAAGGAAATTTATGTACATTTAAAATTATTTTGTGGGTGGCGATATTTTTTTTTTTCCACACCATACTGTTTCATCCTGGACATCAACATTGGTTTTTATTGTGGAAAATGAACCTTTCTACCTCACAAGGTAAGATGCTCATCGTTAAATGACCTAATGGGGAGAACCAGTGCCTGCTATGTAACTTTGCTCCAATGGAGACTGACTTAAGAGCAGGGGCGGGAGTTATAGGAATGTCCCGTGATGGAGATTGGGGAAGGAGAAGAAGAGGAAAGGGAGTATGTTGGGAGGGAAAAGATGAAAAGTTGATGGAAATAGGGAGGGGAGGCAGCGCTGATAATGAGAAGGGATGCAAAACAACCTGTGCTAGATATAAAGATGGAGTACAGAGCTAGCCTTGTAAAGGGTATCATGGAAATAAGAATAACTGAGGAAAAAGGAACTTGAAAGTTAGAATGAGAAAAAGGACCTTTATCAGCGTCATTGCTAGCAAGATCAAGGGTTTAGAGGGGACTCACAGCCAAAACGAGGGCAGCAGGTGTCTCTACAAGTGCCCAGCTGTGCCTGTGCATCAGCTGGATTTCCTGAGGTGGCTGCTACAGATGCTACAACCCACTGATGCCAGGGAATCTGCATTTTTTAAACAAACACCCAGGCCCTCTCCTCATTCCCAAGTGAACCGTATGCCTGCTAAAATTTGAGGACCACTGAAATAATAGGGAAAGTAAGAGAGAAAGAACATGTAAGAAATAAATCTCAAAAATGTATGTAGTAGACTCAAATGGAGAGGAGAGTCTAGAGGAATTTGCAGAATTAGAAATATGTAGAAAAAAATAATGAAAGTAGGGGCACCTGAGTGGCTCAGTCTGTTGAGCGTCCGACTCTTGGCTTTTGCTCAGGTCATGATCTCGGGGTCCTGGGATGGGGGGATCAAGCCCCATGTGGGCCTACATGCTCAGTGCAGTTTGCTTGGAATTCTTTTCTCCTCCCTCTCCACCCCCCGCCCCTACCCCCTGCTCTTGTGCCTTGACGTGCTCTCTCTCAAATAAATTAATAAATAAAATCTTTAAAAAAAAATAATAATGAAAGTAGGTAATGTTCAGGAATAAAGTAACAATGAAATGCCAGGGAAGTATGAGATGAGTAAAGAAGGAAGGCAATGGTGACAGGAGTCAAAAGAATGCACGGGATTGAATTATGAGAGGGCAGGCATGACACCCTCAAAGAGGACAGTTATGGGAAGAGAAAGATGGAAGACCACACATGGCCTCCAGAACTCTGCTTTCCAAGAGCTAAGCCGTGGAAGGCCTGTCAGTAACCAGAAGTTGACAGAAGAAAGCAAATTATGACAGAAGAGCAGATCAGTGGAAAGGGACCACCAAGCAGCTACTGCACGTTGCTTTCTATGTTGGGTCTGTAGTTAAGTCTCTCTCTGCTGTCAGAGGTGCTGGGTATCAAACATCATCCCACCCCCACAACCCACCAATATCTTTAGATAATCACTTTCTTTGCAAAAATAACACGGAGTTGTTTCATTTCCTAATCCACTGTGGTGGATTGAACTTTGTATCGGGTCTGAGTACAGATGAGTAAGGGAGACATCACAGGTGGTGATTTTTGTTAGAGGCCTTAGCACACTCCGCATGAGATCAGATGAACCAGAAAAAGTTATAGATAACTGGCAGGGACAAATGTTTTCTTTCTCCTCCTCACCATTGTTCTTTGTTCATTTGCTTTAATTTGCATTGAAATATATATAATAAGTAGTTAAGGTATGTTTTATTTTTAGGCTCCCACTTCTGAAATGTAAAAGTCTGTAAGTACAAAATTAAGAGCAAATTCTCCTAAGTATCACACACTAGCGACATGTTTCTTAGCCTTCGCAAACCTGTATCCCTCATCAGCTTCTTGCCCTAGCTTCTGAATAGTCCAAGCAACCAAGGGTTTTTCTTTTAATCATTGCGATAAATAAATACATAAATAAAATTATGGGAATATTCATTATATGTTTACAAGAAAGAGTGTTGTCTTCCTAAAGAAACTTGTATTTTCCCCTAGAAGTCATTAGTGTAAATGGAAGGGGAGGAGGAGTGCTCCCTGGATGTTAGTTTTTCTCACTGGATTCTAATATTTCTAAATAAGAAATGGAATTATGGGAATTTTAGTAATTTAACTGTTAAGTGTAGAGAAAATAATAAATACTCAACACAGAGTACAAGATATATGAAAAATGCTTTGACAGTTGGATGCAAAGAGATGTAGGCAAGTGCTGCACCAATCAAGTGAACTTCACTCTTCTTTCACTTTGGCTGGTATTTTGCTGGTTTATTCCTTTCCCTGCTGAAATGCTTCCTTTGTCTTTCCTAATCCAAAGATTCCTTCATTTCATGGAATCCTTACCCCCATAGTATGCTTGACCAATTCTTAGATGATGATTATAAAAGTCAATAATTCTTCAATTAGTAATCAATTTTACATTTTTTTCCAAGTGAAATGAGAAAGCACTAGGAACAAAATGGGTAATGATAAAATAGCATAATGAAATTTTTATGCTATAAATATTCTTGTTCTATCCAATAAAATTCTCCTTATGCCCACTTGGCATTAATATATTTTCTCCCCATTTCTCAGCTATTAAACTTTACTCACTCTGCCCTACCTATCATGGGGGAAAATATAGGTAGTATTTATTGAATGCTTGCTCTGTGTTAGTCACTATTGTAGGCATTTCACATGAATTATGACCAACCTTACCCACCTCTTAGAATTCTTGTATATTTATTCCTAATTTCCTGTGGAGGAAACTGAAGCTTGCCTAAGGTCACCCAGCTAGTAGGTGGCAGAGCCAGGATTAATATTCAAATTAGCCTGAATATAAAAGCTCATACTTTTCTTTTCACTCTGTACTAATGTGACTTCAAGTTTATTAGTAATCAACAATAATTTTATTTTGAATACTAATACCTGACATATGTAATTATAAAGAATCTTCCTTGTGGTTGAGCAAAACTCGATGTATTTCACTTTTAAAATCTTTAAAAAATATCTTGGTCTTAAAAAATATCTTGGTCATTTTACTTAAAAAACTCTTAGGACATCATATAAACCTCTTAGAATAGTTCTTTTCTGTTCAAAAGGAAGTCATGCTATTTGGAGTTCTGTTTCTCATTTGCCATCTGGTACTAAGGACTGCAAATTCTTTCTGCTTTTTTGTGTAACTTGCTTTTATCTTTGTTGTTCCAGTACTGGATACCAGTTTATTTACTATTCACCTGAAAACACAGCCAAAGCAAAAGAAGTTCTCAGCAACATCAATCAACTACAACCTCTGATAGCAACCCATGCAGACCTACTGCTTAATTCTGCAAGCCAGCATTCTCCAGACAGCTTGAAGAATTCTTTAAAGATGCTTTCAGAAAAAGTAAGATCCAAATCACCACTACAGTGGGGAAAATGAAATACCCAAATCCCCATTGGTGTTGCTTTCTGCATACATTGCCTTTCATAGCATCTGGAAATGTAAAATAGACTAAGTTAAAAAGTAAGCTTCAAAGTATTGCCACAGGATCAAAATGAATAGGCCTTGTTCTCTTTTCAAATCTTACCGAGCATTAATTTTTTTTTAAGTAGGAAATGACACCTATTATTGGCTAAGGTATATTTTCTCTTTTTCTTGACATCTTTCATTCTCTTTGGTTCATGGCCTTATTAAAAGAGTTAAATTAGATTTTGAAAATTACTTTATTTTCCTCTGGTGATCAACTAATTTTTATGCATATGAAGCTATACATTTGAATTAGGAATGTCATTTCATTTGAAAGCACAAGTTTGATGTGGATTCTTATCAGTAGCATGGGGTAATTCCTTTGCCTCAGTTTGCTTTCTGCAACCTTATCTACTGGGAGAAGGTTTTAAAAAAATTAAAAAATATTAGCTACTGTTTGAAATGTAGTGGGACCTAAGCCTTAATTTTTTCAAAGGTGCCTTGCACCTGTCTATGCAAAGAGGAAATGTAGTCTGGCATGGGGTAAACACTCAACATCAACTTCCATAGCTAATTAAGGCAGCTGAAAGATTCAGAGAGAGCCAAGATAGAAAAGATAAGTTGCAGCTTGACTTTAAATATAAAATCAGGTGTCCTGGAGTCCAATTCCAATACACTTATCCTTAACCTTTGCATTCTGAGGACATCTTGCAGTTTATTATGAGATAGTTCCAATAAATATGACCTTGAAGAAACTGAGCAAAAAAAAAAAATTCTCATTATATCATTTTAGAATAAAATAACTGTAGTGGGCGCCTGGGTGGCTCAGTTGGTTGGGCGACTGCCTTCAGCTCAGGTCATGATCCCAGGGTCCTGGGATCGAGTCCCACATCGGGCTCCCTGCTCTGCGGGAAGCCTGCTTCTCCCTCTCCCACTCCCCCTGCTTGTGTTCCCTCTCTCGCTGTGTCTCTCTCTGTCAAATAAATAAATAAAATCTAAAATAACTGTAGTTTGTCATGTCCCTCATGAACAGATTCATAAGAACTTGGGTATTATATATTTATATATGTTTGACTCATATATGTTAATTTATAATATTAAAACCTGGCACTTATTGAAATTTTAATGTACATTATCATATATTTTTCTTACAGAAAAAAAACTAATACCTATTTTCATTAAAAATTAGCTAATATTGGGGCACCTGGGTGGCTCAGATGCTTAAGCATCTGCCTTTGGCTCAGGTCATGATCCCCGGGTCCTGGGATCAAGCCCCGCATCAGGGCTCCTGGCTCAGCGGAGAGCCTGCTTCTCCCTTTCTCTCTGCCTCTCTCCCTGCTCATGCTCTCTCTCTCTGTATCTCTATGTCTTAAATTAATAAGTAAAATCTTAAAAGAAATTAGCTAATATCTATTTAGAAAGGTCAACTGAATTGTCTCATAAATTAAAAAGTGAAAAATGACAACCTAAGACTTCCAGTTCAGAATGCAACATTCTTTCCATGACTTAACAGATAAATATTCTTAGTGGCATCTTAAACAGGTACATACACAGGATAAGGGGGGAATGGAAAGCTAAAAAGAATAACATAGAAATGAGAGAATTATGAAATATAATTTCTGAAATAAAAATATGTACTAGGTGGACTTAGCAGATTGGTCACTTGAGAAGAATAAAAAAACAGGTATAATTAGTATACCTTCTGATGAATGACTGGGTTTGTTTGTTGCATATTAATTCATGAAAATAATAAAGAAATTGTTTAATCTTTTAGGGGTCATAACAAAAGACAGACTGAGTTTATATGAATAGCTTGAAGAGAGAAGACAAAGGATAGGCCAAATTTTTAACATAAGATCTGAAAGGTTAATGGAAAATGGAATAAGGCACAGGTCTTTCCTTGTCTTCCCAAGAGATTCAAGGTTCTTGATGGT